>NW_027185798.1:19419668-19499007 GCF_028583685.1 Petaurus breviceps papuanus
CTAGGTGGCACAGTGAGTAAAGTACTGGCCCTGGAGTCAGGAGGACCCGAGTTTAGTTCCAGCCTCAGACACTTCACACACACACACACACACACACACACACACACACACACACACACACACACACACACCCCTGTCCCCATATTCAATCTGTTGCCAAAGCTGGTCCCATCTACCTTGGAAACATCTCTCACATGACTGAAACCATCCTGGTGCAGGTTCTCACCTCCTCACTCCTGGATTACAAGAGCTGCTGGCTGCCCTTCCTTCCTCCAGTCTCTCCCCTTCTCAGCCATCCTCCACTCAGCTATGAAATTGATTTCCCTAAAGTGAGGATCTGACCATGTCACTCCCCTAGTCAATAAGCTCAAGCTCCCCAGCATCTCCAGAATGGACTAGAAATGCCTCTGTATGGGCATTCAGACCTCTTACAATCTGCCCCTCCTGTCCCCTCCCCTCATAGTCTCCTTTTTACTCATCCACACTCACTCTGATCCATACTGGCCTCCATTGCTGTTCCTTGCACAACATAATCCATCTCCCAAATCTGTACCTCTTGCCTGGCTGTCCTCCAGGTTTGGTGGTCTCTCCCTCCTCATCTCTGCCTCTTTGCATCCTTAAAGTCTTTGCTAAAGCCCAGTCTTCTTCAAGGAGACCTTCCTGGTCCTCCTTAATCTTAGTTCTTTCCCACTGAGATTAACTCCAATACCTTCTCTCTTGATACATAGTTGTTTAGTTTGTGCTCATACATAGTTTGTGCTCACTAAGGGAAAAATAGGGGTTTTGGCCTGTTTTTGTTTCCCCAGTGCTTTGCACAGTACCTAGCACATGGTAGGTATTTAATAAATACTTGATTCAAAGAGACAAGGTAGGAAGCTTTTAAAATAACTTGGGTCCCAATGAATTGTCAAGGTAATTGAATAAAGTACCTTATGATGGACCAAGATCCGGAGAATCTTGACAGAAGGATGGACTCAAAACCCTTCACAGCCCTTGCTTGCCAGACCTCCATTCGAAATCAGTCAAGCATGTATACAACACCTCAGGTTCTGTGCTAATTTCTGGAAACACAAATATAATGAGTTCGATGCAGTAATCTCTTCTCACAAAATGCTTCCATTCTAAGGGGAAAGACAGATAACAAGGACAACTATGATTATATATGGAATACATATGAAAAGAATAAATACAAGGCGGCCACTAGAAGCTGGGGGATCAACGAAAGCTTCCTGGAGAACTGATAAGGCTTGAACTTTGAATAAACATGAGGATTTCCATGAGGCAGAAATGAGGAGAGTGTGTGTTCTGGGCACCATCTGGGGATGGGGAGACACAGAGATGGGAGATGCATACATGTGTATACGTATGTATAATATGTGTGCATGTGTGTGTGTGTGTGTGTGTGTGTGTGTAGTGTGGTCAGAAAGACCATTTGAGGCAAGGTTGTAAAGGGCTTTGAAAGCTAAACAGAAGCATTGATATTTTATCCTAGAGGTACTTGGGAGCCATTGAAGTTGATGGGGGTCACATGGTCAGATTCATGTTAAAGACCAATGATGCCAAAAGGCAGCTTTCTAAAGAATGATTTGAACTAGGGAGAGGCAAGGCAAGGAGACCAATCAGGAAAACTTTTCAATAATCTAGGAGAAAGGTGACAAGGACCTGAAATAAGGAAGAGGTCATGGGAATAGAAAAGGGGTTGAGAAAGAAGTTGGGGGTGTCAAAACAGCAAGTTTTAACAATTGACTGGAAGTGGAGAGCACCAGAGAATGAGGAGGTGAAGCAACAAAACTGGGGGGAATAGGGAAGTTTGAAAGTCAAGTGGTAGGCACTGGCATGTGGTCAGTTTGGTGGGAGAAGAGACAGAGTGACCTTGCCCTCTAGGGTTTACTTATCTCTGTGTCTTTTTCCATCAATATTTCCCCCTATATGGGAGAATTCCACAATCCCCCTATATGGGAGAATGGAAACTGGGGAACCCTATAGCTATTTGATTGCAATTAGGTTTTCCTATAGTGTCTAACCTTCAGAGACTAAAATCTGAAGATAAGGGAATGAACACATTTAAAAATCAGAGTTAGGTCTGTAGTGGAGATCCAAATCTAATATCTGGAAGATTAAAACAAAGGACAAACCTGGAAGAGATCAGCTACTTAGCTAGGAGTTTCCTAGTTCTTTGTTCTAAAGAAATTGGGATCTGGGGCTAGGAGTTTCATCTGGACAATGAGAGGTCTCCTAGCCGACTGTGAAGGAATAAGATAAGCTCTTCTACAAGGGGACAGAAGAATAGTAAAGCCATGAAGAGTTTTTTCAGAGTTCCCCACCCAGTAAATTCCTGGGGCTCCCTATTACCTCCAGGATCAAATATAAAATCTTCCATTTAGCTTTTTAAGTCCTATACAACTTGGCTCCCTCCTACCTTTCCAGGTTTCTTATACTTTAATCTCCTCCACACTCTATGATCCAGCCACGATGGCCTTCAGGTTGCTCCTTGAACATGCCATGTCATAGAGAGCAATAAACATTTATTAAGTAATCAACCCACAGTGCCAGTCAATCTATCCAGCAATCAATATTTAATTAAATTCTTACTATGTGTCAGGCACAGTGCTAAACACTGGGGGCACAAAAGGAAGGGAAAGATAGTTTCTGACCGGAATGCTCTCAGAAAAACTTGGAAAGACTTACATGAACTGATGCAAAGTGAAATGAGCAGAACCAGTAGAACATTGTACACAGTAACAGCAACATTATATGATGAGAGACTGTCAATGACTAGGCTACTCTCAGCAATACAACAATTCAAGACAATTCCAAAGGATTTAAAGATTAAAGATGCTATTCACCTCCAAATACCTGATGGAATCTGAATGTAGATAGGATACTTTTTTCTTTATTTTTCTTGTGGTTTTTTGTCTGTATTTTCTTTTACAACATGACTAACATTGAAATTTTTTAAAAGGATAATTCCTGCCCCCCAGGAGCTTATGGGGGGAGGCATCATGCAAACAAATGTGTACAAACAAGCTATAAACAGGATAAATAAGAACTAATTAACAGAGGAAAGGCTTCCTGTAGAAGATGGGATTTTGGCAGGGAATTAAAGGAAGCCAGGGAGGTCAGCAGCAGAGTGGAGGAGGGAGACAATCAGAGAAAAGGCCTGTAGGAGAAAGATGGAGTGACTTGTTCTGGAGCTGCCAGGAGGCCAGCTTCACTGGATGGAATAGTATGTGTTGGGGAGTAAGGTTCGAGAAGACTGGTCAGGTGGGATGGCTTGGAATGCCACCTCCTGGCTCCTGTTCTCACTGGCTGTGCCCTATGCCTGGCAGGCTCTCCCTCCTCCCCGTACCTCCCCTTGCCTCCCTCGGCTTCCTTCGAGACCCAGATTAATCCCAATCTCTGCCCTGGGCCTCTCCTGTTCCTCCCTGACCCCATGCCATCCCCTGAAGATCTCCTTCCTTTTCCACCAGATGTTTCCTGTATGTACTCGACATTTAGACAATCTCCTTCATTAGAATGGGAGCTTCCTGAGGACAAGCCCTGGGTTTTTTTCCCTATCTTTGAGTCCTGCAGTGCTTTGCACAGAGCCTGACACAAAATGGACATTTGATAAATGCCTGTTGACTGACAGGGGAAGACAGGAGGAAGAGGGCAATGGGGCCCATACACCTGGCATATCCCATCCTTCTCCCCGACCTCAGCAACTCAACTCCACTCATCACAAAGATCTCTATCTTTGACCCTGGTGGGACAAGATGATGCCCCGGTGGATTGAACCCTTTCTGCTCCAGAACTTGCTGCCTTTGGAGTTAGAGGCCCTGGGTTCATATCCTACCTCCAGTACTTATTACTTGGGCCTCAGTTTCCCCATCTGTAAAATAAGGGGGCTGGACCAGATGGTTTCACGGGTCTCTTCCAGCTTTAGAGCTAGTATCCTATGTTCCCCCACCACCACCTCTGTGACTATGCTTTAGTGAATAGTGAATGTGGTACATGGAGCACTAAATCTACCCAGCCCCAGTCACATTTCACATTTCACCTTCCACCTTCTGCCCTCATCACCTCATAAGGCACTATTTCTGCTTTGAAATTCCAATCAAATCAATACTGCCTGCTTCTGTCAATAAACTTTCCTCTTGACTCCACTCACAATCCTTGTGACTTCCCAAACCAAAACCTTCCTCTTTGGCCAACACTCCCCTAGATCCATGTTTTCTTCCTGTTTGAATATGTGGTCCTTGAGGACAAGACCTGTGTGTTAAAATTGCAGCTTGTTCTGGTCCTCCTGCTCCGCCCCCCTGAGGAGCCAGTCAAGGAAGCTTCATTTTCTAATTGTATCATGTAGTAACTAAAATCCACATCCTGGGAATGCATGCTGAATCAGCAGCAGCCATGTAGGCCTGCTTGTCAAAGTGTGGGTCCTGTGATATCCCAGACAAAATCCAGACCTCCACAGCTCCAGACCAGCAGAACATCAAAAACAAATGTGCTGATGACTTTGAGGAACAAATTTGAAGCGTTACTGACAACTTTGAGATGATTTGGAAATGTTCATGAACCTACCCCAAGGTGGCCCAGGTCTATTTCCTCCCCCAAAAAAACCCCTATAGAAATCAGACCCCAAATACCTGCCCTCTCCTGCTCCCACCCCCAGAAGTCTTCCCTCTCCTCCACGTCCAGGCTGCCCGGTGCTCCCAACTCTAATCCATGGCTGTGGGAGAGATATTGTCTATCTCTTCCCTGCTCATCCTCTTCCTCACACTGCCTTCCTTCATCATTCCATTCGATGGCCCCCAGAGACTGTCTGTCTCTGTATTCCTCCCAATAGAAGTCTTCCTCCCAATGGAAGTCTTTACTACTCAGTACTCCAATGCCCCATTTCATAAATTGTCAGCAACCTGACTTGCTTTTGTACTCGTATCTTGACCCTTAATACATTAAGTAGTGCAAAGTAAGAATGTAACAGATGCTCTTTCATTCATTATTAGAGCTAAGGGGATCTGTGGGACCAGTACAGAAAAAAAAAGTAACGGCAATAAATAGCCAAACAGCCACTGTCTCTCTCCTCTCTCTATGCTGCTGTGAATTCAATTATTCTCTACTGAGATAAAGAGTTAAGTGACTTGCCCAGGGTCACACAGCTAGTAAGTGTCTAGGTTCAGATTCAAACTCAGTTCTTCAGGACTCTAAGCCCAACTCTCTAGCCACTGTGCCACCTCACTGAACCTGATTTATTTCAGCTTCTGCTGGACTGGGGTCCTAAAGGTGACTTTCAAAGGCCATTCCTGTCCCTGGGACATTCATGTTGGCTGCAAACCTGAATTCTGGAACACCTCGACCTTTCAGACTCACAAAGATAGATGGTCTATTCCCTTCACTGGTCATGATGAGCAACAGACACATTGAATTTTCCCAAGAACACTCAGACAAAGAGAAAGTGGCTTTTTTGAATTGCTTTCACGGGCAAATGAAAAGCCTCCCTTTCAACAGGTGGTTTGCAGGCTGGCACCAGTTATAGAATGAATGTCCACGCATGCTCCAGGGTCTCTCCAAAGCACATCCATACCATAACATTGTGGAGTCTCCCAGAAGCAAGCTCCCTGCCCCCTTCTGGGTGGAGAGCTCGATCAACCAGGCAAGCTGAGGGGTCTGTGCAGGTATCAGATGCTGGGTACAAGAGGCTCATAGGTTTGGAGCTAGCAGAGATCTGGTCCAACCTCTTCATGCTACAGATGACCAACTGAGCCCAAGAGGGGTTAAATTACTTGCTCAGGGTCACCTCGCTAGGAATATCTGAGGTGATATTTGTCCTCATTGGACTCACACCTTGTAGTCAATCAATTGTTAAATCTTATCATCTCTTGCATGTTTAAAACAACATCTCTTGCATGTTTAAAACAAATGTGCCTTTGCTCTTCCCCACTTGGTAACTGTCCCCTAGCTGGGCTCCCTGTCTCCCCCCTCTCCTGTTTCTTCTTCCTCCACGCAGCTGTCAAAAGAATCTCCCCACAGCATGGCCCTGACCATATAACTCCCCTGTACCAGATTCTCTGGTGGGTCCTTTTCCCTCTCAGATAAAACACAATTCCCAGCCTGGCTTTTAAAGCTCTCCACTGGCTTTCTGGCCATTTCCGATTTCTGGTTTATTTCCTATGATTCTATCCCACCCAATTTCTGTCCCATTCCAGGTCAGCAGTTCATCTGCTACCCAATGCTGTCCCCCATGCTGGTAACAAGTGCCTTCCTTACCTTGGTCTCTCAGAAACTGGAATGTCATTCAAGGCTCAGGTTAAGGGCCACTTTCTATATGAAGCCTTCGACAGTCTCTCCAATTCTCTGTGCTTTCTCCCTTTTAAAATTACTTTGCATTTTCTTTCTGGTTTATGTGTATTCTGGATCCCTTGCAAGCTTCTTGGGGGCAGAATTTTGTTTTGTTTTGTTTTGTTCATTTTGTCTTCAGTAGATCAAGTGCTGAACTTCGACTCAGGAAACCCTAAATCTGGCCTCAGATGCTTATTAACTGTGTGACCCCAGGTTCTCTCACCTCTCTCTGCCTCAATTTCCTCTTTTGTAAAATGGGAATAACAATAACACCTACCTCACAGCTTCGTTGTGAGGATCAAGTCAGATCATATTTGCACAGCACTTCGTAAACCTATGTCACTGATAGCCATTATTTAGTGGTGACACTGCATGGAATGCTGGACTTAGAATCAGGAAGATCTGAATTCAAATGCAGCCTCAGACACTTAACACAAAAACTAGCCACATGACCTCGGGCAAGTCACTTAACCACTCTGAGACTCACTTTACCCATATGTAAAATAGGGATGAAAATAGCACCTACCTCCCAGGATTGTTTCGAGGATCAGATGAGATGCCATCCAGAAAGTGCTTGGCCAACCTTAAAGTGCTAGATAAATGGTAACATAAATATAATATGCGAGGGGCAACTAGGTGGTGTAGTGAATAGAGCACCAGTCCTAGAGTCAGGAGGACCTGAGTTCAAATCTGGTCTCAGACACATAACACAAAACTAGCCATGTGACCTTGGGCAAGTCACTTAACCCCAATTGCCCTCCAAAAAGCAAAATAAATTAATATGTGCATTAGATGTGTTATGTATAATATAATAAATATAAATTCTAATAAAGTGTGATACATACTAATAAATTATATTGTTATTATGGGCAGTTAGGAGGCCCAGCAGAGTGCCAGGCCTAGAGTCAGAAAGACTCGTCTTCCTGAGTTCAAATCTGCCCTCAGACACTGACTGTGTGACCCTGGGTAAGTCATTTCACCCTATTGGTCTCAATTTCCTCATCTATAAAATGAGCTAGAGAAGGAAATGGCAAACCACTCTAGCATCTCTGTCAAAAAAAACCCAAAACAACGAACAACAACAATGAAAATTTATTATTATGAATATATTTTATATTATATATATTATTATTAATGCATCACCATCATCCCCAGTGCCTTGCACATAGCAGGCATTTAATAATGCTTGTTGAATTTAATTAGATTCAATCAAACAATTGTATTTCTTCTCGTGACTTGTATGCTTATGTCTTGTCTGCTAAACAAATTCAGCCTCTGCCCCAAATGGGGACAGGGATCCTAGAGTCTGGGAAAGTTGAAAAAGTCATCTGGAGGTCTTTAGCAACATGAAATGAGTTGGGCAGATCTCATTAGACAGTGATTTCATTTTGAGTGCTTGTGTTCCTGACTTGCCTTAATGATAATTTCATTACCCTTCAGAAAATAGCAGAAGCCACAAAGGAAAATTGCTACTCTGAACCTGATTCCAATTACAAGGAGGAAATAGTTGCTGAAATCGAAACATCGGGAACTGTGGGGCAAGTGCCGACTCGGGCCATCTCAGAGTTCTGGAATAAAGAAGAAGAAAGTCAGATGTTGTCTGGCATGTGCCCCAGGTTTGGGGAGATCTTATTTCAAAGGGGCAAAGAGAGGTAGGAGCCAGGGATCTCATAATTTCAGAGGAAGTTGGCCAAAAAGGAAACTCACAAGAATTAAATTCTAAAAACAGTCGTAAAAATTATATCAATGAAGAGGGGAAAAGCAGGCTGACAAAGGACCAGGAGACTCGTTCAAAAGATGGAAGCCAGAGCAAGTATTAAAGGAAGTAATGATACATGCACAAGGAGAGTGTGCTTGTCACGGGCACTGGAGCCCAAGGTCACCTGAGGCTTGAACTGAATTTTAATTGTGTTCAGATAGTTTCTCTGTGTGTCTTGGTGGGTAGACTTCTAAGGATTTTTTCTGTCCACAGTAGTTTTAAATGGAATTGATTTCTATCTCTTCCTGCTGGGTTTTGTTGGCAATAAATAGAAATGCCAGTGATTTATGTGGATTTATTTTACATCCTGCAATGTTGCTAAAGGTTTTAATTATTTCTATGAGTTTTTTAGTTGACTCGAGGTATGCCTTCATATCATGTGCAAAAAGCAAGAGTTTTGTTTCTTCATTGCCTCTTCTTTATTCCTTCAATTTCTTTTTCTTGTCTTAGTGCAATAGTTAGCATTTCTAACACAATATTAGTGATGATAATGGACATCCTTGTCCCTGATCTCATTGCAAAGGCTTTTAGCTTATCCCCATTATAGATAATACTTGCTTGTAGTCTTAGATACTTCTTGTCATTTTAAGAAAAGCTCCAGTCATTCCTAGTCTTTCTAGTATTTTTAATAGGAATGAGTTTTCTATTTTGTCAAAAAGTTTTTTCTACATTTATTGTTACTGATATAGTCAAGTATGCTAATAGTTTTCCTAATATTGAACTAGCCCTGCATTCCTGGTATAAATTCAACCTGCTCATAGGGTATAGTCTTTGTGATACATAATGCTGTAATCTCCTTTTATTTAAAATTTTTGCATCAATATTCATTAGGGAAATTGGTCTATAGTTTTCTTTCACTATTTTTGCATGTCCTAGTTTAGCTATCAGCATCATATTTGTGTCATAAAAAGGAATTTGGTAAGACTCCTTTGCCTATTTTTCTAAATAATTTTATATAGTATTGGAATTAATTGTTCTTTAAATGTAAGGTAGAATTCACTTGTGAATCCATCTGGTTCTGGGAATTTTTTCTTAGGGAGCTCATTAATGGCTTGTTCAATTTCCTTTTCCATGATAGGGTTATTTAAGCACTCTTATTTCCTCTTCTGTTAATCTGGGCAATTTATATTTTTGTAAATATTCATTCATTTAACTTCAATTGTTAGATTTATTGGCATATAGTTGGGGAAAATAGCTTCTAGTAATTGCTTTAATTTTGTCTTTATTGATGAAATCACCCTTTTTATTTTTTGAGACTGATCATTTATTTTTCTTCTTTCTTTTATTTAAAATCAAGTTAAAGAGTGATTTATCTATTTTATTGGTTTCCTTCCCCCACCACCCACCCTCCATAAAATCAGCTCCTGGTTTTATTTATTGGTGAGTGGAATTTTTACTTTTAGTTTTATTCATCTCTCTTTTGATTTTCAGAATATCTATTTTGATTTTTAATTGGACATTTTAATATGTTCTTTTTAAAAGTTCTTTATTGTAGGTTAATTTGTTGACCTATTCTTTTTTTCTTGTATTTATATAAACATTTACAGACATAAATGTTCCCCTTAGCATTGTTTTGGCTGCAGCCTACAAATTTTGGTATGTTATCTCTTTGATGCAATTATATTTGACGAAATTATTGATTGTTTCTATGATTTGTTCTTTGATCCATTCATTCTTTAGGATCAGATTATTTAGTTTCCAATTAATTTTTATTCTATGCTTCAAAGATCTATTGTGGAATGTAATTTTTATTGTATTATGGTACCAAAAGGGAGAATTTAATATCTCTGCTTTTTTGCATTTGTGTGGGTGGTTTTTATGCCTTAATACAGAATTAGTTTTTGTGAAGGCACCATATATAACTGAGAAAAAGGTATACTTCTTTCCATTCCTATTGATTTTTCTCTGGAGGTTTGTAATATCTAAATTTTCTAAAATTCTATTCATCAATATATTTTGCGTGATTGCACATGTATAACCTATATCAAATTGCTTACTGTCTGGGGGAGGGGGAGGGGAAGGGAAGGAAGAGAGAGAGAGAATTTGGAACTCAAGATTTTTTTTAAATGAATGTAAAAATTATTTTTACTTGTAATTGGAAAAAATAAAATATTGCTCCATAAATAAAAAAATAAAATTCTATTATTTTCAATTTCTTATTTACAGGCATACCACATTTTATTGTACTTTGCAGATCTTTTTTTGTTTGTTTGTTTTTAGTTTTTGTTTTCTTTTGGTTTTTTGGCTTTTTGAAGGGGGAAAGGCAGGGCTATTGGGATTAAGTGACTTGCCCAAGGTCACACAGCTAGTGTCAAGTGTCTGAGGCCAGATATGAATTCAGGTCTTCCTGACTGCAGAGCCGGTGCTCTATTCACGGTGCCACCTAGCCACCCCTAGACCTTTTTTTTTTCTTTAATAAATTGGAGGTTTGTGGTAATCCTGCATGAAGCAAGTCTATTGGCACCATTTTTTCCAACATATACTCAAATAATGTCTGGTAATTCTCACAATATTTCAGACTTTTTCATGATATCTGTTCTAGTGATCTGTGATCAGTGATCTTTGATGTTACTATCACAATTGTTTTGGGGAACTACTGTGTAATTCCCTCTATCTTATTCTTCTTTATTTATCCCTCTCTTTTTATTTTTTTAGCTCCAGCCCCTCATTGAAAGTCTGTTTTGCTTCTTACCATTGCTTTCCTTAATCTACCTTCCCTCTTATTCCCACTTCTTATATATGTATGTATACATATATACATGTGTGTATGTATGCACATATGTATATATACATGTGTGTATGTATGCATGCACACATGTATATTTTAAAGCAGATAATCTATAGGTCTGGAGCCCCCATCCTGTGTTTGGGATTGACTTTCTAAGTCATAACTCTTTCACAGTACTCTATTAGACTTTCTGTGACCACATAGTTTCCTACAGGAAAGGTCCCAAAGAACCCATGCTCACAGATCATGGAGAAAGAAGCAGCAGCAGCGGGGGTGGAGGGGGGGGGCAGGTAGCACGCCAGGGAAAAGAACTGGCCCAGGGGCGGGAAGACCTGGGGGATTAAAACCCGGGCTCAGATACTAAGAACCAAACCAGGAAATAACTGGCCGTATAACCTTGAGCAAGTTACTTAACCCCAACTGTTAAAAAAAAAAAAAAAAGCAGCAGCAGCATGTGGGAGGAGGGAGCTATGATTGAGTATAAGGCCCCAACTCTGGCTCTCCGAGTTGTCTGGAAAGCAAAGGTAACACAGAGAATGCGGTTGGCTTCTCTACCCTCTGACTCATCACCACCAGCCTTCATGGTAGCTGATAGTGACTGGCACAGAGTCTCGTCTGGCTTCAGTCCCCACTTCTGCTCCCAATCTGGTTACTTCCTCTGCAGCCACCAACCCTGGACAGGTACAGGCTCAGGCCATGGCCACTGGCATCATCCACAGATGACTTAGGGTCACTCACAGTAGCACTTGGAGTGAAGTCTTTGTGGAGTGAAGAATTTGAGGCTGTTTAAAACTGAGAGACTTAGTCAGTTTCTCCTGCCTGTTTCATCTCTTACATTTGGCAGCAAATGTCTCCCCAGATTAGTGATTATGTAGTAAACCATCGTCTGTACCACAAGAGAGACGGAGAAAGCTCACACACAACAACCACGCTTAGGTATCCTCGATAGAGACTTACTAGGGTACATTCTCTACAACTTGCTGGAGATGAGAGGGGACACTTCAGTCCTCCAAATCTGTCCAGGTGAGGACGTGGTAGATCCCCAAAGATGTCTTCCCAGCCTCTCCTTTTTGCATAGGAATAATTTCCTCTCTCATATTAGAGCTGCTTTTTCCTTTTCAGGGGTTACAGGATAGTGACTGATAGGGAGGGAGGGATTATCTTTTCTGTCCACCTTCAAATCCACATCCTGGTATCTCTGAATGCAGAAATTAGTAGAGAAACGATAAGAGTATGGCATTGAAACATTTTCCATTTTACTCAAGGTCAATTTTTTTTTCTAAGACCCCAGCCCAGATAACTACAGCCTCAGGTGCTAAAAGGTCTGGCAGGTGTGACTGTTGAGTCGCTGATATTTGAAGGGTCATAGAAAACAGGAGAGGTACCAAATGATTGGAGATTGGGGTGCGGTGTCCTAATTCTCAAAAAAAAGAGAAGTAACAGAGTCGACAAGAGTTTGACCTCAAATCCTGGGGAAATCCTCCAGTGGCTCATTATTTCATCAAGAACAGTTTATCCCAGGCTAATCTCATTTCCTTCTTAGAGAAGTTTACTAAACTAGTAGATGAAGGGGATTCAGTATATAATTTAACTAGATTTTAGCAAAGCTTTTGATGAAGTATCTCTTATACTTCTTATAGAGGAGGAAACAGAGGGGAGCTGATAAGATCGGTGGATTCAGAAATGGCTGAATATCTGGACTTAAAGTGTACTTGTTAATGGTGCAATGTCAGAGTGATAGGAGGTCTCCAATGAGAAAGAAGGAAGAAAGGAAGGAGAGGGGAAAAGCATTTATTAAGCACCTCCTCGGTACTAGACATTGTGTTAAACCCTTTACCAGTATTAGCTTATTTGATCCTCACAAAACTCTGGGCAGTAGTTGCTATTATTATCCCCATTTTGCAGTTGAGGAAATTAATGCACACAACAGTTAAGTGACTTTCCCAGGGTCACACAGCTAAGAAGTGTCTGAGGTCAAATTTGAACTCAGGTCTTCCCTACGCCAAGTCCTTCTTATGTCACCTAGCTGGAAAGCTGGAACCAGTGTGGAAGCTGTCAAGGCACCTACCAAGCTTTCCTGGTAGTTGTCTTAATGGAAATCATGGATGATGCTCAAAAATTAGGTCCCTACTCCATGGTGATTATACTCAGATGATATGTTTCAAGCTACCATGGGGTGTGGACTCCCTCCGAGGCTGGTGCCTCCAAGGGCATTGTTCCCGTGGTTTAGTATTTTGTGCTCCAGCCTTGGAAAGACAAGCAGCTGAGAAAAAAAAAACAGATTAAAGGCAATAACACCCAAGCAGATCCAGAAACACAACTGGCAGTGGAGATCAAAGTGGCCCCTGGGCTATCAGGTGATGGCAGTAGCACAAGCCTCTGGAACAAGAGCTTTTCCTTTGGTCCAATCATGTTCAGTTCATTAATGGACTGACTGTCTTGGTCCATCATGGGCTCCTCAGAATAGTGTCTTTAAATATATAAAATAGAATCAATAGGATTTGCTGAAATACAGTATCAAAATATTTTTTAAAAATCAACTTCACAGAACCCAAAGTGAAGAATATCTATTCCAAATGGTCTGTGATAAAGGAAATGTAGGTGCAGTCAGGGAAGTCTGCCTTTGTGGAGGGCTCAGAACTTTAAAAACTTTCCAACAGCAGCATTGCTGGTTTTGGACTCTGGGGAACATCATACCTCAGTGACTGATACTCTCAGCTGCCCCTCACTCAGTTTTCCTCATTAGATTGTAAACTCCCTGAGCGCAAGGATCATCTTTCTTTTTCTTATTTGTTTCCCCAGAATTGACTGCTAGATTGTACAGTGGATGGAGCTTCTTATTTTCCTAAGTTCAAATCCAGCCTCAGACACTAACTATGTGACCTTGGGCAAGTCACTTCACCTTGTTTGCCTCAGTTTCCTCATCTATAAAATGAGCTAGAGAAGGAAATGGGAAACCACTCCAGTAACTTTACCAAGAAAATCCCAAATAGAGTCAATGAAGAGTCAGACCAGCGCGGTGCCTGGGACATAGTAGGTCCTCAATAAATGTGAATTGAATTGAAGTTCCAGGAGCAGGAGAAAATGTGAGTCAACAGAAATTGTATTTAAAAGTTTGTGGATGTGGAGGGAGAGACTTCCAGGTTTAGAAATTGAAGGGACCACCTGTGCCATTTTATAGCTGAGGACACCTGAGGCTCTGAGGTAAGTGGGCATGGTCAAAGTCATAGGTCCTCATCTATAAAACAAAGGTGTTGAAGTAAATGGCTTCCATGGTCTCAGCAGCTTTATGAGCCTATGAGTAAGTAGCAGAGACAGGATTTGAATCCAGCTCCCCCCACTTCAAATTCAGCCTTCTTTGGGCTGCACTGTACTATTTCAGAAGCATTATCAGTCCAGGGGAAATGATCTCCTTCGGTCTAAGGGAAGCAAAGGCAGCTCACCAGCATCTGCTTAGGCTCTCCTCTAACTGGGGGTGGTTAAATGGTATGTGCCCATAAGGGCTTGCCTTGAAAGTCTCAGAGGGACGTGGTGATGGGTTTTGGGGAAAAGGGGGGGGGAATGGGACAAAATTCATATGCCTGGTGTCAGTAACTGAGGCAACAGCCTCGATGAAATGAGGCTCATGAGCCTTCGGGGTGCACCTCCCAGCTCTGCTCCTTGTCTAGGCCAGAAAGGGAAGAGCAATGGGGAGATGGGAGGATCTACAGAATTATAGGCCTTTCCAGAAAAATGGGGCCAGAAAGTCGCCAACCAGCAGAGAGCATTGCAAGTCGGGCGGCTCCATAAGCATGTGAAGGGGGACAGATTCTCACTCACTACCGTGTTTCCCCGATAATAAGACCTATCCCGAAAATAAGCCCTATTGAGATTGCTACTGTAGTGAAGGTGATCCGCTGCGCTACACGCTACATTACGGTACCCTCTGTATGCACCATCTCCCCCCCCCTGTGAAACTCACGCCACGCTCCGAGCTGCATCCAATCAGAGCTGCAGCAGTGAGCGCGTCATCCTGTTCTTCCCCAGTGATTTGCTTATTGAATAAAGGTACATTTTTTTGTTCACATTTACCTGTTTATTAAAATTGCTGTCAATGTTCATTAAAATAAGCCCTCCCCTGAAAATAAGCCCTCTGGTGTTTTTCTGTCCAAAAAAAATAATAAGACAGTGTCTTATTATCGGGGAAACACGGTAATTACACTTTTCATATACTGTTAGCTCTAGAGCTGGAAAGGATCTCAGAGGAGGCCCATGGATCCAGGCCATGGAATCCAGACCCTTTATTTTACAGAGGAGGAAACTGAGGCCCAGGGTAGGTTAAGTAATTGGGAAGAACTTGGGATGGGCATAAGCAGGCTCCCGGATGTACCCAGTCAACCATCTGCCAAGTGTCTACTCTGTGCCAACCCTGCCCCAGGAGTGAGGCACAGCATGAACGGTCACGGTCCTTGCCAGCTACTATAAGAAGAAGTCGGTCCAGGATGCAGACACAAAAGGACACTGTGGTTTATTGTCCATTCAAGAGTGTGACACACACACCATTAGTAGGTGATGGATACATGTGTCTCATGATTCCACAGTAATATGTAGGTAGATATCTAGCTATCTCTGGGTGTGATATATATATGTACGTGTATTTTTTTTTAATTTTTTTTCCTCTCCTCCTGAGCTATGTGAACCAGAGAGAATAACAATAGCTTACAAAGCAGTTTGGGGTAAGGGTAGGGCTGGTGGGCAAGAAAAGCTAGGACAAGGTAAGTATTAGAAAATTTACAAAGTAAAGAATGTGTCTTTTAGCATAACCTTTTCCACTGAACCTACCAAAGGAAATCTATATTTCCAACATCCTGCTAACCATTTATATCTGGATGTCCATTCAATAACTCATAGTCATCATACTTAAAACTGTAATCAATGCCACATCACGCTTCCAACCTCTCACGAGCCTAACCAGATCTTCACTCTGACCTCTGTGTATCTGTTAAAGGCACTATCATCCTCTCACTTAACTAGGCTCAAAAATCTTGTTATCTTCAGCACCCACTCCCAGTCCCTGCCCTTTACTCTTATACCCAATCAGTTGCCAGATCGTGTGGATTATTTTTTCACAGTGTCTGGCATCACTCTGTAACATTCCATTCTCTGTGTTCCAACCCCAGCTCAAGGCTTTCATTGTGATGGCCTGGAATATTGGAATATGACAGGTCATCATTCACAACATGCCACCTAACTGTGGGTGTACCTCAGAGCTTTGCCCTGGGCCCTTTTTTTCCTCTTCTTTTTCTTGGTAATCATATCAGTTCACATTGGTTTAATTATTTTCTCTATGCTAAGTACTCCAGGCCTACATTTTTGACTCCAGCTATACCAACTGCCTACCAGAAATTCTGAACCAGGGATCCCATTAACATTTAAGCAACAAAAACTAGCATTTATATAGGGCTTTGAGGTTACAAAGCACTTCAAAAACGTCAACTCATTTGATCCTCACAACCTTTTAAGATAGTTTTATTATTTATCATTAATATTCTAATAATTTTAATATTAATTACAATTAATGCAATTAATTAGCATTATGGAATAATATAATAAATATTATATAATGAAAATATTCAATATAGTTAATATGTAATACACAGTCATGCAATATAATATATAACAATATAATTAGTATGAATTGTTTAACAATAAATCTGATGATATCTTAATAAGTAAAATTAATATTAGTTAAATTAATAATATCTATTGCCATCCTTGTCTTATCGATGAGGAAAACTGAGGTTGACCGAGGATAAGTGAATTTCTCAAGGTCACACAGCTCCTTACCCTGGGACCAGCCAGCACCTCTGGGATGAGGGCTTACTGAGCCCTTTTCAGGGCTGGTGTCCACCTGTCACCCACCTGTGGCTCCAAGAAGTTGGAACATGTGCAGCAGCCACACCATCTTGGCTAAACTAGGTTGAAGGTAACCAGTTGACCTCCGACCCTTCTGTGAGTTAGGGGGATATCTACCCCCAAGCATTTCAAAACTTCCCTTTGGGGAATGGGAGGATCCAATTTCTTCCAACAGCCATGAAGGTGGCAGATGCAGGCACTGTGGAGTCTTTGTGGTTGTGGTTTGTCCTTCAGTCTCCAAAAAGACCATGACATCATGAAGGTGATGCCATGACTTGCAAGTGAACTAAATTACAGTGAGGCAGGGCTGTGCAAAGTCACCAGCCTCACTTCCTCCTACAGAGCCATCCGGGTCCAGCAGCCAGATATAGATCATAACAAGTAAAGATGGCCCAGGAGACCTTGGCCTTTTTAAGCTAAGGTCTTTCTGAGTTTTCACTTTGACTGGGCAACAACCATTCAGTGATTAGGGCTTTTCAAGGAGTGAGATAAGGGAGGGCCCCTTTAATAAAAAAAAAAATCAAACTGGGAGGCAGAGACCCTCAAGGTTGTTTCTCTGTGCCACCTGGGCCCAAAAAATAACGCTTAAGTAGCACTTGGGCAGGGACCTATTGCTGACCAATTAATGAGAGCTAGAGTGAATTGAGTTTCAGACATGGTCTTTAAGAAAGAAATCTAGCCAATAAACCCCATGATATCAAGGTAGGCTTCAGCCAACCAAAATGTGAGTGGAGCACTTAGAGCTTGGTCAGACACTGAAGACATCAGGGTCATCCGCTATATCCCAGGCCACTAACCAGTCATCCTGATTTTTGTCTTGCCACTGTACTTCAATGACTCAGAAAGAGTGAGGCTGATGACACTCTTCACATAGGTGAAGACATCACCAACAGTTTCTTCTTTGTAAATTAATCAACATTTGTTAAGTCCTTTGTCATGCCCAATTCTTTCAGATTCCTTTTTTTTGTTTGTTTTCTTGGCAAAGATACTGGAGTGGTTTGCCATTTCCTCCTCTAGTTTGTGTTACAGATGAGGAAACTGAGTCAAACAGAATAGGGTGACTTGACCAGGGTCACACAGCTATTACATGTCTCAGGTTGGATTTGAACTCATGTCTTCCTTACTCCATGTTCGGTGCCCTATCCACTGCAGCACAACCCAGTGACCTGATAGTAATAATGGTTACCATGTACATGGCACTTCTAGATTTGTCAAGTTCTTTACATATATTATTTTAGTTGCTCCTAAAAACAACTCTGTGAGGTAGGTGCTATTGTTATGTTCATTTTACAGTGGGGGGGACTGAGACTGAAAGGTTAAGTCATTTGCTCAGTCAAGATACCACAGATAAGAAGTCTATGAGGCAAACTCTAAACTACAAGTCCAGGTGTTAAAAAGAAATTCTATAAAAAACAAAAACAAAAAAGAGGGGGAGGGGGAAGCTTGGAGGCACAGTGAATAGAGCACTGGTCCTGGAGTCAAGAGAACCTGAGTTCAAATCCGACCTCAGACACTTGACCCACTTACTAGCTGTATGACCTTGGCTGAGTCACTTAACCCCAATTGCCTTGCCTTGCTCCCTCAAAAAACAAAAACAAAAGAAAATTCTATGTTCTGGCCTTTGCCCTTATTAACGAAGCAAAACTCCAGAAGAAAAATTAAAAAGGCTTTTGTGGACACATCCAGGGAGCAGGAGTTGATGGACCAGTGGCAGGGGCTAACCCTGGATTCAAACTGGGCATGCTTTTATAGACAGAGGAAGTGTCTTCCATATAAGGATAAAGGTATTTTGATTGGATCACATCATCATAAGGAGGTGGGGTTAGTGCTTCCTCAGCTTTTCCCTATGTATTGGCACACATTCTCTTTTTTTTTTTGCTTTTTTTTTTTTTGGAGGGCAATTGGGGTTAAGTGACTTGCCCAAGGTTATATGGCTAGTTTTTGTGTTAAGTGTCTGAGGCCAGATTTGAACTCAGGTCCTCTTGACTACAGGGCTGGTGCTCCATTCACTGCACCACCTAGCCGTCCCTGCACACATCCTAATAAAGAGATGGAATGAGTGACCCTATGTGGTCATTATGGAAGATGGGGTTGGTGCTAAGGAAATACTTAGACCTCCTGTGCACTGCCCTCTCCTACCAAATGGCCCTCCCAAAAGTCAAGAAGGTTAAAAAGTGGGGTCACTTCAGAGTGACTGATTTTATACTAGTGATCTAACCACTATACTATCTATTCAACAATTTTGGAAACCGAGGCTCAGAAAGGCTAAGTAATATGCCTGTGGTTAAACAGCTAGTAAGTGTCTGAAATAGAATTTGAAGCTAGGTCTACCTCACTGCCTCTAAAAAGATTATGCAGAGTATTATCATCAAAAAACAGTGACCAGAAAGACATTAGTTACTTACCCACATGCCCACTTTTTCATCTCTATAAAATCTTTACGAATATGGGTCTGTTCATGTATTGAGGGTTGATGTTGTTCAGTGGGTTCAGACACTCCATGAGTCCATTTGGGCTTTCTTGGCAGATACTGGAGTGACTTGCCATTTCTTTCTCCAGATCATTTTACAGATGGGGAAACTGAGACAAACAGAACTAAGTGACTTGCTCAGAGTCTTATAGCTAATAAGTGTCTGAGGTCATATTCGAACTCAGTTCTTCCTGACTCCATGCCTGACACTCTATCTACTGCACCACCTAGCCGCCCATGTATTGGGGATGTCCCTGATGAAAAGATGAAAAAGGGACAGAAAGTGTATGACAGCTGATTTCTAGAATTCCATCTTCATAGTCATGTAATTGACTGAGAACCTTCAAGGAGTCAAGATCCCACTGGGAAGAGATGGGAGGACATCCGGAAGGTATCCGGAGAGAAGGCTGACAAGCGTATTCCATGCAGGGGGAGCCACTGTAGCCAACTATGAAGAATTGGATTAGTGAAATATCTCCCTTCTCTCTTTCCTTCCTTTTCACATTGTATGCAGCTTCATAGCGGTCTGAGAAAAGGGGAGAGCAGAGAAGTAAGTCTAAAGGGAGCAAGACCTAAGAAGGAATAAAGGAAGGAGTCATGTGTCCACGTTTCTGGGTTTAAAAAGTAAAACTCTGAGAGGGAAGCCAAGAAGATCTGAGTTCAAATCCTACCTCCGACACACACAAGCTATATAACCCCGAGCAAGCCTTTTCTCAATGTCCCAAGCAACTCAAAAGTAAAACTCTAGTGGGTACAACTGTTTGTATTTTGAGTTCTCCACAACAGAGGTGTCAAACTCCTAGCCTTCTGGACTGCAAGATCCCTGAGTGTAGCCAGAATCAGATTAAAATGTAGTTGGGAAATGTTTAACAAAATAAATGCAATGCAACATGGATTATGTTAGTTTGTGGTTTTCTAAATCAATATTCCCAGGGATTCACTTGACACCACTTCCCTATAGCAATGAAATCACAGGTGTAGATCAGTCAGTCAATATACATTTGTCAATATACAGGCATTGTCCTAAGGGATACAGAGAAGGCAAAAGGCAGTTCCTGCCCTCAAGGAGTTTGCAATCTAATAGGGGAGGCAGCATGCAAAGAACTTTGTTTAATAAACTCTATATAATAAAAACAATATAAACTCTATACAAGATCAGTTGGAGATAATAGTGGGAAGGTACCAGGATTTAAGGATGGATTAGGAAAGGTTTAAAAAAAGAGACAGAGAGCAATGATTTTCAGGTCAGGAGAGACCTCACAGATTGCTTAGTCCGATCCCCTCATTTTCCAGATTAAGAAACTAATCTAGAGAATCAAGTGTTTTGCCCAGAGGCACCAATGAGTAAATAGCAGAACTGGGATTCTGATTTAGGTTCTTTGGTTCTGTATCCATTGTTCTTTCCACCACACCTTACTGTCTATAGTCACCACTTTTTTTTATGGCCTTGTTTTTTTTTTATGGTTTTATGGCCCGGAAGAATTAGACAAAGATCTTGAGCTTTAAAGCATTAGATTACACAGATATAATTAACTAGAGTAGAGTGTCTGGAGCTTTGTCCTAGAGTATGCTTCTATTCTTTTCTCTTGAATTTTGCACCTAGTGAGTAAAAAGAATTATCAATTCAAATGGGTGGCTGGGATGAGATGTCAGATGAGTGGGCCCCTGCTCCCTCCCTTGGGATCCTCATGGCGTCCCTCAGAGGATAGTGCTGTCCTGGGGTCTCTTCCCCCATGGGGCCGACTGTCCAAGGTCAACGTCCACTTCCTAAGGTCTCTTCTGCTTGACTACCCCAGAATGGCTTTCCACTGAACTGGCCTTAAAAAGTGTTGGCCCTAGGCACTGTGGGTGGGTCTTGCCTGGCTACAGAATTGTTTGTCAGTTTCCAGTGCATTATTATTGTTCATCCTTCTTACTTGAAGAGGATCAATGACATCACAACATCAGGGTCAAGGCACAGTGTGTCTGACTGTGGCTGATCAGTCCAACCCAATCTCAGAAGATTCTACCACAGGTTGGGCACAAAGAGTTCACCTGATCATTTAGAGTGGAGATGTGCTACTGCAATTCTGCAAAGTGCCTTTTCTGATGCAGGGATGCCATGCTAGGTGGTCCTGTGCCAGCATCTCCCATGTCTCACAATAGATACTAAAGTTCTCCAGAGAGACCTTGAGCATGTCCTTGTTTCACTTCTGACCCCTGTGTGAGCACTTATCTTGTGTAAATTCTCTGTAAAATAGTCTTTTAGGTAAACGTATGTTTGACATTTGGGCTATGTGGTCAGTCCATCGGAGTTGAGTTCTCTGCAGTAGAATTTGAATGTTTGGCAGTTCAGCTCAAGAAAGAACCTCAGTGTCTCTAGTACCTTATCTTGTCAGATGATCTTCAGAATCTTCCTACAACGATTTAAATGGAAGCAGTTCTATTTCCTGGCATGGCTCTGGTAGGTAGACTGTCCAGGTTTCACAGACATACAACAATGAGGTCAGCACAATAGCTCTCTATATATATAACACAATAACTTCAGTCTGGTAGGCAGCCCAATACCTCTTCTCTCCCATGCTTTCCTTCTAGCTTCCCAAACACTGAGCTAGCTCTGGCAATGTCTGTGTCAGCCTCATCATCTACGTGTACATCCCTAGAAAGTATACTGCCAAGGTAAGTGAACTTTGAGACTGAGAGTTGTGAGAGCTTGTGGAAGATCATGGTGAAATTTGGTTGCCCAGAGGAGTTCATCAGAATCGTGCGCCATTTTCATGACCACATGCTTGCATGGGTTCTGGAAAAATCACAATCTCATACCTTTTCAGTCACCAACAGAGTGAAGCAGGGCTGTGTCTTTGCATGATGTTATCAGAGATTTTAGATGCCTTCAATGGAGGTGAAAACAGTATCAAGGTCAGCTCCTAGCAAGCACCCTAGCATACCCAGGATGGTCTGCTAGCACAGGTTCTTTGATCTGCTTTTCTAAAGGAAAGAGAGCTTCAAAGGGGTCATCAATCTTACCTTAATTAAACATTTATAAGTCATTCACGACTTTGGGGGAAAGGTCAGTACCTTGTACATGAAGAAAATACAAGCAGAGAAACATAGAGAAAAAATTAGTACAGAGATCCAATAGACAGGACTCCAACTGTCTAAACAAGGTAATAGATACATAATCACCAGACCAAGAAGTTTCAACATCTAGGTTCTCAAAGTCGGGGGGTTCCTTAACAACAGTTCTCCAGAGTCTTGTCTGACCAAAGCACAAAGACACATTCTTCACGTGAGTGAGTCCCAAAGTAAAATACCAACCTCCCAGTTTATATACTATATATAGGCTCAGAGTCAGAAGTCATCAACAACCTATGTGATGCAGCACAGCTGTGAATTACCAGGGTTCAAAGGAGATTGAGCCTTCAGATGTTTACAAGTTAGCATGAGTCTGGGAAACTGCACTCCAGAAAGAAAAACAACAAAAATCCCACCTTACTTGTATTTACAACCGATAGTAAATTATTTAACTTGAAAAGGCTACAAACCAAGACTAAAGTGGAGGATAATTGGTGCACAACTTTTTGTTTGCAGATGATTGTGCACCAAAATGGCTTCTGAGGGTGAGCTACAACAGAGCATGGATCATTTCTGTGCCACTTGTGTTAATGTTGGCCTGACAATCAACACCAAGAAAACAGATTCTCCACCAGCTAGCACCACACCATCTATATGTGGAACCACTGGTTATAGCAAATGGGAAAATTTTGAATGCTGTGTACAAATTCTCAGTGCACTAGATTCTTAATGTCCTCTCAAGTCCATTTCAATTCTAGGACTCCTTGGTTTTGGGGTCTTGAATTTTGTTTCTGCAAGACTCTTCAGAATGTTAACTCTCCCCTCATGTCTGCCATAAAGGACAGTTAAGACATCAACTTTGTAGGCAGTTTGCTATCTAGAATTTCATTTATCAAAAGATAATGGATGGGGCAGAGTCAAGATGGCAGAGCAGAAGCAGGACCTCCTTGCAGCTCAGGCTTCCACCTTCCCCAATCCATGTAAAAGGGGACTCTGAGGGGCTGCCAGGGCAGCGAGTAAGAGCACCAGCTCCAGTGTCGGGATTACCTGGGAATTGAATCCGGGCTCAGATACTTAGCACCACACCCAGAAATAACTGGCTGTGTAACTTTGAGCAAGTTACTTAACCCCGATTGCTTAAAAAAAAGGGGGGACTCTGAACAAACTTTGGAGCTGCAGAACCCACAAAATGACACAGAGAAGCTAACCTCCCGCTGAGGACAGCCTGGCAGGAATCGGCCAGCACAGCGCTCTGTGAGCCAAGCCCAGGCCCACATGAGCCGAGCCCAGGCCCATGTGAGCCAGAGGTTTTAGCCCCAGGGCAGGCCTGACCAGCCCCCAGCTGGAGGGACTCCAGATTGCCAGCAGCTGTGGCCATTTCCAGATTTACCAACACATAGATGTGAAGGACAAAGTGAGAGGTCAGTGCAGTGTGGACTTTAGGACCAGTAGTTGGGAGTGTGTAAGCTTTTGCCCCCAGGGTGAGAAGCCCCTGAGACACCTATCCGGTGCCATGTTGCAGCTTCAGCTCCTGGCCTGAAGAGTGTAGGGGGACCAAGCGACCAGTCTGAGTGGTAATCGCTCTTGCTTTAACTTGCTTGGATCTGGATTGCAGTCTAGGGTGGAGGTCCTGGGATGTGTGACCAGCTTGCCAGAACATGGGGAGGCTTCAGAGAGGGCACTCAACTAATACCTCCGGCTACTGAGAAAACCCCGGCATTTGGGACGAAAGCTCCCCTGTCTGGTGACAAAGTCCTACTATGGCAAAAAGCCCAGGTGTCAAGTGACTGAGGGGCAACATGACCAGGCAAAGGAAACAAAGCAAACAGAAGAATCCAATATTAGATTCCTATTTTGGGGACAAAAAGGAGCAAAGCATGGAACAGGAGGAAGATAGTGAAGTCAGAACTCCTGCACCAAAAGCTTCAAAGGAAAATACAAGCTGGTTACAGGCCATAGAGGACCTTAAGAAGCAGATAAGAGAAGTGGAGGAAAAATTGGGAAGAGAAATGAGAACGATGCAAGAAAATTACGAAATGAGAGTCAACAGCCTGACTGAGGAAAATCATACCTTAAAAAACAGACTAACTCAATTGGCAAAAGAGGCTCAAAAAGGCAATGAGGAAAAGAATGCCTTAAAAAGCTAAATTTATCAGATGGAAAAAGAAGCTCAAAAGCTCAATGAGGAGAATAATTCCCTCAGATTTAAAATGGAGCAAAGGGAAGCTAGTGACTTTAAGAGAAATCAAGATGCTGTTAAACAGATCCAAACAAATGAAAGAATAGAAGGCAATGTGAAATATCTCATGGGAAAAACCACTGACCTGGAAAAGAGATCCAGGAGAGATAATTTTAAAATTATTGGACTACCTGAAAGCCATGATCAGGGAAAGAACCTAGAAATCACCCTCCAGAAAGTTCTCAAGGAAAATTGCCCCGATGTTTTAGAACCAGAAGGCAAAATAGAGGTTGAAAGAATCCACCAATCACCTCCTGGAAAAGATCTCAAAAAGAAAACTCCTAGGAATATTATAGCCAGGTTCCAGAATTCCCAGATCAAGGAGAGAATATTACAAGCAGCCAGGAAGAAACAATTTGAATATTGTGGAAACAAAATCAGGATAACACAGGATCTGGCAGCTTCTACAATGAGGGATCGAAGGGCCTAGAATATGATACCCCAGAGGGCAGAGGAGCTGGGATTAAAACCAAGAATCACCTACTCAGCAAAACTGAGTATCATGTTTCAGGGGAAAATATTTAGTCATTCAATGGAATAGAGAACTTTCAAACATTCTTGATGAAAAAACCAGAGTTGAATAGAAAATTTGACATTCAGATACAAGAAGCAAGAAAGCTTGAGAAGGTAAACAGGGAAAAAAATCAGAAGCCTCTTATCCAAGTTGAACTATTAACATTCCTACATGGAAAAATGATAATTGTAACTGATGAAACTTTTCTCAGTATGAAAATAGTTGAAGGGAATAGAAATAAATATATATATATATTTATATATATATATATGTCTATTTCGGAGGGTATATGGGCATATGAATACATATGTGAATGTGTGTATATATATTTACAGGTATACATAGATAGAGGGCACAGGACTAAGTTAATAGGAAGGGACGACACTTAAAAGGTGAAATTAAGAGGTAAGAGAGGAATATAATGAGTGGAGATGGAGAGAGACAGAATGGGGTAAACTATTTCATATAGAAGAGGCAAGGAAAAATGGTTACAATGGAGGGGAAGAATAGGAAGGCAAAAGGGAATGGGTCAACCTTATTCTCATGGAATTAGCCTCGGGGAGGGAATGACATACACACTAAATAGGGTATCTCACCCTATAGGAGAGGAGGGGGGAAGGGGATGAGAGGGGGGATGATGGAAGGGAGGGCAGGCTGAGGGGTGGGGAAGTTGGGAGCACCCACTTTTTTTTATTTAAATGTCTTTTATTTTTAATGTCCTATAAAAAAGAAAAAAGGAGAGGAAAAAAAGTCCTTAAGTGTATGTGACAGTCTTATCCTAAATGGATACATGGTAGCCTTTGGGAGTCTTCACTTTTTAGTCTGATCTGGTCTTACTTGAAGGCAGCCATGATATCACTTGATGGCCTTGCTGAGGTTTGAGAAGGAGCATCCACTTTTGAAAAGGGATGGGATCAAAGTAGAGAATAGAACAAGTGGGTGGTGGGATAGAAGGGAGGGAAATATAGTCAGTCTTTAATGTTTTGCATTAGCTATATATGTACAACCTATACTGAACTGCTTATCTTCCCAGTAAGGGTGGGTGACAAGGGAGGAAGGGAATGAATCTGGAATTCAAAGTTTTACAATCAAATGTTTAAAATTATATATATATATGTATATATATTTATTATTATTAATACTATTTTACATGTAATTGGGAAATAAGATATATAGGCACTGGGGCATATAGACCCACCATGCCCTACTGGAAAAGTTGAAGGGAGTATGGGAGAAGATATGGGAGAGAGCAGATTGGAGGAGGGGATATCCTGTGGGACTGCTATTTTGGGGCAGTGGGTAGGGGAAAAACGGGGAGAAAATTTGTAACTCAAAATCTGGTGGAAATGAATGATGTAAATCAGAAGTTAATAAAGCATTTGAAACATGAAAAAAAGGTAATGGATGCAGAGTAGAGGGGGACATCAGAGGCCACCTGAGGGATCCTAGGCAAGTTACAACCTCTCAGAGTCTTAGTTTCCTTACCTGTGAAATGAGGCGATAACAAACCTCAACAAGTTTGTTGTGAGGAAGGTTTTTTGAAAGCCCTATACAAATGAGATTTGTCATTATTCAAGTAAATGGGAGGAGTTTAATCCCTCTAACATAAAACAACTGTTCAAATAGTTGGAGGCAGCTACAAGCCCCAGCCCCTACCCCTGAATCATCTCTTCTCCAGGAAAAATATCCTTGGTTCCTTCAACCAGTTCTGTCCCCTCACCATCCTACTTCCACCCTCTCTGAGAGTATCTTAGTTTATAATATTTTGGGAGAACAGATCTTTGATCCATTGGTGTGGGAAGCAGGAGTGCACAGTAGAAAAGAACCTTGATTCTAGAGTCCAAGGACCCGAGTTCAAATTCCAGCTCTGCCACTTACTAGTGTGTGACCTTGAGTAAGTGCCCTCACTTCTCTGGGTCTTAGTTTCCTCCTCTGTACAACAAAGGGGTGGGACCAGATGACTTCTCAGGTTCTTTTCTACTCTAAATCTATGACCTGTTGAACTCCTAATGGGAAAAGTCCCCCTGCCAAAGCAAATCAGTGACATTTAGTGCCCTAATTGTCCAGAAGCCAACAAATTAAGGGACTTATCCAGGGTCACACAGCCAGAGGCAGGATTTAAACCCACGTCATTCTGGCCTTGAGGCCAGCTCTTCTCCAAAACTCCACTCTCCATTTACAAACATCCCTTCTAGAAAGTGGTACCCATAGGTGAACACGCTACAGTAGGTGTGGTCCACTTAGGGCAAAGCACATTGAGACTGTTACCTCTTAATTCTGGATACTCTGTCCCTCTTAATGAACCTAAGCTCTTTCATCAACCACAACATAGTGCAGGCTCAAATCCTTGGATAAAACCCCACCTTTGACGCTTGCTAGTCCTATAATCAAGCTCTAACTTCCTCATATGTAAATGAAATACCCGTGTACCTACCTTACTGGGATGCTGCTCAAAGGACTTAATGAATACAAAGTATTTTGAAAATGGGAATGCTCTATGTAAATGTGTCAACTCTTACTAGCAATGGGAAGGGTGCTGGGTGGGTAGTTCAGCCATGTGGGTTTGACTCACAGTTGGTCTGGCTTTACCAGTTCAGTAACTCACAATTCCCTCTGCACCTTGGCTGTGAAGTGAAGGCGTTGAACTGGAGAGCTCTTAGCATTCCAACCAGCTCCATGAGTCAAATGGGAGTAATTGTGATTGCCATCTCTTCTCACTCTCCTTCTCTTGCCAAACTGAGCTATTGAGTGTTCTGTTAGCCTGTCCCACCCTTTCACATTTCGGTGCCACTAGGCTCCCATCTTCCCCTCACCTGGGTGTCCCTCCCCACTTCTGCCTGTTGGAATCCTTCCCACCCTGGCATGACCATTTCAGGGGGATCACGGGTTCCTCACCTGCAGGAGCTTTTCTCTCCTTCCTCAGATTGTAGCATCATTAATTTAAAGCTTCAAGGGACTTTGGAGAATACCTAGCCCAGCCTCCTCAGGTTACTCAAATACTCCAATGAATATAGGCATGTCATTGAGGAGCTCCCACCAGCAGTCTCTACCATGGAGGTCAGTCTATTCTGGACAGCTCTTCCAAGTTCTCCCACTAATTCATCCATCCGCTCAATTGGACATTCACCTTCTAGTTCTCCATTCAATGAAAACATATGGTACACACTAGCTGTCCATCTGTCATCCCTCACGCTCACCATGTGACCAGCCCTTCCTCTCTTCCTATCCTTCATTTCCTCAATGACACCCTTGACTTCAGTTCGGCCTTGAAGCTCCCCATTGGTCAAGTGTTAAAGCCCATTCACATCCGCCATGTGACCTTCCATGGTCTTCTGTGGTTCGTTTTGAATTTTGTGAAGACCACGCATTCCATGTCTTGCTGCCATAGAGCAACACCAGTAAAATATGGGTATTAGGCAGATTGACCTTCATTTCCCTGGAACACTTGGGATCATTGAAGTGGCTTTGGAGGGAGACATAGTAAGACCTGAATCTGAATCCTGTTTAGACCCTTACTAGTTGTATGTCCTTGAACAAACCACTTACTGTCAGTCTGCCTTAGTTTCTTCATCCATAAAATGGGATAATAAATAGTAACTCCAAAGTTGCTGTGAGGATCAAAAGAAATAATACACGTAAAGTATTTTATAAACCATAAAGTACCACATAAATACTAGCTATCATTATTATATTAAAATTAAATTGTAGGTGCAGCTAGGCAGCACAGTGAGTAGAGCGCCAGCCCTGGAGTCAGGAGGAACTGAGTTCAGATCTGACCTCAGACACTTAACACACACACACACAAAAATGGTGTGTGACCTTGGGCAAGTTACTTAACCCCAATTGCCCTCCAAAAAGCAAAAAAAATATTAAATTGTGAAAGCAGTATAATATTGCTAATTATATAATGATTAATATCACAATTAATATTCGTATTATATGGCATTATAATATTGTTAATATAATAGTCAATAGATAATTATAATTTTATTTCAGTTATACAACATGACATTCTATTATATATTGTGATGCATTATTGATGGTTATTATAATATAGTAATTATCATTATATTACAATAGAACAATAAGGCTGCTGCTAAAATTAATGATATTAATACACATTAATAATTAATCTAAGAGAATCCAGTTAGCCTCCTCCTGTTCAGCTCTGAGCTCAATTCATACCGCAGTGGTATTATCTGTCCTAGATAGTCAACCTTATGGGCGCCTCTACGGTTTTTCCTTCCAAATACATGCTGTAAATCTGGGTAATAGACATTCTCATTTTCTTTGTCTTTTCTCCTGGATAGTGAGGCCCAGTTCTTTTGTGTGGTTCCAGATTTCTGCCAAGAAGTGCTGCCACATTCTGGGGTTTGCTCTACCAAGAAGAATGCCCTGCCACCCTCTTGAACTTGGACCCTACTCTGATCACCACCATCACAGGGATAACACACTTTGCAGGCATCTTTCCATCTCCCTGTTTTATGTGTCATCTGATACTGACAATCTGAGGGTAATCAGATAAGGTTATTTCTGTTGTTCTATTTTTCAAGAGATCTTAAATGATGATAATGTTTGGATGGGAGACATATTTTGTAAAAAAAAAAAAAAAAGCCAATATGGCAGCATTTCATTCTAGGGAATCATCTGCTTTTTTCATAATCAACAAATAATAAGGATCATGTGACCTTATATTCTTTACCTTTGTCAGTAAACTGAGAAAAGGTCAAATGGACCATTGATGAATATAACTTACAACTTAAAGAGGTTTGCTTGCTCCCTACCAATACCTTCACTAAAGATACCATCAACTGGCCCATAAGTGATTAGCATAAAGATTTCATAGAGATGGGAGAGGAGGCATGCAGGCCAAGAGTTGCTTATGTTTTTACCTCAGTCACTTTTATTTTTAGTATTAGTAAAGGCCAAGATTTTTTCCCACACATTTGGTATCTTCCCCTCATACTGATACCTCATACACTGATCCCTCAATAATCTTACAATTATGTCGCCTTTAACATGGAATGTATGTATATACACTTATTCCCAGCTCACTTCTTCTACCCATATTCTCTTTAGTGGCATTTCTGCCTCCCCTGTAAGCCTACCTGAGACTACGACAATGGGGGTCTATGCAGGTAGTTCCAAGTTCTGGAGAGTAAGACCATTGGTTGTGATCTCTGCAAATCATTTCCATTTGTATTCCATTTGCTGGGGTTTTTTCCCATCCTTAAATGTCCCTGGGATTACTTTGCCTAGTTTGATCTCTTGTCAAGCTTTAAAAACTGGGTTTTTTCCTCCTCCCCTGCTTCTCTCTGCTTTGTGAGATGATACTGCTCATCCTTCCATAAGATTTTACAAACAATTGTATTTTTCAAAGTGTTGTTGCCTTTTCAACTTTCTTCTCTTGGCAACACACATTTGTTCACTAAGTTACTTCCTAGATTCTCTTGCTCTTCTTGTTGTGCAGACAGGTTTACATAGTTAAAACTGCAGCCATAAATTATTATAATCAGTGCCAATTTAATTTCTGTCATCTCTCGTTTTTTTCATCAATCACATGTTCAAACATTTCAGATTTTAGTTGTTTCAAATGAATGTCATATTTTCCTCATTATTCTTCCTCTCTTTCCTTTCTTTCCTTCTTTATTTCTTTCTTTCCTTCACTCTTTCCCTGAGCTTTGCTCTGATGTGTCATGAGTCTGATTATACACAGACAAATGACTCATGGATAATGCCACATCTATAACCAATTTTTTTCCCTATTTGTTCAAATACAATCTATGCCAATTTTTGTGATATAATTTCATGCTCACCAGGTCCAGCACCCAACAAGGCTTTTTTTGGTCCATTTTGTTGCTGTTTTTTAAGAAAGTATTCATTATAAAAGGGTGCTTTCTGTGTATTCACATCTTTAGCCTCTTTCTTCTTCCTAAACAATGCTTTCCCTTATATTTTTCACCATTCTCTCATATTTTTCCTACCCTTGCACTGAAGTTACTAAATACCATAGTGTATATTGATTTAATGCAGAGGGTCTTTTTAAAAATAATATTTCCCTCGATTACATTTAAAAATTATTTTTAACATTCATCTTTAAAATTTTGAGTTCCAAATTCTTACCCTCCCCCCAAGACAATAAGCAATTTGATACAAGTTATGTACATACAATCATGCAAAATATACTTCCATATTAGTCATGTTGCAAAAGAAAACCAAAAAAAACCCCATATATGTTTTGATCTGCCTTCAGACTCCATCAGTTCTTTCTCTAGAGGTGGATAACATTTTTTTCTTTAAAAAATTTAAAAAATCTTTTAAAAAATTAAAAAAAAACATTTTATCATAAGTCCTTTGGAATTGTTTTGGATCATTGTATTGTGGATAATGATTAAGTCATTTATAGTTGATCATTTTGCTGTTACTGTATACAAAATTCTCTTGGTTCTGCTCACTTCACTTTGTATCAGTTCATATAAGTCTTTCTACATTTTTCTGAAAGCATTCTAGTCATCATTTCTTATAGCACAATAGTATTTGATTACAATCAAATAACACAACTTATTAAGCCATTCCCCAGCTAATGGGCATACGTTCAATTTCTAACTGTTTGCCACCACAAAAAGAGCTTCTATAAATATTTTTTAATGGATAGGTTCTTTCCCCCCTCCCCTTTTTAAAAATTCCTTTGGAATTAGCTGTGTGACCCTGAGCAAGTCACTTAACTCTGATTGCCTCAAAAAAAAAATAAAAGGAAAAAACACAATCTCTTCAGGATACAGTCCTAGTAGTGGTATTGCTGGATCAAAGGGTATGCAGTTTTATAGCCCTTTGGCATAGTTCCAAATTGTTCTGCAGAATGGTTGGATCAATTCACAACTCTACCAACAGTGCATTAGTGTCCTATGTTTCCCACAACCCCTGATTCAGAGGATCGTATCAAGAAGGGCAAGAAAACGGAAACCCAGAACAGGGAAATGACTTGCCTAAGGTCACACAGGCAACAAGTGACAAAGTTCGAATTTTTTTAAAAGCTTCTAATTGAGATTTTTCTGTTTCTTTACCTTGTCATGGTTATCCCAAGGATCTCTTCCCCTCCCCCTCCCAAAGACCCATTTCAAATGACAAATAATATTTTTTAGAGAGGGAAAAGCATCAGCACAAGAGATAGATACATTGAAAAAGTCCAAAAAGACATACAATGTGTAACAGCCTGGCTCACACTCAGTGCTGTTCTCTACTCCTCACTCCCACTCACCCCACATATCCATGTCTTATCAGCCCTACCATCGCCACACCTCTCCTGTATGTTCCATCTTCTCACACAGCTGCTCCTCTGGTGTAGGTCCTTGTTACCTCATCCACTGCAGCTGGTTGGTTGGTCTTCCTGCCTCAAGTCAGCTCCAATCTATCCTCCTCAAAGCTGCCTAAGTGATTTTTGTAAATCCTAGAACTGACCATCGCAGGCCCTCACTTAATCCTCTCCAGGGGCTCCTAATACCTATAGAATCCACATTAAAATGCTTTGTTTGGCTTTGAAAGTCCTTCACTATCATGGCCCCTTTCTCTCTCTATTTTTTTAAATCTTTTTGGGGGGAAGGCAGGGCAATTGGGGTTAAGTGACTTTCCCGAGGTCACATAGCTCGTAAATGTTAAGTGTCTGAGGTCGAATTTGAACTCAGGTCCTCCTGACTCTAGGGCTGGTGCTCTATTCACTTCACCACCTAGCTGCCCCCATGGTCCCTTTATTATGCCTTCCTCCTTTGCACATACTCCATGATGGAGCACTCCTGGCCTAGCTCCAGATGGACACTGTCTCTTGTCTCTGGGCCTTCTCTCATGCAGAGGGTGGCCTCCCTCCTCAGTCACATCTCTTGGCCTTCCTGGTGTCCTTCAAGACTCAGTCCAAACCCCAGCTTTTTCAAGAGGCCCTTCCTAGTCCTCTTGATTGCTAGGGACTCCTTTTGTAGCCTCAGGGCCTCCTGGCACACAGTAGGTGCTTAATAAATGTTTGTCTCTTGGTAGTGCCTTCCTTCAGAACTTGTCACTCATTTACATTGTCTAGATTTTATATTTACACATAGCTGTTTGTCTGTTCTCTCCTCCATCAGAGCATGAGTTCCTTCGAGGAAAGTTTTTCCTTCTCTTTTACATCCCCGAATTTCAGCATAATGCCTGGCACAAACTAAGTGTTTAAAAATGTTTGTTAACCACTGTCTCCTTCTACAAAGGAGCAAGTTGAGGGAACTGACTTGCCCAAGGTCACACAGGTATTAAGGGGGCAGAGACTGGAGTTACACCCAGGTCCTTCACCTCTGGATCCAGGGATCTGGCCACTGTACCACCACCCCCCCTCCCCAAAGAGTGGTCTGGAGGCAGCTGGGAGTTTTCTGAGAAGCAACAAGAGCTCCTTGCCTCCAGCTTCCAAGTCCCTGATACCTACCACCAGGTCCTGCCTCATCCACCACGTCCCAGTTATAAAAATGCAGCACATTTAGTAGCAACAACCCCCAAGTGAAGGGTCCAGGAAATGCGGCTCTACCATTCTCAACAAGGGGAGATGGATCCAGCAGATACAAAGATTTGGGTTCAAATCATGTGTCCCTGGACAAGACCCTGGTCACTTTGTCCTCTCTGGTTCATCTGCAAAATGAAGGGGACAGACTAAATGGGCCTTTAGAGTCCCTTTGCACTCTAAATCTGATTCTGTAAAATCTGTCTAGGATGTGTGTGTCTGTGTGTCTGTGTGTCTGTCTGTGTCTGTGTGTGTATCTGTGTGTGTCTGTGTGCACACTCACACACATCTTCCTCTTTCTCTATTTTTACCCCTGTCATTTTCTGGGTGTGGATGTAGGTCACTCTTTTTATATCTTTGCTTCTGTGTGTGCCTGCATTTCTCTCTCAAGGCTGGTCTGTTGTTCTCTGGGTCTCTTTCCTTTCTTGGATGTGGATGGATCTTTGCATGTCTTTTTCCACATCTTTCTTGTGGCGCATAGCCTCTCCCTTCTTGATGCTGTTTCCTCCTATTTCTGTCTCCTTTTCTTTGTTGCTCTGAGTCTAACAGGATCCTCCCCCCACAGCTCCCCTTTTATTTTCCCCTTTTTCTTTCCCTCCCCACTCTGACTCTCTTCCTTGACAATGTTTTAGAAAGGAAGTTAATATTATATTATCTGTTTTAGTTTCGAAGTGGAGATAGAGCTCTTTACTCTTTTTTTTTTTTTTTTTGCTTTTTGGAGGGCAATTGGGGTTAAGAGACTTGCCCAAGGTCACACGGCTAGTTTTTGTGTTAAGTGTCTGAGGCTGAATTTGAACTCAGGTCCTCCTGACTCCAGGGCTGGTGCTCTATTCACTGTGCCACCTAGCCGCCCCCAAGAGTTCTTTACTCTTAATTTTTAAAGGCAGACTGGTGGAGTAATTTATAGAACAATAGTCAACAAATTTCAGTCAATTTTATGTATCTCCCAGTTTATTTTTCCTATGTCCCCAGGATTCAAAAGGTTTCTCATCCCTGGTCTAGTGGGTTGGCTACTGAACTTCACACATAAAGTGGATTAATTTCAGAAATCTCCAAACACTTCATAGGTAAATGTTGTTTGTCCTTCATTTTCTTCCTTTTTTTTTTTTTTTGCAATCAGGTGAAGTGATTTGCCCAAGGTCACACAGCTAGTAAATGTCTGAGGCCAGATGTAAACTCAGGTCCTCTTGACTCCAGGGCCAGGGCTCTATCCACTACACCATCCAGCTAGCCCGCTTCATTTGTTTTTTGTTTTGTTTTGGTTTGTTTTTTTTGCTTTTTGGAGGAAGGGCAGGGCAATTGGAGTTAAGTGACTTGCCCAAGGTCACAGGGCTAGTTTTTTGTGTGTAAGTCTCTGAGGCTGGATTTGAACTCAGGTCCTCTTGACTTCAGGGCTGGTACTCTATTCACTGTATTCACCTAGCTGTCCCCCCCTTCATTTTCTAAGAGGACCAGTGATATCATAAGTGATGTCTTGACTTGTTGGTGAATTAGATTTAAGTGAGGCAGAGCTACAAAGTCACCAGCCTCACTCCCTTCCTGAGTCATTGAAGTCCAGTGGCAGGACAAAAGTCAGGACAACTGGTGATGGCCAGGATACAGTGGATGACCTTGGCACCTTCAACATCTGACCACGCTCTAGGTCTCCACAGTGCCTGTTTATGCTACCTTCATGACCTTTGAACTAATTATTCTCATCTTCCCATTCCACCAGGGAAAATCTTCACATGCTTGTGGTAGATTCACTGGCAGGTCTGAGGCCAGTGGGAGGCTGCCAATTGCTCTCAACCTGGTTTAGCTCATCTGCCAAGGTGGTTTTGGCAGGGTGTGGTCATGCATATGCTACAGTTTCTTGGAGCCACAGGTGAGAGTTGGGTGAATCAAGGGAACACCAAAGGGAGATGAACAGCCCTGAAAAGGGCTCAGCAAGCCCTCACAGCAGGAGTGCTGGTCCTTCTTGAATATTCCATACATCTCAGGTCACTGTCATGACTTCTTTATAGATGGACATAGTCAAACGTCAGGGAACCAGGAGTTGGATCCTTCCTTGGTCTCAGTGAAGCATATTGACATAGAGACCCCGTTAATTGGTCTTGCCTTCATATGGCATGCATTGGGGGACCTCCTGGTCCTGAGGGGGCGAGGCAGGGGTGGTGTGATGAAATAGACAGAGCGAACCTGGAGCTGGGAGAGAACTGGAAGATTTCATGCTTCTGAGCCCTGGTTTCCTCATCTTTAGATGAGAGGAAGGGATGGAACAACATTAACTTGGGTGTAGGTTTATCAATGCGGTACAAAGGTTTTCTGCTCTACCTGATCCTCCAGTATTGCTAAATGAAACTCCATGGTAATTTGCATGACCAAAGGTATGATGGGAATTGAAAGGAATTTACTCAAAATAATGTCCCATTCATATGGCTCTCTCCTAATTGATGGAGACCAATGCCCCTGTCTGCATGAGGGGCAGCGTGAAGCTGACTAAAGAGTGAGAGGAAAGGCTCCCTTTCTTCAGGCTCTTCTGACTCTTTATTTTCTTCCATTCTCTTCAGGGTCTACAATCCTATCAGGCATTTCTGGCTTCCAGCTGCAAGAGAACAGATGGAAGATGCCACCCCCACTTCAGTTTGCTGAAGGAAAAGACTCTGAGAAGAAACCAGCTTGAGGGGAACTGGCAGTCTCCATCATAGCCCTGTCCCCAGCCTGTTGCACTAAAGACTTTGGGGAACTTTCCCTTCGGTGAGATCTAGGACTATAATGGTTGGGTTGAATCACCTGATTCCTAATAGGAGCATTCCTTCACTCTGTATTATCTGATATATATTCTCATATATAGACTTTCTCTGATTTCTGTTGTGCTATTGATTTGGATAAATGGGTGTCTTGGCTATTTTGTATGTGTATTCATTATGTAACTGGAGAGAAAGGAGTTAAGTCTGGGATATAAAGCTTGGAATCTTCTTTCCCCCAATTCCCCAATGAACAAAACAATTATCCGAATTTAGACTGACCCTGAAAACCACATCCCCATGACTAATAATATTTAAGGAAGCAGGCAGATATCATTCTAGCCTGGTACCTCTTCTCTCCAAGGAGAACAGAGTGGCCAAGCCTCCAGCCTCAACTTCCTATTTCCCTTCTTGACAGGATTTAAAGTCTCCTCTGGAGAAGAGTGGAGGACAGAAGATTCTGGGGATTTCTCTTCTACTTCCCTTTGAGCCACAAAATGACACCTCTATGCCATGTGTCTGGGACAGCCCTCACTACATACATACTAATTGGCCCAAAAGCGTTTCTGCTGAAAGGAAGGCAAAAGAGTAAAAAAGAAAATCTTTGCCCAAAAGACGGTGCTGTCCTAAATGGGGAAGAAGACTCCATTGTTAAATGGCAAACTCAGATAGAAAAGGGGTTACTAAATCATAAATAAGGATCCTTGAGGCTACATATTGACTTAGAAAATCATGTATTAACATTGTTTGTGTTTGATTGTATTTTTACTTATTTTGTTAAATTTTTCTCAAATCCACTTTAATCTGGTTTGGCCACACTTGTGAGTGCTGTAGGCTCTGTGGTCCCGTGGGAGGTGTGTTTGACACCTCTATTATAACAGCAGAAAAACAGATCGGGGGAGAAGCAGCCCAGCAGCAGATGAACTCAGCAGCCTTTTGGGGAAACAGCAAGTGGTTACTTCACTTGGTCTTGGAATTTCATTTGATCTTCTTCAAAGTTAACAGATGTTCCTGGGGAAACAGAATGAGGAGAGTAACAGTGAGGAATAATGGATTAATGTAGTAGATTAACTAACTGAACTAGGATCAACTGTAGGAAAGTAAATGTGTCCTTGGAGTGTCCACTCTGCCAACAGAAGCTTAGGAATCTGTGGGAGATGGTTCCCTTTGTGTGTAGGGGATTTCAATATGTTACTTACCCTGTTTTTATTCTGTTTGTTGGTCATTTGCTTTGTATTCATGTGTCATTTGATCTAGTATAAGGATATACATTTGTGGGGGCTCAGAGCTATAATCTGGATTAATGATTACCCCCCCAAACTACTATGAACCTGAAAGGGGCTAAATTGATGGGCCATGAGCTATATGTAAAATGAGGAGAAAAAAAACTTGTCCTACTTACCTTACAGAGTTGTTCTAAGGAAAGTGCTTTTTAAACATCTGGTTAAGATGGTGACATGAAAGATTCCAGGTAGACTTGGATTCTGTGAGAAATACCTATTAACGGTGAAGAAGAGTGTCAAATAAAATTCTTAAATCAAAGAAAAACACCACTGAGCTCCTCCATCCCATAGAAGGTGGTGAAAGGAGATAGGACCTGAAACATGGACTTCTCCAGGGATCAAAGACTCACTGGGATATGGCACAAAGAAACTAAGCCAAGGCAAGGACTCTTGGAGGCCTGGGGACACACTCCAAGAGATCAGCCAAAAGTCAACATCAGGTGTGGTGGAGCTGTTCCAAGGTCAGAGACCCAGGGCTATGAACCTCATTTACTGTATTAGGAAACAGAAAAGATCAGCATTAGTGGCTGGGAAAGCCCCAGAAGACAGGCAGAATATGGAGACTGTGGTGCTGGACAGAACTTAGTAAGAAGAATGTATCCAGCTCCTTCCTCCAAGATGGAATGCCCCGCCAATGCTATGGAACAAGGCAAGGTCTTTACTGAGGTAGCCTCTCCCCCAAAGACTATATAGGGCAGCAACTTCTGGACCACAGCAGAGGCAAAATCTAGCTCAGGTACAATATCATTCCACTCCAGAAATGCGGTAGGGGACAGGACCAGGGCCTCATCACTCTCTACAACAGTGCAGAAAAAGACAGTACCTGACCCTGACACAAAATTATAATCCAACAACTAAAGCCAAAGAAATGCACAAAGTGGGGAATGTGGGGGAGAATCCCACTACAACAAAGGTAGCTATGTGATATCATAGTGCACAGAGCTGGGCCTGGAGTCAGGAAGACTCCACTTTCTGAGTTCAAATCTGGCCTCAGACATTTGCTAGCTGTATGACCCTGGGCAAGTCACCTAATCCTGTTGGCTTCAATTCCTCATCTGAAAATAAACTAGAGAAGGAAATGGTAAACCACTCCAGTATTTCTGCCAAGAAAAGCCCAAATGGAGTCACAAAGAGTCAGACATGAATGAAAAACAACTGAATAACAACAAAGGAATATTGTAGGTTAAAAGAAATACAAAATAAAATTCCAAATAACATTCTGACATAATCACAACTAGAATCTTAGAAAGAAATAACTGACTAGCTACAAGGATGCCAAGAATGAATAGAAAAAATAAAGAAGAAACTAAAACAAAAGGAGAAAAATGAAAATAAAAAAGTTGGAATAAGAATGAACAACTTAGGGGGAAAATAGAGAAACTTATACTGTAGTTGACACCCTAAAAAAAGGTGGAGAAAACAGAACTTACTGACTCAATGAGGAAATAAAAATACTAGAAAAAAATACAAATCTGAATGTGGTACCATATACCTGTAGTCTCTGCTGCTGGGGAAGATGAACGTGTAGATTGCTTGAGTTGGGGAGTTGTGAGCTGCAGGAGGGCTAAAGTTGATTTCATGTTCTCAATAAGTCTGGCATCAATGCAGTGAGTCCCCAGGAATGAGGGATCACTAGGCTCCCTCAGAAGGAGAGCAAACCAGACCAGGTAAGAAAAATATTGCAGGTCAAGGCTTTTCATGCTGATCAGCAGTGGGGTTAGACCTGTGAGTTGTTGCTACACTTCCAGCCAGGGTGAGATAAGGAGATGCAGTCTCAAAAAAAAAAAAAGTCAAAAGACTAAAAAATATAGAACAGGTGAGATATCTATCAAAAGACAACTGACTTAGGGGCAGCCAGGTAGCACAGCAAGTAAGAGCACCGGCTCCAGTGTCAGGATGACCTGGAGATCGAATCCCGGGCTCAGACACTCAGCACCACACCCAGAAATAACTGGCCATGTAACCTTGAGCAAGTTACTTAACCCCAATTGCTTTAAAAAAAAATTTAAAAAAAGACAACTGACCTGAAAGACAGGATGAAAAAAAGTAATGGTCTCTCAAAACTATGACCAAACAAGAAACATGCATACCATATTTTATAAATAATATCCTATTTTTTTCAATTACATGTAAAGAAAATTTTAACGTTGTAGGGGCAACCACACTAGCATACTGAGGATGACTGCTAGCACATGTTCTTAGATCTGTTTTACTAGGAAAGATAGCTGTTTAAGGAATCAACGATCTTTTTTAAAATTACATTCACTAGTTCAGGGAAAAAGTCAGCACCCTGAACTTCAGAGAAAATACAAGCAGAGAAATAAAGACCAACAGACAGGGCTTTGGCTGCCTGAATCAACTATACACTTTACATACCTCCCTGGATCAAGAGAGCCTTTACATCTGAGCAGTCAGGGAGCTCTGAAGATATGGCCATTCAGAATAAGTGAGTCCCCAAAGCAAAATACCAACTCTCTTCTCAGGGCTAGAAGGCATCACAACCCTCCTGACTCAGTGCCTAATTAGAAATTAGCAAAAGGTGTGAAAGCCTTCCTACAAGCACACCTCCTCTAAGCAAGCTTCCCTTAATGGACTCCATGTGAGGCCTATTAATGGGTGAGGAAGATCTTAAACCCCATTAACATTACAGATGTTCATTCAAAAAATTTTTGGGGGTTCTAAATTTTCTTCTTCCCTTCTTCCTTAAAATGGTAAGCAATTTGATGTACATTATATACATGCAATCACGTAAAACATATTTTCATACTAGTCATGTTGTAAAAGAAGAAACAGATCAAAAGGGGAAAAAAACACACAAACAAAAATAAAGTGAAAACAGTATGCTTTGATCTGCATTGACTTCATCAGTTTTTTCTCTGGTGGTGGATAGCATGGAATGGAGTCTTGGAATATTGTATTAACTGAGAAGAGCTAAGTCAATCATACTTGATCATTGCACAGTGTTACTGTTATTGTGTACAATGTTCTCCTGGTTCTACTCATTTCACTTTGCATTAGTTCATGTACATTTTTCCAGGTTTTTCTGAAAATGGATACCATATTTCAAGAAGTCATGAATGAAATTGATAAAAACCACTAAAAAGGAAGTTGAAAAGAAGGATTCACCTGTCACTTCCTAGAAAGACAAATAAAATTCTACATAGCCAGAATTGTTATGTCAATATCCAGAGTTTTTAGATTAAAAAAAAAAACTCAGGAAAAACCAGAAAGAAAGAAATCAAACATTAAGGATTTGTAGTTAAGAACACATAAGACAGGAGAAATTGTTATACAGGAAATCTTGGAATATGATATATGTTAAAAGGTAAAAGAGAAAGGCTTACAAGCAGAAATAACATCCTACAAAACTCAATATAAATGTACAGATTATAGAGAGGAAGGTCAAAGGAGAAAGATCAAACCACTCTAATTATAAATAATTTCTTCCTTTCACCACCTTCTTTTTCCTGGTAATAGTAGGGGCTGTGTTGGCAAAGGACAGAAATACTAGGATATTGTGGGAGAAAATATCCACCTAACAGTCAAAACCATGCCTGTGAATGGAATGAATTCACCCATAAAACAGGAGAGTGGCAGAATGGATTAGAGAACAAAATCCAACTCTCTCTCTCTCTCTCTCTCTCCCCCTTTTTTTCTATATATATAAATATACACACATACATAATATATACACACACATACATACATACCTACATATACACATATACATAAATATGTTCTTTTTACAGGAAGCACACAATATATAAAGATTGATAGAATTAAGATGAGGTGATAGAATTATGTCTATTATGTCTCAGGTGACATCAAACAAGTAGGGATGGTAATCATAAAAGACAATAAAATAGTCAAAATAAAAATAGCAAAAAGAGAGAGGGAGATTATTTTATGCTGAAAGACATAATTGATAAAGAAATAATATAAATATTAAATTTATATGAAAAGGAGCCATATGTACAAAAAATATTTTAGAGTGGCTTTCTTCATAGAAAATTGAAAACTCAGGGGCAGCTAGGTGGTGCAGTGAATAGAGCACCAGCCCTGGAGTCAGGAAGACCTGAGTTCAAATCCAGCCTCAGACACTTGACACGCTTACTAGCCATGTGACCTTGGGCAAGTCACTTAACCCCAATTGCCCTCCGGGGGAAAAAATTTAAAACTCAGAGGTTTAAAACTGGAAGCTAAAGCTAACCTACAATACTGGGAAATATACAAATTATGGCACAGAGTTGTAATGGAATACTAAGGCATAAGAAATAATGAAACTGACAATTTCAGGGGAAACTGAGAAGACTTCTATAAACTGATGCAGAGTGAAATGATCAGAACTAGAACAATATTTTTGTTGTTGTTCAGTTGTTTCAGTCATATCTAACTCTCCAAGACCCTATTTGGATGGATTTTTGGGCAAAGACACTGGAATGGTTTGCCATTTCCTTCTCCAACTCATTTTACAGATAAGGAAACTGAGGAAAACAAGGTTAAATGACTTGTCCAGGCACACAGCTAGTAAGTGTTTGAGGAGAGATTTGAATCCGTGAAGATGAGGTTTCCTGTCTTCAGGTCTTACTGCACCATCTAGCTACCCAGAACAATTATATATGATATAATGATAATATCATTAGAATAATAACAACAATGAAGTATTTTAGAACTATAATCAAAGCAGGAGTAAACCACAAGTTCAGAGGACTGAAATTGAAGCCTGTCTGTCAGAGAGATGATGGACATAACATACAGAATGACGTGTTTTGGGCTTTAGCCAGTGTGGGAACCTGTATTGCTGAACTATGTGTATTTATTATGACTGTCTTCGTTTTATTTTCAAAAACTGTTTATCAAGGTTTCAAAAACAAATGTTAAAAAAAATGTTTTTATGTGTAACTGGGGAAAAATAAAATACTAAATAAAAATAACTGTACAATATAATTGGAGAGTGTAGTGGCAGAGAATGATAATTAGTGGTTGTAAAATAAATACATATTTTTAAAAAGTTAACTTTATACCCACCTAATGGCATAACATCTAAGCGACTAAAGGAAAAGCCGATTGACCTACAGCAAAACAATAATTGTTGAGGACCTTAATGTTCCTTTTTGGACTTGGACAAATATTTTTAGATACTTTCATCATAAAATGAGAAAAGTGGGAAACCAATGAATTGGGCATACTGCTAAAAAAAAATCAGAAAAGCAACCAATAAAGACAAATTCTGAAAATGAGCAAAAAATTTAAAACAAAAAATAAATTAATTGATAAGTAAAAGTAGAAGTTGGGTTTTTTTTAAGAATTTAAAATAGACAAACAGCTAATTTAAAAAAAATAGGAGAAAATCAAGTCACCAATATAAAAGATGAAAAGACAATAAGAAAGTTGTTAGAAACTATTTTTGCCTAATTATGTACCAACAAAACAGATAACTTAAAAGAAATATATGAAATATTTATAAAAAAAATAGAAATATCTGGATTAACAGAATAAGAAATAGAGAATTCAAAAACTGAATCTAAGAACAAAAAATGAACAAGCCATAAATGAACTACCAAAGAATAAAGTTCCAGGTCTTAATGTATTTACAAGTGAATTCTATCAACCATTAAAAAATAATTAATTTCAGTACTGCATAAATTGTTTGAAAAAAAATAGAAGAAAAACAGGAATCTTGCCGAATCCTTTTTATAAAAGATATGCAGTCTGATACATTAATTGCTGAGAGATAAATAAAAGGAAAACTACAGACCAGAAGCACGAATGAATAGCAATGTATTGATAAAAGAAAATTAATATATAATTAATAATATAATATAATGTATATAATAAATAAGATTATATATAATATGATTATATATTATATTTATAAGAGAGGAAATGAGGAAGGAAAGAAGGAAGAAAGAAAAGCATTTATTAAGCAAACAAAAAGATAGTCTCTATTCTCGAGGAACTTATATTCTAAGGGAGGAAGATAATACACAAACAGGAAATGAAAGGGGGACAGGGGAGATAAAGGTCATGTGCAAAGAGGAGCAGTTTTGACCTCCAGAAAGTCAGAAGCAGGTTCAAGAGAGGAATGAAGGCAGCCTAATCTAGACCCTTCTGCAAAATAGAGACTCTGGGAGGAACTCACCAATTGGAGAAGGGGGGAAAGCCTTGGGAACAAATATTCCAGGATGAGTGAGGGTCATTAATATGCTGAAGAAGCCCCTGGTGGAAGGTATTTCCTGGACGGGAAAGCAGTAAAGGCAGGCTTTTAGAGAAAGCCAGGAACAGGTCCTGGAGAGTTTTTCATCTCCCACTGGGCAATGTCCCCCAAGGAAAGGCCAGGGCATCTTCCATCTGCTCAGGGGGCCTATCTGTCACTTTCTGTGGCAGCCTCATAGTCAGTCTGGATCCAATTACCATCTCTAAGATGATGTCTCTCAAATCTTTCTTGCCTGCCCCAATCTCTCTGACCTCCAATCTCACATCTCCAACTACCTTTCAGACATCTTAAAGTGGGATGTCCAATACACATTTTAAACTCAATGTGTCTAAAACAGAACTCATTATCTTTCTCCCTAAATCATCTCCACCTCCTACCTTCCCTATTACTGTAGAGGGCACTGCCACCCTCTCAGTCCCCCAGGCTCACAACCTTGGAGTCATCCTGGATTCCTCACTGTCTCTCACCCCTCATTATCCAAACTGTTGCCAAGGCCTGCCAATTTCACCTTTGCAAAGTCTCTCAAATACACCCCCTCCTCTCCTCTGATACTGCCAGCCCCTGGTACAGTCTCTCATCACCTCTCACCTGGATTACTGTGGTTGCCCGATAGGTCTACCTGCCTCAAGTCTCCCCCTTATCCAATTTAGATACCAAAGTGATTTTCCTAAAGCTCAGGAGTGATCATGTCATACATACCTCCACCTTCCACTGAATAAACTCTGATGGCTCCCTATTGCCTCCAGGAGCAAATACAAAATGGTCTGTTTGGCATTCAGAGCCCTTCATTACCTAGCCCCCTTCTACCTTTTCAGTCTTCTGATACTTGTGGACTCTTCTGTGCAGTGTAACTGGCCTCCTGGCTGTTCCATGAATAAGACCCTCCATCTCTCAGCTCCCAGCATTTTCTCCAGCTCCCCCCATTCCTGGAACACTCTCTCTACTGACCTCCCTGGTTTCCTTTTAGTCCCAACTAAAACCCCACCTTCTACCAGAAGCCTTCCCCAGACCCTCTTAATTCCCTCTGTTAATTATTTCCTATTTATCCTGTATGTAACTTCTTTGTACACATTTGTTTGCATGTTGTCTTCCCCATTAGACTGTAAGCTCTTCAAGGGCAAAAACTGGGTTGTTTTTTTTTGCTTTGACACATAGTAGGTGCTTAATAAATGTGTATTAATTTAAACAGACCACATTAATAATGAAAAAAACCCACAGGATTATATTAATGGAAGCAGAAAAGGCTAATGATACAATACAATCCATTTATGTTAAAAATGAATAAATAAATGAAAAAATGTGTTAAGTATTCATTCTGTTTGAGGCAATGTGCTAATTACAACCCCTTTCCTCAAGTTTACATTCTAAACAAGAAAAACAGCAGGATGGGAGAGTTTCCAGGGAAGTAGGTATGTTTCAGTCTGGGAAGTGATGAATGAATGATGAGGGGAACAATAAGACGATTGACTGATATGTCCTTTCTAGAAATGATAGTGTTGATTTAATGGCTCTTTGATTCTGGAGGTGATAGGGAGCAACTATGACTTATTGAATAGTGGGGTGATACAGTCAGACCTTCCTCTAAGAAAGACTGATCTGATGAGGCAGCTAGTTGATGCAGTAAATAGAGCACTGGCCCTGGAGTCAGGAAGACCTGAGTTCAAATGTGACCTCAGACACTTAACACAAAAACTTGGGCAAATCACTTACCCCCAATTGCCCTCCAAAAAGCAAGAAAAGCTGAGCAGAGGATGGATTGGAGTTTGGAGAAAGCTGAGGCAGGCAGCCCAACCAGCAGTCTATTGTAACAGGCCAGATGTGAAGTGATGAGAACTTGAACCAGAGAAGTGGCAGGGGCCGTGGGAAGATGGGGGTGTGTGCGAGAGAGTTATGAAAGGAGAAATGACAGAACTTGGCAAGAGACTAGACGTGGAAGGTGATGAGAGAGAGTGAGGGGGCAAGGATGATGCCTAGGGTTTGAGTCTGCGTGATTGGGAGCATGGTGTACCACTCCAACAGCATTAGGGACATTTAGAAGAGGGAATTGTTTAGGGTGGTGGGAAGATAAGTTCAGTTTGGGACATGTTCAGTTTAAGATATCTATGGAATATCCAGTTTGAGATATCTGATAGATCATTGGAGGTGTAAAAATGGAAGTAGAGAGTCAGTTCTCCAAAACAGTTATTTAACAAAAAATTCTAAGAAAGCTGGAAAGCAGGTTGGCAGAAAATAGGCTTAGACAAATACCTTACACCACATACCCCAATAAACTCCAAAATGATCCTCCATGACCACGAGAATTCCCACCTAAAATAAGGGAGAGAGCCGATCACAAGAGATAAACTGAACAATCCTGATTACATAAACTAAAAAGCTTCTGTACAGGCAAAACAAATGCATTCAGCCCTACATAGCTGCTGTTGCTTTTGCTGATCCTTCATTCTTAAAGAGGACCAATGACATCATGAGGGTGACTTGGCTTGTGAGTTAATTGGATTTGAGAGAAGCAGAGATCTGCGAAGTTATCAGCCTGGATCTCTCCTCTAGAGTCATCACCCAGCTATTTGGTATAGTAGACCTGTAATCAGAGATACGAGTTCAAATCCTGCCTCAATATGCCCTTAGGGGCGTATTTAACCTTTCAGCTTCAGTTCCTCATCTGTAAAATGCAAATAATAATATGTTTATAGAACTGTTGTGAATATCAACCATAATAATACATGTAGTTTTTTTTGAAGCTTGAAGTGCTATATAAATGGTATCTGTGAGGGAAACAGTTCTTTTTTTAAAAAAACTTCACAGAAAATTTCTCTGGAAAAGAGCTGATATATAAGATATATAAAGAAATGATACAAAAATGTAAGAAGACTGAATTCGCCAAAAGATAAATGGCCAAATTATATCAACAAGCAGTTATCAAAGGAGGAAATATGAGTAATCTACGACCATGTGACAAAATGCTCCAAATCACTAATCACAATGGAAATGGAAATTAAAAGGCTGAAGTGAGGAGGGAGGATATGCCAGAAGTGGGGGACAGCCATTGCAAAGGCACACAGAGAGGAAATGAGTTAGCAGGTCACCTTGACTCGATCATAGAGTGCAGGGTGCAGGGTAATGTACGATAAATCCAAAAGTATAAGGCTTTAAATACCAGGCACTGATTACAGAGGAAGCAAAAGCCATTGGAGTTTATTAAGTATGAAAATTACAACTGTACTTTAGGAGAATCACTGATCCTGCTGTATGAAGGATGGATTGGAATGACAAGAGGTAGGGAGACCAATTAAGAAGCTATTGCAATAGTCTAGGTAAGGAAAGGTGATTGAAATACTGGACAAGTGGGTGTAGAGAAGGGACAGACGCAAGAGATGTGGAGAATGGGTGACAAGATTTGGGTATGGGGGTTGGCGGTCAGAGATTTGAGGAAGGATAAGGCGTTCTGTTTTGGACAGGTTGAATTGGAGACTTCTATAGAACATCAAGTTTAAAAAGTCTAACATATAATTTATGGTGGAGGACTGAAAAATAACAGCTGATGGAGTGGTTGTGGGAAGATCGGCACACTAGTGCAGACGGTTCTCACTTTATGTAATGGGACCTTTCTGCAGACCTCTATGTAAAGTCACAGAATGTGAATTTGCTTCAGAAGTGGGAAAGGAAGGGAGGGTGGGGGGAGGGAGACAGTAAGGAGAAAGAAAGGGGACCCGCACAAGGTCCAAGGATATGGGGAAGGAGCAGGAGGAAGAACAGGCAGGGACCAGGGCCAGCCACACGGAGGCCTGGCTGGAGAGGAAGAAGGGAAGGGCAGACTCCTGGGGGCTAGGAATACAACGAGGATATAACAGGGCAACAAGCAGGGCCTGGCGAAGGACATGGGCCACCCAAGTAAGGAGGCACTAAAGACAAACACGGGGGGTCCAACATGCTAGTAGGTGGGCAGAGGGAGGCAAAGGTCTCCTCTCTTGGCACTGGAGATCTCAAGCCAAGTCCCCATCCAGCAGCAGCTGCAGAGGTCTTTCCATAAATCCTGCTCTGCTTTCCCTTGGAGGGTTTTGGTTTGGGGTTTTTTGCTTTTAGTTTAGTTGGGTTTTGGGGGGGAGGGGGTTGAGGTGGTGGTTCTGCTAAGCCCAGGGACAAGAAAGAAAAAAACATAGTACTGGGGGAGGTCAGGTAGCACAGCAAGTAAGAGCACCAGCCCCAGTGTTGGGATGACCTGGGGATCGAATCTGGGCTCAGACACTCAGCACCACATCCAGAAATAACTGGCCGTGTAACCTTGAGCAAGTTACTTAACCCTAATTGCTTTAAAAAAAACAACAACACAGTACTGTACAGTAAAGTTAACAGGTGGTTTTTTGGAATACAGGTTTCCTTCATAAATCTTTATGTAAAGACAAATTTGCACAAAGCAAATTTATGTAAAGCAAGAACTCCATACACTGTGAATGGCATTATGAATTTTTTTCAAGCTTTTTTTTTTTTTTTGGAGGGAGGAGGGCAGGGCAATTGGGGTTAAGTAACTTGCCCAAGGTCACATGGCTAGTAAGTGTTAAGTGTCTGAGGTAGGATTTGAACTCAGCTCCCCCTGACTCCAGGGCCTGTGTTCTATTTACTGTGCTACCTAGTGTAGCAGCAAGCACCCCAAGCGCGTCCTCAGGGTTTGCTGCCCATACAGGTTCTTGGATCTGCTTTGTTAAAGGAAAGCAACTCAAAATGGGTTAACAAGCTTACTTTAATCAGTCAGACATATATTGTTTACCTTGTTCAGGGGAAAAAGGTCAGCACCCCGAACTTCAAAATATACAGGCAGAATTATCAAGACAGAAACAGATCAAGTAGACAGATTTCCAAACTGTCCAACCATTACATCCATACCCAGTCAACATCTGGGTTTCCACATCTGGGTTTTTCAAAGCCGGGGGACTCTCAACAATGGCTTCCCAGAATTCAGATCAAATCACAGAACACTTCTCAAAGTGAGTCCCAAAACAAAGCTACACATCAGGGCTTATATAGCCTTCTCCTGGCTCAGAGAATGTAACAACCTTATTGACTCACTGGCCAATCTAGAAGTATCTACTGAAAAACAAGCCTCCCACCCCAGACTCCAGGTGCACTTTAGCCTAGGGGCAGGGAAGATCTTTAAATCTGCATTTCCATTACACCTAGACACCCCTTTTTCAAGCTTCCTAGAAAATAAGAGTCACTAAAGTATATATATAGCCTTTGACCCAGTGATGCTACTAGTTGTGTTCCTGAAGGAAGTCAAGGACAAAGGGAAAGGATCTATAAGTATAAACACATTGTAGAATGAGAATAAGGAATCAAGGATGATGGCCCTCGGGTTGGCAGTTATAGGGGTTTTGAGTAAGGATAATGAGTTCTGTTTTGGATCGGTTGGATTTGAGATTTCTATGGAATGTCAAGTTTGAAAAGTTTGCAATGCAGAGCTGATGCTCAGGAGGGAGTTCTGGGGAATCATCCACATAGAGAAGTTAATTGCACTCCTTGAAGCTGATTAGACATTATAAAGAGGAGAAAAGGGAGCCCACTCTCACTTACAGTGATGATCCAGCAAAGAAGACAAGATGGGGGTCAGGAAATCAGAAGGAGAATTCAAAGAGAGGTGTCCTGAACACCCAGAAAGGAGAGAGTACACTGGAAGAAAGGGTGATCAACCATATCAAATGTGTCATAGGGAACTAGGAAAATATTGTCAGATGTGCCAGTTAAGAGATCTTTCATAACATTGAAATAATCTGTTTCAGTTGAGTAATAAGACTGGAAGCCAGACTATGTGAGTTGAGAAGTAAATGAAAAAAGGTAAAATGGAGGCAACCAGTGTTGCCTTTTTTTTTTGGGGGGGGGTCTTTGACTGAGAAAGGGAAGATGGGTAGGAGACTGTCCCTATAGGGGATGAGGTTTAATGAAGGGTTTTTGAGGATGGAAAAGATGTGGGCATGTTTATAAATAACAGGGTATTATGCTACACACCCTGCCTATTTTCTAGGGGATGTAACGAGACTCAGTGGGAAAATACACATGAATATGTCTTGAAAATCGTAAATTCCTGTACCAGTCAAAGGTCATATATGAAGTAATAGCTTTAGCTATAGATCTAGTCATCTCCACTAGAATGGGTTTTTAAGTGTGGCTAAATTAAGTACAGTTAATTAAGACTTATCATTATTTGATTAAAAGCAAAGAACCCTAAAAGGCAGCGAAACTCAGATTAATTACAATGACCCATCTTGTCTAGAGAACAGATAACTAGGTGGGAGGATGTTGTTTATGTTGTTCGTCTGTCTTTATCACAGTGTTTCTTTCTTATCTGGAATGGTCCAATGCTTTCATTCATTCAGCCAGTCAATAAGTGTTTATTTTCTCTGTGCCAAGCACTGTGCTAATTACGGTGTGACACAGACTTTGAGGAGATGTTTTGTACCAATTATTCTTGCCGTGCCACTTTATTAAATATTTCTTTCTAACAGCTAATTGAGTCTGACCAATTAAATGGTGTCAATGAATAATCATGCTGAGAAGCACACCAGTGGGGGCTCATGAGTCATATAATTAGAAAGACGTTTCCAAGCCTTCAGGGCTAGCTAACCCTCAAGCCCTGAGTGGCCATAGTAGCCAGCCACACTCTGGGGACTTGACTCTTCATTATGAATGGAAGGTGGGATAGTTGTCACAGGGTATGTGCTACACAAAGGAAGCAACAATTCTGCTTTCGAGGAGCTCACATTTGAATGAGGGAGATAATATGTAAATAGTCTTGTACCTACTTGCCTTAGGACTGGCCAATGAACCCAAACCCTACAACCATGAACAGAATGATACAATGAAATTCCTTACCTGACAGTGCCCAGAGAGCATGCCTTTAAAAGGCTTGTGAGGATTTGTAACGCAAGTGCCTTGGAAAGACTTTGGAGTAGTCATAGACATTCTATTATTGGTTCTCATACACTAACCATGTGGTGAATGACAATCCCTTTGACTGGATACAGTTGAAGAGCCAGAATTGGGGGTACCTTCAAAAGGTCTTGGTCAAACTTAGCCTTCTCTTGGTTTGATTTCTTCCTGCCAGATGGAGGGAGTGTGGTGAGAGACCATGCTACCTCTCTGAAGGGAAAGGCTTCAGACTTTCTATTCATCTGAAACCAAGGTGTGGTCCCATGAATCCATGGGCCTTGGTGTTTTACCTACCTCTGGAGGGAGTCCTGGAGTTTTATGCCTATGTCGGATTTTAAAGGCAGACCAGCATCAATGCCCCAAGGACAGAGGAGTGAGCTTTAGGTCTCAGCCCCAGCAGCAGCGGAGATGAAGGTTCAATTAGTAGTGATGTCACATTTGGACATGAACTGGGTGGACCAATGCTATGGAGAAAATGTGTTGTGTGAGCCCACTTTCCCCAGATACTGAGATGATATAGGGGACAGTATGCTCCCCAAAGTGTTGGGTTGGGGAGAATGTTTATACCTTTGTTCTTGCTCTGTCTTTGAGGTAAATATCCCTTTGGAAAGGTTAATCAATGTTGATTGGTAAATGGTGCTGGATCACTAGTTATTGGCACCTAACAGTGGTAGGAACGCTCTTGGAATGGGGGCTTGGCAGATGGTATTAGAAAAAGAGATCCTCCAACCCTGATAGACACCCACTAGGGCCTTGAAGGGGGAGATCTGGGAATGCAAGCATAGAGCATACTAGCTACACATACACACAAGCTATGCACAGAGTAAGGAAGGTAATCTCAGACAAAAGGGCACTGGCAGATGGGAAAACTGGAAGAAGCCTCTTATAGGAGATGGGATATGAACTGGATATTGAAGGAAGCCAAGATTCTAAGAAGCAAATGGAAGCGGAAAGGGGAAGGATTTCAGGCATCCTCCAGTGCAAAGGCATGGCTATGATAGAAGGGAATGCCTTGTTTGAGGAAGAGAAAGTAAGTTACCTGGAGCTAGATCATAGAACACATAGGCAGTAAAGGGACAGGTAAGAAGACTGAAAAGGGAGGAAAGAACCAGGTTATGAATACTTTTAAATACCAGAAGATTTTATATTTGATCCTGGAGGTAATACTAACTTTACTGAGTAGGGGGTGAAATGATCACATCTACACTTAAAAAAAAAACACTTTGGCAGCTAAGTGGAAGATGGATTGGAGTGGGGAGAACCTGGGGGCAAAGATGAATTAGGAGGCTATTGTAATATTTTAGGCAAGGGGTGATGGGTACTACATTAGGGTGGTAGCCATGTGAGAGGAGAGGAGACATGTAGGAGAAATGTGAAGGCAGCAATGGCAAGAGTTGGACTGCCCATGTGGAGTGAGTGAGAGTGCAGAGTTGGGGGATGCAGCTGGAGTTGTAAACTGGGGTGACTGAGGGATGAAAGGGAAAATAGTGAGACAGGTGGGAGAAATAATAAATTCTGTTTTGGTCAAATTGAGATTGAGATGCCTAGCAGACATTCAGTTGGATATGTTCAGAAGACAGTCAATATGAAGTAGTAGCTCTAAAGAGAGGTCAGGGCTGGATATAGTTCTGTGGGAATTATCTACGTGGAGCTAATAACTGAACCCATGGGAGTTGATGGTAATAATAAGAGCTAAGAAAAGTGCCTTATTTGAGCTTCACAGCTAAGGAGGTAGGTGCTATTATTATCCCCATGTTACAGATGAGGAAACTGAGGCATACAGAGATGAAGTGACTTACTGAGGGTCACACAGCTAGGAAGTGTCTGATGTCAAATTTGAACTCAGGTCTTTCTGACTTCAGAGACAGCAGTCTCTTCACTGTACCACCTAGCTGATGAGATTACCCACTGAGACAGCCAAGAATGAAAAGAAAAGGAGGTCTGTGGCGACCCTAAAGCCTAGGGGGTCACCCATGATTAGTGGTCTTGGCATTGATAAAAAACCCTAAAGAAGCCAATTAAGATCTCCTTATCCCAGACAACTCTCAAGGCCATAAGTTGCAGAGTAGATGCCACATTGGTAAAGGTTGTTTCCTGACTGGAAGTTCCTTATACCAATCAAATCACAGGGTTAGGAGATCTCCCCCCCCCCAAAAAAAAAGAAATAAAAGAATAGTGATAGAAGTACATACTTAGAATTGGAAGGGACCTTAAAAGTCATCTGGTCCAATTCTCTAATTTTACAGATCATCAAAAGTGACCACCAGAGAGGTACAATGACTTGTCCAAAGTCACACAGGGATGTACATAGCTAAGCTAGTATTTGAACTCTAAACTGAGCTCTATTGCATTAAATCTGGAAGAATTCAAATTTTCAATTCTTCTTAAGGTAATAGAAGCTCAACAGTAAGAGCCCATAAAGCAAGTTAGTTTGAAGTTAGTTTCTGGCTGGAATTTCCTTTAGTTTCTTGAGAAAATTTCTCAGCTTTTTAGCTTGAGTCAGTCAATTAACATTTATTAAGTGCCTACTATATACCAGGAATTGTAGTAAGCACCAGGATACAAAAAGAGGCAAAAGATAGTCTTTGCCCTCAAGAAGGTTACAATCTGATGAAGTGGGTTGGGGGTGGGGGAGGGGGAGACAACATGCAAACAAATATACACAAAGCAAGCTATATATAAACAGGATAAATAGGAAATAATTAAGAGAGGTTTGAAGAGGGGTTGGGAAGGGCTTCCTGAAAAGGTGGGGTTTTAGTTGGAACTTGAAGGCAGCCTGGGAAACCGGGAGCAGAGACAGGGATGGAGGGCACTGCAGGCATGGGGGACAGCCAAAAGAATGCCCCCCGTGCAGAGATGGAGGGTCTTTTTCCTGGGGCAGCCAGGAGGCCAATGGATGGAAGAGTACTTGGTGACAAGTAAGATGTAAAGAGACTGTCAGTAAAACCCTTCTCCTGGTCTGCCCAAAGTTTCTTCTATCAATCAGGAAGAAACAATGCATGTCCTTACTTGTTCAGTGAGTCCGCCCAAGCATAAGCTGTAGTTTCACTTGCTGGAGCTTGAGATTTAGTTTTCCCTCACTTTCTCTAAGTGTGTCATCAGATTCAAAACCCAGCATCTGCCTCCCTTATGTCAGAGGTGCTTGTAAAGGGGTTTTGAAACTAATGGCTGGGTAGAAAATCATTTGGTCCATGTCCCCCCACCCCGGAAAAAAGCAAGCCATCTCAAGTGTATGTGGCCTGGGCCTTCCAAAAAAAAACCAAGAAGATTGGACTTGTAACCACTTGTCTCTCCTTAGACAATGAAAGAGCAGGAGGGGACCAAAGAGTAAGGGTGGGGAGAAAGACATGGGACATCTTGGCATGTGCTCAACTGAGAAATGTTTAGTTTAGGTTGTCCATGAAGGCATAAAGAAACAGAGAAGCTTTGTCAAATGTCAGACCCTGAGCCCCAGAGACAGCAGGGGACTAGTCTGAATGGTAGCTAAGTAAGGTAGCATCTGAAAGAAAGTTCTTCAGATTGCATTATCATTTGGAAGATCATTCCTGTACCATGACTCAGCTTGGTGAGAAAATGAGGAAAGAAAATGTGCTGCCCTTCCCTTCCTTGGAGAACTAGGGGCCTAGCAATGGGGCACACTGCAGGTACTATCAGACCCTGTGGATATATGTTGGTTAGTTTTACTGACCTGATTGTAAAAATCTTTTAAACTTTTCTCATAAGGGATAGCTTGCTCAGCAGGGGAGGGTATAGGACTATCCTAGGAAATGAAAATGATGTAAAAACAAGACGACAGTAAGATTTTTTGAAAGGAGATAATTATATGTGGGACAGGATTTGGAATCAAGGATACCTGAGTTCAAATACTACCGAATACACTTGCTAGCTGTTTGACCTTGTGCAAATCACTTACCTCTCCTTCAGTTTCCTCATCTGTAAAATGAGTCTCAGTTTTCCCATTGCTGCCTGGGTTATTGGGCAATGCCTTCTGTCACTGCCAAACCCACTAAACATGCACTTCACTAAATGAGAAAGGGGTTCTAATTTGGTTGCCTCATCCTTGCCTAGATGTTAGAGAGGGAGCTGCCTGGCAATTATTTTCTAAATGAATTCAGTTTCAGACCTCAATCCAGCTATTATACTACCTTAATATGCCATTAGCCATAGTGATTGATAAGTCTCAGGCAAGTTGTTTGGGCAGCTAGGCAGCACAATAGAGTGGCAGGACTAGAGTCAGAAAGTTTCATCTTGAATTCAAATTCAGCCTCAAACACTACCTGTGTGACCCTGGGAAAGTCACTTAACCCTGTTGGCCTTAGTTTCCTCATCTGTCAAATGAGTTGGAGAAGGAAAGGGCAAACCACTCCAGTATATTTCCTAAGAAAACCTCAAATGGGTCCATGAAGAGTCAGACACAACTGAAATGACCAAATGAAAAATGACCAAAAGACAAGCTATTTACCCTTTCTATACCTCAGTTTCCTTTTCTATAAAATCAAAGGATTTGGGGTGGCTAGGTGGTGCATTGAATAGAGCACCTGCCCCAGAATCAGGAGGACCTGAGTTCAGATCTGACCTCAGACACTTAACACTTACTAGCCATGTGACCTCGGGCAAGTCACTTAACCTCAATTGCCCTGCCTTCCCCCTCCAAAAAGCAAAAAATAAAATAAAGGATTTTGATGAATTCTAAGGTCCCTTTCAGCTCTAACATCCTAACTCAAATGTTGACAGCAGTCTCCAAATCTTATTGGCATGCTTAAAGGACAGTTGGAGGTGGTTTTGATTTTGCTTTCATGTTTCTACAAATGAAGTTAAGACCTCAAGCAAATGGATTGGTGATCAGTTTGAAAGTCCCCTCTAAAACTCAGGTAACATTCCATCCATGTGTCATATCCTAGGTGACTCTTGCCTAGGTCCTCCCATAAGTCAGTCAGAGCAGTCCATACTACAGTTAGTCGGTCTTATTGTAACAGGAAAGTATTTTAATGAATACCTTTAAAATTTTTCTTGATTTCTTAAAAAAGACATACAACCATAGCATGTGAGAGCTGGAAAAGACTGCATCTAGTCCTTTTTTTTTAATAGAGATGGGAAGAAAGTGATGTGCATTGCTGAGTGTCTCTTACACACACACACACACACACACACACACACACACACACACAACTGGATGAGATTGCTATCCTCTCTAAAGTTACCTTCTTTTGGATGTTAACATACAGATTGTCTCTCCCCATCAGAATGTAAGCTCCTTGACGTCAGGAACTGTTTTCCCCACTCTTTGAATCCAATGATTGAACTCAGTGTCTGGCACTTGTAGGTACTTAGGTGCTTTGATGGATTGCTATTAAAAGAACCCAGATGATGTAAGCTAGAAGAAAATCTTCTAAGTATCTTTCAGAAGCAGTGGACTGAAATGGGTCATGGTTTTTCTTCACGCAACTTTTGAGGAGGCAGAGACAGAAGGGTAGAAATCTGGGAAACCATGAAACTTGTTACCAACAAGTTGAGTAAAGGAAATCGATAACATTGTTTCTCAGGATACTGAGCTCTGAATCTGTTAAAATTTAACCCACCTGGGCACATCTCACACTGGTACAGGAAAACTTCAACCTATTCCTATTTAAAACAGAACAAATAACTATTGCCAAGACTACAATAGGCCACTGACCCGGGGTTGGCATGAGAGACGCTCTGTGCAGAGGTAGGCTCTCATACCTAAGTTATGGTGCTAGCTTAGTCACTGATGCTATGAGAACTTGGCAAGCCACTTTATTGTATTTTTTTATCATGAACTATCATGAACAAAAAGAAACATCTCAACATATAAATATGAACAACAAAAAAAAGATTTGAAAATGAAACAACAAACTTCTGTTAAGAAAAAAATTTTTATGTGTATGTTAAATTTAGCAAGGTAATAACAAGTTTGGGCAGGTAGGTGGTGTAGTGGATGGAGTTCCAGGCAGAAGTCAGGAAGACTAAGTTCAGATTTGACCTTAGATATTTACTATGTGACCCTGGGCAAGTCACTTAACCCTATATGCCTCAATTCCTCATCTGTAAAATGAGCTGGAGAAGAAAATGCCAAAAAAGAGTCATGAAGAGTTGAAGTAACAAGATCGCTCTATTTGTTTACATCCTCTTCTGAACTTTCTGGTTATTTTTAAATGTTTTATTAGTACTCTTTTCTTTCTTTTTAAAAAAAATCTCACTTTCCAATAGAGTAGTGGATCAGTGGAATAGGTTAGGTACACAAGATATAATAGTCAATGACTATAGTAATCTACTACTTGATAAATTCAAAGACCCCAGCTTCTGGGATGAGAACTCACTATTTGACAAAAAACTGCTAGGAAAATTGGAAAATAGTATGGCAGAAACTGGGTATAGACCAACATCTTATACTATATACCAAAATAAAGTTAAAATGGGTACATGAATTAGGTATAAAGGCTGATACTATAAGCAAACTGGGAGAGCAAGGAATAGTTTACCTGTCAGATTTGGAGAATGGAAGAATTTATGACCAAACAAGAGATAGAGAATATTATGAAATGCAAAATGGATAATTTTGATTACATGAAATTGAAAAGTTTTTGCACAAAGCCAATGCAACCAAGATTAGGAGGGAAGCAAAAAATTGGGAATGAATTTTTATAAGCAGAATTTCTGATAAAGGCCTAATTTCTGAAATATATAGAGAACTGAGTCAAATTTGTAAGAATACAAGTTATTCCCCAACTGATAAATGGTCAAAGGATATGAACAGGTGGTTTTCAGATGAAGAAATTAAAGTTATCTATAATCATATGAAAAAATGTTCTAAATCACTATTGACTAGAGAAATGTAAATCAAACAACTTTTGGGTACCACATCACACCTATCAGATTGGCTAACATAACAAAACAGAAAAATGATAAATTTTGGAGGTGTGAGAAAATTGGAACACTAATGTATTGTTAGTGGAGTTGTGAACTAATCTAACCATTCTGCAGAGCAATAGCCTAAAGGGCTATAAAAGATGTGCATACCCTTTGACCCAGCAATGCCACTTCTAGGTCTGTATCCCAAAGAGATCATAAAAATTGGAAAAGGACCCACATGTACAAAAATATTTATCACAGCTCTTTTTGTGGTGGTCAAGAATTGGAAATTGAGGGGATGCCCATCAATTGGGGAATGGCTGAATAAGTTATCGTATATGAATATAATAATACTATTATGCTATAAGAAATGATGAATAGGCAGACTTTGGAAAAATCTGGAAAGACTTATATGAACTGATGCTGAGTGAAATGAGCAGAAACAAGAACATTGTACACAGTAGCAGTCACATTGTGAGATGACTGACTTTGATAGCCTTAACTCTTCTCAGCAATGCAAGACTCTAGGACAACTCCAAAAAACTCATGATGGAAAATGCTACCCACACCCAGAGAAAGAAAGATGTAGTCTGAATTCAGATTGAAGCATACTATTTGCTCTCTTTTTGTGTGTGTGTTTTTTTTTCTTGTGGTTTGCCCCATTCATTCTAATTCTTCTTTATAACACGACTAATGTGAAAATATGTTTAATAAGAATGTATATGCAGAACCATTATCAGATTGCATACCATCTAGGGGAGGGGAAAGGGGAAAGGAGGCAGAAAAAAATGTAAAACTCAAAAGCTTATGGAAGTGAATGCTGAAAACTAAAATTAAATTAATCTTTAATATCTCACTTTCTACTAACTCATCTCCTAGCCCCATAGAAACAAATACATGTCTGAAAATGTATGTGTATATTCTGTACCTGCCAAGGCAGAAAGCATGCTTCCTCAGTGCTCTTCTGAAACACAGTTGGCTACCGTGTCAATCAGAATTCCGAAGTTGGTCAAAGAAGTTTTCCTTTAGATTATTAAGTCATTGTGCTAACTGTTCTGCTATTTCTGCTCATTTCAGGCTACATCGTTCATGAAAATCTTCCCGAAATTCTTCGGATTTTTTCCATCCATGTTTTCTTACAATAATATTCCATTACATTCATGTAGCCTAATTTGCTTAGCCATTTGCCAACTGATGGGTATCCCCTTAGTTTCGATTCTTTGCTACAACAAAAAGTGCTGCATTAAGCATGTTTCATACCTGTGGGTCTTTTACCTCCATCTTTGCCCTTATTTCGCTTCTCAGGCACCGTATCTGACACATAATAGCTACTTTAGTAAATGCTTGTTGAATGGGATTGCTGAATTCTCTGCACCCCAGTTTTCTCCTCTTTAATTAAAAGTGACAGAGTTGGATTAGAAGATTTCTAACTTCCCTTCCAGTTCTAGTATTTTATGACCAAATTCGAAATTCCCCAGGCTTGGTGTTACATTTGTTTCAAATTCAGAACAGAGTTACTTCAAAAGCTGGGTTTTGTGGGTTGTTGACCTAAGTGCTTATCTATTAATCAATCAACCAAGGAGCCTTTATTAAATGCTCTGATCTAGGCATTAGGGAACTAGGGATGCAAAGACAAAGAAGGAAGCAATCCCTTCTTGAATGAATCTCACATTCCAGCTAAGGAAGACAACAAACATGTAAAAATACAGTATAAACATAAAGTTAATACATACACAGTAATTAAATGCAAGGAAGTTTGGAGGGGAGGGCACTAGCATTTGGGATCAGGAAAGGGTTCATGCAGAAGATGGTGCTTGAGCTGTATCTTAAAGGAAGAAAAGGAAAGGAGGTAGTTCATTCCAGGTCTAGGTGAGCCATCAGTGCAAAGGCATGGAGATGAGAAGTGTATTGTGTCATCAGAACAGAGAGGTAGCCAGTTTGGCTGGATTGCAAAGTATGGGAGAAGTTATATCTAAAGAAGCTGGAAAGAGGTTGGGGACAAGTTCTAATTGGCTTTGAAAGCTAAATAGAGTTTATAATTGAGCCTAAAGGCAAGAGGGAGCCACCGGAGTTGATTAAGAGAGTCCTATGGTAAGATCTGCACTTAAGGAAAATTACTTTGGCAGCATCGAGGAAGAGGGACGGGGGTGGGGGGTGGGGACCAGGGAGGACCCTAGGAAGAAAGATGCCAATACTAGAAATCTGGCTCTGTTACAGACTGAAGAAAAGCTCATATTGAATGGTCTGGGGTACTACCTGGGGCCATTTCTTTATAGAGCTGCTTAGAGACAGTGACCTCTAGAGATTTTCTTCCAACAGGTTGCAATAGAACTTGGTATCTCTTGCTCTCAAAAGCAGGACCTTCTTGTTTGGAACTCTAGCAGCAAGGGCCGTGTACGGTGTCCGTAGTAGAAAGCACCTTGGAAATAGCTAAGATACCCAAACTCTCTCCTTCCTGCTCCACAAGTGAGCATAAGGGGCAAATACCCTATGGGAAGGAGACACCCCACCCTGGTGTGTTCAAGAAACTTTCTGGGGTTCTTGACCTAGAAAGTAGGCTAATCCAGAGCCCGTCACAAGCTGGCTCGAGACTACCTTTCTAGACTTAGAGCGTGCTTCTCCCCTTCTTACACTCCAGCCTAGCTGCTCCCATTTTCTCCCCTTTGCCTATGCAGTCTCTCCATGCCTGGAACGCACCCCTTCCTCGCCTTTTACAATTCCTAGCTTCCCTCAAAGCTCATCTCTCGTGCCAGCCACCACCTTCATGAGGCTTTTCCCCAGTTCCCTAGCTGGAATGTCTCCACAGACACCCTCCTAATTTCTTTCTATGCGTTCTGGATACGATCTATAGCTGTTCATCTATGTACCAGAAGAATGTAAGCCCCTTGAGGATAGGGTGACACTTTTGTCTTTGAATTCCCAAATGTCTACTACAGTATTTTGCACTTAGTAGACGTTTACTAAATGATTAGGGTTTGATATATATCGTTTTCCCCAATACAACGTGATCTTGAGGGGACGGATTAATTCCTTTTTGGCTCTGTATCTTAGGCCAGAGTAAGCGCTTAATGAATGTCAGCAGATTGATGGATTGGTTATCTCGGGCTGCTGATGGGGATGGGTGTGGGGAGGGGGTTGAAGGGATGGGATTGGAGGGGTGAGATGGGGGGGGAGTAAGGGGTGGGGTGGGACTGTGGGGAGGGAGGGCGGCGTGACTGGAGGTGGTCGGGAGCCAGCTGTGAGCCCGATCAGACTCCTTTCCCGAGGAGCCCGCCGCCCCCCTGTCCCCCTGCCGCGTGCCCCTGAGCCCGAGGGCTCTTCTTGGGGCTCCCTAGCTCCTCAGAGACGGCAGAGGGGCGGAAGGGAACGATCCCTCGGGGCGGGGCCAGCTTGCTCTCTCCCGGACTCTCTGGGCCAGGGCTGGGCCAGGCGCGCGGGTGGGGCGCAGCAGCAGCAGCAGCTGTAGGGGTAGCCACTTGCGGGCCGCTGCCGGCCACGTCCCGGGCTCCCGGGCCCCGCCGCGCCCGCTCCGGCCGCGGCTAAGCTAGTGGGGCGCCCGCCGGCCGGAGCCCGCCCAGTGCGGGCAAGCGGCCGCACTCCTAGCCCAGCCGCGGGCCCTGGTCACGCGGGTCCGCGGGCTTTTGGGGGCGCGGGGCAGAGGGAGCTCGGGGGGAGGAGGAAGGTGGGCGGTGGGAGGAGCGCGGCAGGCTGGACGGGACGGGGCTGGGCGGGGCGGGCCGCGCCGGGCCTGGCCGGGCTGGGCTCGGGAGCGGGGCTGAGCCAGCCGAGCTGAGCCGAACCGAAAGGGCCAGAGCGCAGAGCGGCTGGCCGGGGACCCACTGCGCCAATGCTGCTGACGCTGGCCTGCGGCTCGATCTTCTTCCCCGGCTTCTTCATGCTCTGCGCCTGGGGGCTGCACCAGGCACTTCCCCAATGGACGGTCATCGACTGTTTGACGTTCAGCAACAGGTACGCGGCGACAGCGTCCCCAGATGCTGCAGCAGCTGCTGCTTTTGGTGGCACTGGCCATTACGCGGGGGCTCCGGGGACCCCAGGCTGCCCGCGCCATGCTGCGCTAGGCGGGGCGGGGGTGGGGGGTGGCGCGCGGCCGGCAGGAAGCCGAAGTGGGCTGCTTGCTTCTCCCCCTCCTTCCCTCCTGCCGGCCGACTCTTTCCGCGGACCCTCACTGGGACAGAGGGGACAGCGGGGGGCAGAGCAGAGCAGGGGACTGCTCAAATCTTTGGGGCCAGTGTGGATTGGCTCGGGAGTTTGTCTCAGGGACTGATGCCGCAGTTTTAGCCTGTGACTGAAGGAGGTTAGGAAGTCCAAAGTGGGACAGATCTGCGTCTCCTCGCCATTCCCCCAGATTGGTGATGAAGCATCTCTCTTTTCCCCCCTTTCCCCTGTTAGGCTTGTTTCTTCAATCCAGGCTGTCCTGGCTTCTCTCTCCGGCCTCATCGTCGTCTTGTCCTGCACTGATGTGGTTACCTGCAGGTAAGTGCTAATGTCAGTGGGAGAGGAGTAAACATCTCAGCAGGGGATCTTTTTGGGTAGGGACTTCTTGGTAGTGGTTTCCAGGCACCCCTTTGTCAGTACCCCCATTAGGCTGCTGATTATGGGAGTTAAGGAACGACTTTCTCGTCTTCTCCACTTCACCCAGTTCCCTTTCCTATCTTCGAGAATGATGTGAGGAAATTTCTAGTGAACACACCAGGGAATATTGATGGTGTTTTGTTGTTTTCATTCGTGTCCGACTCTTTATGACCCTTTTTTGGAGGGATTTCTTTGGCAGAGATACTGGAGTGGTTTACCATTTCCTTCTCCAGCTCATTTTACAGATGAAGAAACTGAGGCCAACAGGGTTGTGACTTGCTCAGGGCCACACTGCTAGTGTCTGAGGTCGAATTGAACTCGGGTTGTCCTGACTCCAGGCTGGGTGCTCCATTCACTTACACCTAGCTGCCCTAGGAAGTATTGATAATGGTCTCATAATGGGACAGTCTTTGAAAGAAACGTGGTCTAATAAAAAAGAGAATAAAGATTCTAGTCCCAGGTCCAACATGAGATAGTGTGATCCCAGGCCCCCCCCCCAAAAAAAATGTAGCTCAGGTTTGTCCCAATTGCACATGGGAAATAATGCAGAATTTCAGGGCTGTGATACAAATAAATAGGTTAACATAGGGGACACACTTGATGCTTTTAGAAAGTAAAGTGTTACATCCTTCCTTTTGCATAGGCTGGGGCTACAGGTGTGGAATAGTGCATACACTGTCGGGCAAGGTTGATATGGAAGTTGGTTTTGCTGTACTGCTTTTTCCTTCTTTCTTGTTTTTTATTCTTTATTATAAGAGAGAGTTTCTTGAGGAGAGAAGGGGAGGGAGTGGGATTTGTTTGGAAATGAAGGTGATCTGAAGACAAAAGGTTTAAAAAATGTCAACTTTTTTTTAAGGCAAATTGCTAAGTAGAAGCTAGTTCTTACAAAATCTTGAAAAAACGCATTGCTGCCTTTTGTTTTTTTGTCAGTCATTTCCCCTTAGTCCTTATACTCTTCCCCACCCCAACCCCAGAACTTTCCTTATAACAAAAGGAAACATTCAAGCAAAGTCAGTTGGCAGATAATATAACAATACTTAACGATGTATATTGCGGTCCACGTCCATAGTCCCCATCTTTCTCCTGAGAGTAAAGATTTATTGTTTCTCCAGACAAAAGATTTAAAAAAAACATATTTTAGTACAGAGAACTGGGGCTCTTGGTTCTTTCAAATAGCTCCTCTTCTTTGGTCAGCCCTTTGGCAGTGCTAATGTGGTAGATCTTTCACCTTTAAAATAACCTTCCCCAGCACGGGTTGCCCTGCCCTTTTCTCTAGACCCTCTCATCCCTGGCAAAGTTGAGATACTTGATGATCATCCTGAGCTCCTTTTCAGAGAACCCTCTCATGTATGACATCCCAAACAAGGCAGGAAGTGGACAAGTCCTCATCTGTGCACATCACACAAGAATATGGTGTTTCACTCGGAGGAACACGTTTTAAACAGAGACCAGAAGGCCTAGGGTTGAGTGACTTCTCTGCTGACTGGGGCATTTCAGAGGACTTCATTCCACTTCTTGTATCACTTTTCCCAGTCCCAAGCTCTTGCTGTTCTGGGCTAGATTGCATGGTGGTAGGAAACTGATCTTGCTTTTCACTGGTCCCCTTCATTTTGAAATGGGCTATGTAAGATGAACTTGCTTTACCATAGAGACTAGCATGTCCCCATATGGATTTTAACGAGGGCAGAATGAACTTACACAAGTATGTCAAAGCTGGAAGGGAATTTCATTCCCTTCTACAGATGAGGAAGCTGAGGTCTTGATAATTGCCCAAAGTTATTATTATAGGTCTTAAGTCCCACAGTCTGGATTTGAACCTAGGTCTTCTGACTCTTAAGTCCGGAAGAGACAATTGACGTTGGAATCAGAGGAGACCTATATATGTTCAAAGACTAGCTTTCTAACACTAGCTGTTTGGCTTTGGATAAGTCACAGAACCTCAGTTTTTCTATGTGCACAACAGAGACCCTCATGGGTTTGTTGAAAGGCAAACACTGCTATAGAAAATGAGTTCTAATTTTTGCTACATGGTGGCTGATAGAGGCAGAGGGATCAAGGTTTGCCAAAGACTAGTTGTGTGACAGTGGACAAATTTGTGGCCTACTCTCTCTGAGCTAAGATTCTGATCACAAACAAGACAATGGCCTGCATTGGTGAAGGGAGTTTTAGGGAGTTCCTTACTGGTGAAATTACTCCCTCTGTCATCTGTTAACTCCTCCCTTTTGCAAAGGAAAGGAGGCCCAGAAAGGTGAAGGGTCCAAGGTCACATAGTTGTAAGCTGAGAATTTAATGCTTGGGTTTGAATACATATACTATTCAGGATGGATTCATCTCATGATATTGGGTTTTATGCTTTTATTCCCATTGCCTCTCTCAAAAGTAACTAGGTGGTGTTACTAGAGGCTGTTAATTGTAAGGGAAATGAGGCTATAGGAAGAGTTCTTGGCTGGGCTGTTTCCTCTCTTTGTAAACTTAAATATTTATTACTAGTAAAGATAAGCAGGATGGAGGGATTGTGGGTAGATAGTGGTTGGGGTGAAAACATGATGGGTTTGAGGGTGTAGCAAACTCAATATGGCTGATATGAAAGCAAGGACTGCTATCTCAACTACACAGTACCTTGAAAGAGGGAGATGAGTGACGTGACCGTAGGCAGGCCACATCTGGGGACTAGTGTCTTTCATTCTGGAGGCAGCTAGGTGGCATAATGAATACAGCACCAGGCCTGGAGTCAAGAAGCCCTGAGTTCAAATCCTGCCTCGGACACTTACTAGCTAGGTGACCCTAGGCAAGTCATTCAACCCCATTGGCCTCAGTTTCCTCATGTGTCAAATGATCTGGAGAAGGAAATGGCAAGCCACTCCAGCATCTTCGCCAAGAAAACCCCAAATGGGTCACAAAAGGACAGATGTGACTCAACAAAAACAAAAGAAACCAATTATACTGAAAGTTATAAAAATATTTAAAAATAAATATTAATGGACCCCCAATTTAGAGGGACATGAAAGCCCTCTAGGTAGCTGAAGGCCTATCAGATGGAAGAGGGATTAGCCATAACTGGGGGGCAACAAGGGGAATGGGAGTAGAGATTACAAGTGATGTAAAGAGAAACTTCCCCAGAAGTACAGCTGTCCAACAGTGGGACAGACTGCCTCAGGAAAGTCATGGATCTTCTGTCACTGGAGTCTTCAATTAGAAGCTGAACTGCCACCTGTTGGGAAGGTGGCAGGGAGGATTTTTGGTCTAGGTAGCCACTGAGGTTCTTGCCATCTCTCAGACTGTCATTTATTCTGTAGAGCTCTGTACCAGCAAGGCAAATCTCCTCAAACTGCTTTAAGCTTGGCCTGGTGATTCTGAAGCCTGCCTTTCCAAACCAAAGGGACTGAAATAGACTGAATGAGTTGACCCTAAGCAGTTCTACATATTGGTTCCAAGGTTTAAGTGGAGGCTACATATTTCAGAAACACATGATCAATTTCTTCAATTGAAGTCATGACGTGAAGCTTGTGGGAAAAAAATGGGGACAAGGGCAAGCTACAAATTTCTGTAAACTATATAAAACAACATTTCCACATCAGCCCTTTGAGGCAAAGGGAATGGGGGAGAAATTCTGGACTTTACTTTCTCATAGGGATTCTTAGTGGTAATAATTCCTAAAATTTCATATTGCTTTAAGGTATAAAATTTCATATTGCTTCTTAACCTTTTTGTGGAATGGACTCTGTTGGCTGTAAATTACTCCCTTCACACCACGTTGTAGCAAAGCCTTTCTCAAAGGCACAAAATAAAACATAGAATTATGAAGGAAACCAATTAGACTGAAAGATGACTAAATATTCTTTTTTTTTATTTTTAAAGAAATTTCATGGACCCAGGCAAAGAACCTATACCAAGTTATTTGATTGAAACTGCCTTTTATATTTTTCAGAGAGTCTAGATCTTTTCATTTTCAAGGCACTCATGAGGGAAGATCTTGGTAGAACCATGATACAGAGATAGAAAGCAGGAGGCTACGAGTTAGGACCCTTCAAATTTGACTTCATCTCTGTGGGGGAAAAAACTAGGTTTGTGCCTTAGTTCTCCTATTTGTAAAAGTAGGCAGCAGCCAAAATGGGACAGTGGAAACACAGAACTGAACGGTTAGAGGGGACCTGTGAGGACCTAAAAGTCAAATCTGCCCACTATTAACATACCCAAAGAGTAGTCATCCAGCCTTTGCTTAAAAACCTGTAAATGCACCTTCAGACAGATCCTGGGTCTCTTCCTGTGTGACCTCAGGGAAGGTAGTTAACCTCTATGGGTCATCAGTTTCCTCATCTGTAAAATGAGGATCAACTAGATCAGGGCTTCTTAAACTTTTTCCACTCTTGACCCCTTCAGCAATTCTTAAAACTGTGGGTCTTGACCCTATTTGGGGGACTATGCTGGGCCAGATCAGAGATGAACAACCTTTTTAATGGCATGGACCCCTTTGAACTGCTCCATTTAAGTTGGAGGTTAGTGAAAATAAAGGTGTCATTTCCCCCCAATCCAAGTTCACAGACTCCAGGTGAAGCTTTTTTTTTTTTTGTCCAGCTCTGAATCCAATCATCTGATACTGTTGATGTGAGGATGTAAGAGCCCTTGAATCTCCTGGAAAGTCTTCAGCAAATACCCAAACATTTCATCACCATAGACTTCATTTTGTCTTCATTTTAATTTTTCTTTAATCGGTGAGGTACTGGAGAGCATTTCTCTACCGGCCACCCCCAAATCTCTTGCATTTGGATTAGTCTTTCCAATTTTTTGCTCACTGGAACCTCCAAAACCCTGTGAATTAAGCTGCTATTTTCCTGATGAGACTAAGACACAGAGCAATGGAAGACTTTGCCCAAATGCCCAGAGCTTTGCCAGGACCAGAAACTAGGTGTCTAGTTAATTCACTCAGTTACCTCTAATGACCTTTGCCCTACAGCTATAATTCAGCATTTCGGTAAATCATGGAAATGCCAGAGCTTCCCTTTAAAGGCCAGGCCCCTCTGGCTTTCAGGAGCTTTCTTGTATTTTCAAAGGGGTAGTTATTCTAATTGTAGAATTGCTTCATCCAAGCCACCAGGCTAGAGAGAGCCCACTTACTACCAACCACACCCCTGCAATCCTTGCCAGAGCAAAGTCCAGGTCATTGATTCCCATTATAGCTACTTCATTCATTGCAGGCTTGGCTGCAGTTCCCCTTGTTTATTCATAGTGTAATTAAGGAACAGGAAGTCTGGGATCATCTCAATAGGAAAATTGCACCATTGGCTGCATCTCTCCCAGGGTACACAAACTGGATCTCTATTGTTATATATTCAGGTAAAATTTTTGTATGTGGAGAGGTTGGTCATTAACTGGCACTGAGGCTGCCATCTGTGGGCACTCCTGTTCCTACTCCATCCTAGGGCATTAATAGAGGACCCTCTGGGAAAGATTTACACCATCTATGATGTTCATGCCATAGCTTGGTTATTTTCACACTGGTTACATACAGGTGGCACCTGAGCTGGAATAGCAGGGCAAATTGCCACAGAAGCCACCCAACAGGTTACAGCCACACCCAGGGCTGGGGTTCTATGTTCTAGTGGGACCTTGATGGGTATGTGTGAGAGACAGAGAACTGTGAGATGTGTAAATGTAGGCTTGGGCTTTTCAGACTGCCAACTCCAGCATGTTAGTGCTGCCACTGGAGTTAAACTGGAAAGAGGAGCTTTGGTCTAATTCCCACATCAGTTCCTTAGAAGGGAGTGTTGGCAGCTTTGAGGGGTGGGTAACTTGGACACACCACAAAAGGCCAGTTAAGTCCATTACAAGGGACCAGCTAGACTAGACAAAAACGAAACACTTAACAGTCCCAGTTAAAATAAGTAAATGATGTCGAGCAGATCTCTGGCTTCTGTTTGGCTCCTCCACTGAGCTACCCAATGTTCAACATTTTCACTTCATTGTTTACTCTGAGGTGTTCTTTTCTGGCAAGCATTTGGAGCGATAGCTGCTACGTAAGTAGCGAGTGGGTCAGCGCCAGGCCAAACTGTGATGAGCGGGCAGATCCTTGGGCTCCAGGGTCGCAGAATCCACCTCTAGAATGTTCATGTGCTTCCCTCTAGGCACTGGCTTGCTCGAGAATATATATGGGTTTTGATTCCATACATGATCTACGACCTAGGCGCTATGTACATTTGCTACTGGTACGGAAACAGAGGCGAGGATAAGAAACACTCTCTCGCCATCTTTAGGAACTTCCTCAAGCATGATCGCCTCATGCTCACGCACCATATTTTCATTCTGATCGTTCTTGTACCCATTGCACAGGTAAGTGTTTACAGGACGGTGTCACCGTCATTGCAGGGGACATTCTCCATGCCTGTGGAACCCCAGCTGCACCTTGGATGTCCTTTTCCCTTTCCAGTTTCATTTGTTCTCTTAGTTGGCTGGCTCCAGTGTGGCTGCCCAGCCCCTTTTGCCAGCCACGTAAATGACATGCACGGAACCATACTTTGAATATTTTTAGTCCATTTCATAGTTATCATAGCCCATGAACTCACCTTTTGGCCAACCTGCTGTTTAGCAAGGTTTGTTCTCAGTCAGCAGGCACACCATTTGGTGCAAGCCCCCATCATCAAGGTCCTTCCTATTCGGTAAGACCTGCCAGTGCCCACCAGCTTATGCTCCACTAACTAAATGCTTTCAAGAACTCTGGATCATCTCCATGCCATGACAAAGCATCAGTTAGATTTAAGTAAACTCGAAAAACTACCATTGGACTCACCCACAAGTTGTGCCTGTCCACTCCTGCCCCCACTTCCCATAGCACCAGGCAGCCAGTGTCCTCAGTATATATAATGGGACAATTATTTTAAAAAGTGAAAACTTCAACTGGCTGAGTGTTGTGTCTTTATAATGCTAAGTAGCTGCTTTCTTTTCATGGAGTTAGACCTACTATTTTGCTACCAAGAAGGTGAAGCCTTCAGGAGAACAAGGTGCAAGCCCGCTTAATGTTTGGCTAGATGTGGATTCCCATGAACTCACAGAGAAGAGACAGTCGGCGGGGGCGGGGGAGACGTTGAGTGAGTTCCTAGGTCCCCTCCCTGGCGGTGATGGCAGTCCTTTGGTTGGATAGATCATTCCCCAGTGATGGCAGCTGCTCAGGCACCGTTTGCCCCCACTTCCAAGTTCAGTCTTTAATTTTCTCCTTGGTGGTCAAGGCTCACCATGTCGGCTGGCCTGGCTCCCATGCCCTGCCGGCACTCTGCTGCCCTCCTTCAGATCCAAAGGCACACCTTTCTCAGGTCTTGCTTTCTTCTCACTTGCAGGTGATCAGGGGAGAACGAGGTGACTTCTTTGTAGGCTGCATCTTCACAGCAGAATTCAGCACTCCTTTTGTGTCGCTGGGCAGAATTCTGATCCTGGTATGTAAAGAATCAGGGTCAGAGCTGGAAGGGAACGGATGAGAACATCTAGCCCAACCCTTTCATTCTACAGATAAGGTTTGCTCCATATCATCCTGCAAGCTCATGTATGACAGAATGTATTATAAAAAGGGACCTCGTTTTATCAATACAGTCACAGAGAAAGCCCCTGGGTGTAGTGAGGCAGGAGATCCACTGGATGGCCTTGTGTTCTGAGGCCTGGTGGAGGGCATGCCAGGCAACCCCCTGTCCTAGGGCTCCCTGCAGAAGCATTTCCATGGGGGCCATTCCCATCACTAGAACTTGAAGTGTGTGCCCAGCTCTGGTCGGGTGATCTTCCTACCAGGCCATGGAATCTTAGTGCTGGGAGGAACCTCAGAGCTCACTGAGTCTCCTCACCCATGAGGTCTACAATCCCTTCGACAACAAACCCAATCCAGGAATGGGCACCCAGCCATTCAGAACAGACTCTTCCAGTCTGGGACAGTTCTCATGGTGAAGATTCCTTCCCCTTTACATCTAACATAAAGTTGTCTTATCTCCTTCCATTGGGCTAATTCTGTCTTATGGGGCAGAACAAGCCTGACCCCTCTTCCATGTAATCACCTTTCAAATACCAGGACCCCAATAACAGCATCTATATGCGTGCACGCACACACATACACACATGCACACACACACACAGAGGCATACTCTACAGATTACATGTAGCCTATATCTTAAGATAGACTATATTTTACATTCTATATATGTACTACATGTAGTGCATATATATGTGTACTACTGAAGCATTACAGTATATAGATGTGTGTGTATATATACAGGGGTCCCCAAAGTCTTAAAACTGCACCAAGACTTTGAGGACCCACTCCAGTATATGTGTGTGCCTATAAACACATATAAATATATACACACATGTATATATTCTGTGTACATACAACACACATGTATATGTGTAGGCATAGATACACACACACATATAAGACTCAATCCAAGTAATGACTGCCATCTTTGGTTGAGTCCAAAGGCCCTCCAGAATACAGAGGTTCCCCACAGTCCTTTGGCATCCAAGGGGTCTCCCCCGATGACTCTTATTGCCATTGAACCCAAGTAGAAAAGGCAGAGAGGTTGCCCAACCACCTCTAGCTGCTTGATGAGTCTCTTTTCTTCCCACTTCCTCTCCTTCTGCAGTGCAAGAAGCAGCACACGTTTGCATACAAGCTCAATGGAGTCCTGACACTGGGGACCTTCTTTTTCTGCCGCATCCTCGTCTTCCCCTTCATGTACTGGTCCTATGGCCGACAGAACGGGCTGAACGTGCTGCAGACACCATTCCACATCCCTGTCTTGTGCAACGTCATCAATGCCCTCCTCATCTCACCTCAGCTCTACTGGTTTGCTCTGCTCTGCAGGAAGGCAGCCCACATGTTTGACACTTCCCAGGCCAAAAAGGGTGGTTAGTGGATCCTGTGACCAGAGCCTGAGGAGGAGGGGATATCCTCCCACACTACCTGCCTCCTCCACATTCCATGGAACTATCTAGGCCCTGGCTGGCCTCTGTTTTCTGGTAGGCAATAGGGAGGTGGACGGGTTGGGTTTTAGAAGGAATAGTTACATTTCCTCCCTACTCTGCCTTTTTACAGAAGCACATTCTCATGGATAACAACTACAGTATCAGGTTGTGGCATGTGAGCAGCTGAGGAAGCTGGCACATGGCTACCAATCACCAGATGGTTTGTTAGCTCTGAGGATGCTGCTGGAGTCTAATCTCAAAGAGCTGGGCAGGAGGTGCCACAGAAGTTTGAGGGAGACAAGACAGATAGACCTGGTGACCAAGTGGCCTCTGCCAGGCTATTTGCATGCTGACTTAACAGTATGGTTTTTACACATCCTTTTGCTCACCTCCTTTGATCAAGGAACAGCCTATACTGGGCCAGCAGGACCAAAGACCAAAGCAAAATTTTGCTGATTACCTGTGTACATTCTGGGAATAAGAGGCCAGAAGAACTGGGGCTGCAGTTTTGTTTTTTTCTTTCCTAGGCTGACATAAGTCTCAAGTGCCCCTATTTCCCTTCACTCTTACCCTGGTGCCAGTTTTTTAACACTCACATCCACCATTCCCTGGGATGGGATGGAGGGGTACTACTACCAAGGAGCCAACAATTTTTACAAGATGCCAGTTGTGTCTGTTTCAACTTTGCAAGCCAAGTTAGGGAAATCAGAACCATTAACTGGTAAACCACACTCTCCTCGGATTTCTTCCTTGCATCCGGTTTGTTCAATGTCCACATGCTCAGGACTGCCTGATGTCTAGTAAAACACAGGATTTTAACAGCTCCCCAACCTATGGCTCACATTCTTCTCTAGATGAGACTCCAGTGGCCTTAGAAAAAAATTCATGTCTGGACTACTAAATTTTTCCCCCTATTTTCCTGATAGTCTAGTGTTCTGACCAGAAACCATGAGTCCTTGACAGCTCAACTACCTTAGAAAGGAGTCTAACACAAATACCCAGGCCCAAACGAAAGCTAGATGCCCCTCTCCATATGCTCAACCCCCTCCTTGTCACCAGCTACTTTGCAATTGGAAATCTAAGTGCCAACTCTAAACACTCCTTATAAAAATAAGATGTTTAGGAATTATGCTGTGGCAAAGTATTTTTTAAGCTAGAATTTTTTTTTTTAAATAAGGTATCTTCCCATCAGTTGTGATTCCATTGTCTTTTAAAAGTGGTAGTTTATTTAACAGTAATGACTTGGTTCAGACTCTTGCTGTCTGACTTAGTCTAATGGGTGCTGTTTGTTTTTCTGAACCTATAAAATGCTATACAAGTTTTAGGCTTGTCTTGGTGTTTTGTTTACTGATAATTTATCTGAAAGAAAAAATTCCCTCATGGAGATTAAATTGCATTAATGTTTGTCCTACTTACTCTCATTGTGAAAAATATCAATAAAGATTTCTTTTTAAAACCATTTGATGGAAGGAGTGACTATAGTCTCTGCTTCCATTTTGTCTCAGTGAGAACATACCTGAGTATCTTCAGGATTATCCTGCCTCAGTCTAAGGGGGATTTCCTGCAGCCTGGGCCAGTTCCCAAAGTGATCTTGGTGGGCACTGGGGAGAGAATCCCAGCTGTCCCATTTCCCTTCAGTCTGATCTCAGTGAGAAAATTAGCAATCAAGCTCGAGGCACAATGACAGCCAAACTGGATTTCCAAAGAACAAGTCCAGTAAGAGTTGACTTTTATTGCTGCTGCCCTATCCTCTTGATGCCATCCATCCAGCTCCTTCTACCAGCACTCATTTTACACTTAAAACAACTTCTCCCATCCCTCCCTCCCTCCCTCATAACCTGTGGGTCAACCCATGTGCCCACTTGCTGGGCAATGGATCTGGAGGTCTGGTCATGGACAAAGTGAATCCTCTCCAGCACGACTTGAGGTTGCAACAAGTTCAGTGAGGACGATTTCAGAGGGTGTTAGAGTCTAGGATTGGTGATTTGGGACCAATTATAAAAGGATGGGAAAGGTTCAAAAGAAAATGTAAATTTTATTATAACTATTACAAATGCCCAAGAAAGTATTTTCTTCTTTACATACCGTACCCTTGGTGTCTCTTGCCTCTCCTATTTCCTATAATTGTGATCGTCCCATCATGCCCGGAGTCTGCCTCCCTTCCATGGAAGACCAGCATTTCCAGGTGGGGGTCATCAAAAGCTGTTGATCTTCTGCAGCAAAGTTTCCCGCTGTTCTCTTGGGCCAACGTTCTCGGCAATGGACTTGAGGAAGTGTCGCTCGTTTGCCTTCCGGAGCATGGAGTTTGTGGAGGTGTCACTTTTGCTCAGGACTTCATAGTAAGAGAGAACCTCCAGGGCTAGAACATAGAGGGGCTCACAGACCTCCTCAGGAAGCATGGCCATGATGTGGAGGATGTGGCAGAAGAGTTGAGTGTAAACAAACAAGGTTTCCTGTGTCAAGTCTCTCTCCTGTCCTTGGACACACGGGCATAGGGACTGGACCTTGATGGAGTCAAGCAGATCAGTCAGGCTGCTACAAATGAGCTTGACCACATGGCTCCAGCCTTCGGCAGGAAGCCAGTTAGAACAGCTCGGGCTGCAGAGGAACTGGAAACCTCTCAAGAAGAGCACAGAGAGCTGCAGCTCTTGGGCAAAGGGTTTCAGGTTGAGCAGTGGAACAAACTGGACATACTCAAGACTGTATGGGACATGCAATAGTTGTTTTTGCAAAAGACTCTTGGTCAGCTGGTGCAAGCATTTCCACTCATTGGGGCTGCACCAAGGCAAAACTTGCACCAAGGCCACGAGGAAGCCCTTGCTGAAGAAGCTGACCTCCTCGGGGTTGCCTGTATCCACAGCCAGGAGGGACAGCATGTGCTCACAAGTGTCAACAGAGATACAGCAGCACTCCATCCAAGCCAGAAGGCCCGTGCCAGGCCCATAGGCTGGGTGATTCTGGGAGGTCCAGTCATCCTCAGAAAGCTTGCAGATCTCAAAGAGTGTGGCTGGTACTTCGCACTTAAAGTGACCCTTAAAGACAGTCCGCAGCCGCAGGCCCACAGTCCAGTCAAGCTGTTCGGTCTTCCGGTGGAGCCAGGACAAGGACTTGGTCCAGTTCTCTGGACTGGGGTTCTCCTCCTTGGGCAGCACCACCTCACAGAGCTGCTCAAGGATGCCGATCACCATATCTTTAGAGTCCAATGAGAGGTGCCGCTTTGCCTTGGGGTGCTGCCAATACTTGGTGTAGCTGTCTAGCAGCTGGCACAGAATGAAGAGGAGGGGGAATGGAGAACAGGACAGGAGCCAGTAACCATCAGAGCATGGCTTTGCTTCCAGAGCCTGAATGAAGATCCTGAGACAAAGGTCCACCTCTTCCATATGCAGCATCAAGTAAGGCAGGACAAACACTTTAATTACCTCCTCAGGTACCAGAAGAGGAGTCAAGGGGATGGTGCTGGTCTCTTGGTCTGGGGGATTCATCAAGTAGCTAAGAAACTCCAAAAACTGCTTTTCCTCCTTGGCTGATGAAAGCTTCCCCCAGACGGTTTCTTTGAGACACGCCACCAGCAGAGAGGTGGCTAAGCTTGGATCTTGCTCTCCCTCAGCGAACCTGAGGGCAGGGAAGGCACTCAGGATCTGAGCCAGGAACTTGTGAGCCCCAAGATTGACCATGGCAAGGCTGCACATCTTCTTAACCGTGGCTTCTGGGTGGAGCACGATCAGCCTGGCCACGGATGCAATGGCTTTGGCGAGGCCTTGCTCAGAGGCACTCTGGGTGATCTGGTTGAAAGTCATGTTCAGGTCCTCCTGGAAACCCTCCATGTAAGTGACTAGCTTCTCAGAAAGGCCCTTCCATCCCCAGGAGCTCAAGATGCCTGAGAGCACTTTGTTTTTATCCAACAAAGAGAGGTCAGAGTAACAGTCCAGAATCAAGCTGGTGACTTCTTGTGCCTGCGCCTCAGGGACCTCTCGGCCCAATGTGTTGACTGTCATGACTGTTTCCAGCAACTTCAATACTAAGTCCGGTTCCCGGAAAAGGGCCTTGTTTTTCACGAGGCAGTCTAGCCACTCAGCTGAGAAAGCCCAATTCTTCTCAGAGGCAAAGATGTAGCACATCTCCATGTGCCGGTCCATCTTTTGCCCGATGATGGCCATGGCAATGGCGGCAGTGATGTCCTCTGAGCTCTTGCCCTTCAGACTCATGTTGGTCTTCCTCAGGAAGTTCTTAACACATTCTGCCAGCTCTGAGACAATCTGCCCCTCATCCTTGGAGAGATCCCTGGTGTCCAGGTAGCCCTTCAGGTTCTGGTTGAAGGAGGTCAGGCTGTCGCACAGACGATAGCTCCCGTAGCTCAGCCTCTGACTGCTGTTGAGCACGGCTTGCAGCTCCTCCCCCCACTGCTGCAGCAGGCTGTGCAGGTACCCAAAACCCACAAAGAGGGTCTCATTAGGCAGCTTGGCCAGGGAGGTCAGGCTCACATCCCGCTCAGCCTCTTTCACCTTCTCAGCCAGGTCCTGCTGGTGGTAAGGGTTCTGGGTGTCTGAATTCCACAGGGTGATGACGGTTGCGAGCTTGTCTAAGTACACGGTGATTGACAGTTCCTGTGGGTCTTCCTCCACCAGGGCAAAGACAGTCAGCATGTCAGCCAGGTTAGCCACGGCACAGCACTTCAGGCTGGGGGCTGTGATGTTGTTCTGGATCTGCTTGAGGCCATCCAGCAGCACCTCCAACAAAGACATGATCGGGCAGGCGTCAGGGTCGGCCTTGAACCTCTTTGGGGGATGAGAGAATTCATCTGAAGATGACAGGTACTTGTGCGCCATTGTCCGAAACTGGGTGAGCAGAGGGTCCTTTGAGTCCACTTTGTGCTTCATCATTTCCCACCAGACATCCAAAAAGAAGGTTACATCTTGTAAGGATGTGTCACTGGCCACATGCTCCACAAAACGTTCCAGTTCTGAACGGCAGATGTTGGAAGGCAGGGCCATCAAGAGCTGGATGAAGAGCCCAGATGCCTCAAGGGACTTGAGCAACTCAAAAAGGACGGTGTGGTTGATGGTGGGGATCATGTTTCCCACTGAGAAGAAGATGTCTTCTTGCCAGCTAGCATCTGTGTCTGAAGGTGTGACGGGGCAGGGCTGGAGGACCTTGGCCCAGATGATGATCAACGCTTTCTTGGTCCACGCATGGGGGTGGGACTGGGCAATTGCAGAGGAGATCTCTCTCAAGGCTTCAATGATGGGCTGTCCAACTTGCTCCCAGTCAGACTTCTTGAGTTCTGCCAGAGCCTTTGGGCTGAACAGCTGCTCGGCCAGCAGGAATCCCCCATGAAGAATGGTAGTTTCTTCACAGATATTCAAGGGTCCTGTGTGAAAGGAAAACATACAGGATGAGCAGAGACAAATCTTTCAGGACAATAAACAAAAAGATTTCCTGGAAACAGACTCTTCTTAAGGAAATGGCCATCAAATGCCAATCACGTGCCAAAGAGCATTCTTGTACACACGGAATTGACACCTCCTACTGACTTCAGGTGGCTTTGCCCCACTGCCACCCAGAAACAAGGCTTACCAAGGGCAGCTGAATCTGCCATTTATTTGTTCTTTCTTATATATCCTTAAAAAGGTTTCAAAGAGGCTCATGGATTTCAAGGAACCACTCAACCCTCCAGGATCTCTTTTCCGTCAAGGAAAGCAAGCTAACTCTGGGCTTCTCTAGAATCCCCTGGTAGAGCTGAGGCATCAGCATAAAAACCAGAACATGCCCTTAAACTGTTCCTGCAGATCAGTATGGTGCCTCTTCTTTACAGACATAAGCTGGAAGAGACTCTTTCAGAACCTTTATGAAACCACATGAGGTTTCTCATGGTGATTTCCTCCTGTCTCTGCTTCTTTGGTGTGGCACCCTCCACCTCAGAGTCCCTCACTTCCTTCAAGATCCAGCTCAAGCACAGCCTCCTCCATGGTGACCCCCCCCCAATATCTTATTTGTGTTTTCTTTGCATACACTCATCTATGGCCCTGGTGTTCTCCGCATTAGAACTTGAGCATTCCACATGTCTGTGTATCTGGTGCCTAGCAGACAGACTAGCACATAGTAAGCACTTTTAAATAGATCTTTATTGTCTGGTCCCACAAAAGGATGTTGAGGTTTCTCCTTACTTTCTTTATAGCAATCGGGGTTAAGTAACTTGCTCAAGGTTACACGGCCAGGTGTTTCTGGGTGGGTGCTAAGTGTCTGAGCCCGGGATTCGATCCCCAGGTCATCCCGACACTGGAGCTGGTGCTCTTTACTGGCTGTGCCACTTGGCCACCCCTTCTCCTTACTTTCAAGGCCAAACTTGAGCTGGATGTGGTCCGCTGGACACTCCAGGGCTTCATGGAACCCTAACCCCCCACTTCCCTCCCTAGGCATTTCAGATTCCCTTCTGTCTTTCCCTACTGAAAATGGACCTGCCCTCCAAATCAACCCATCTGAGGGTCACAGTTAAAACTGGCAAGGAGCTTGGGGCCATCTAGTCCAACCCCCACATTTTATGGAATTGAAGCCCAGCCAGGTGACCACTGTACCATGTTTTTTTGGGGTCCTCCTTTTCTTAGACCTCCCTGGGCTTCCATAATGCTATGCCCCATCCCATTATGCTAAGCCTAATTCTGAGGATTCTCATTCCTTCCCTCTTTCTGCCTCCTCTTCTCCTTTTTTCTACTCCCAATTGTAGGTATTCCTCAAAGTCCATTTTTCACTGCTCTCCTCTAGCCTTCCAGCAGAGAACTCGCCCTTTTAAACCTCAACCATCACACCATGTGAAAAATTTCCAATGTCTCCAGCCCTGACCTCTCTCCCCAGCTCCAAGTGCCTGACTGATATCAGCATTTGAATTTCCTTCCATCGACCCCAGCCTCCCTTCCTGGAGATTCGTCACCCCAGATTCAGGGGTGCATTTATTTCCCCTTCTTCCCACAGCGTCTGTCTGGCCAGGCCGGGCCTAATTACAATCGGCACCTCCTGGTCAGGCCTATCACTCGGTGGTCATTAACGACTTTGTAACAGCGCCTGGCCCAGCTCCTGCTCTCCGGACCCCCGCTGGGCAGTCACTCCCGCTGCCCACGGCCCACTGGCGCCGGTCAGAGGCTGCCGAGGCGAGCGGGTCCTTTGGCTTCTAGGTGACTTTAGGGGCGGCGCACCCATTTCTACAGATGAAGCCTCGGAGAGCCAAGGGAGCTTCGTGAGGGTCACAGGGGAAGGGGCAGGGGTCCGGATGCGCCCCATCCTGGCAGTCCAGGGGGGCTTGGGGGGGAGGGGGGTGATTCCGGTGCCTAGACCCGTCATTGCCTCCAGCACCCGCTCCAGGAGCCCAGCACGTGGTGGGGTCCCTTCCCCCTTGGAGCCTCGGTCTGCTCCTCGCTGAGGGCCCCCATCCTCTCCCCCGCGGGGTCCCCTCCGGCCCCAGCCTCCTCCACACCCCACCTCCGGGCGCGGGGCCCGAGAGGGGCAGGGGAGAAGGCGGGAGCGCCGAGGGCTCACCGCGCATGCCCGGCCCTGCCCGCGCCCGGCGGAGCGCGGCGGGGGGGACCGCGGGGCCGCGCAGGCGCCCAGTGGGGGGGCCCGGCCCGGCCCGGCTGGCTCACCTAGGTCCATGGCCATGGCGGCGGCGGCTTCGGTCCCCGGCGGCAGCGCTGCCCTGCGGGGCTGCCCGCTCCCCGCCCCCACCGCGGGCCCGCCCGAGGCTCGCTCCCGAGGATTGTGGCGTGGGTGCCAGCGCACAATGGGCAGCGCGGCTATCCCCCGCGCGCGGCCGGCAGGCCCGCAGTCCCAGCTCCGCCTCCGGTCCTCTCGGCTGCGGCCGCGTCCGCTCCTCCAACCCTCTTCCCTTTTCCCTTCCCACCGGCTGCCCGCGCCTGAGCCGACCAACGAGACCCAGTGCGGCCTAGAGGGCTCCCCTCCCCCTTCCTCTCCCTCTCCCCTTCCCCTCCCCTCCCTCTCCCCCCCCCCCACAGCGCCCCCTACCGGGCCGGACCATCAACCGAGGAATCTTAGGGCAAGTAGCGGCTAACGGGCGGGCGGGCCCCTGCGCACGCGCCCCCAGCCGACCCAACCCGACCCGACCCGATCCGACCCGACCTCGGCCAGAGACACAGACACAGTGCCCCTATAGCCACACCTTCCACATAGACACACAGTGCCCCTATATATACCCCTTCCATAGACACAGAGTGCCCCCCTAGACACCTCTTCCAAAGACACAGTGCTCCCCTAGACACCCCTTCCACATAGCCACAGAGTGCCCCCTAGACACC
>NW_027185798.1:19499017-19499129 GCF_028583685.1 Petaurus breviceps papuanus
AGACACCCCTTCCACATAGCCACAGAGTGCCCCCTAGACACCCCTTCCAAAGACACATACAGAGCCCCCTAGACACCCCTTCCACATAGCCACAGAGTGCCCCCTAGACACC
>NW_027185798.1:19499529-19753459 GCF_028583685.1 Petaurus breviceps papuanus
ATAGACACATACAAAGAGTTCCCCCCTAGACACCCTTCCACATGGACAGAGTGCCCCTATAGACACCCCTTCCACAGACATAGAGTGCCCCTCTAGACACCCCTTCCAAAGACATACAAAGAGTTCCCTCTAGACACCCCTTCCACATAGACACAAGGAGTGCCCCTATAGACACCCTTTCCACACAGACACATACACAGCAGCCCCATAGATACAGAGAACGCCCCCCATAGACAACCCCACATAGACACAAACAGAGTCTCCCTATTGACACATACACAGAAAGGCATCTCCCACAGCCCCCACATCCAGAGCATCACTTCAGTGTCCCACAAGCAGCTCACACTCATTCATTCACCTAAGCTTGGTTCTCTTTTCCCCTCTGGACTTACACTTCCCCCAGTGGCTCCCCAGAGCTGAGCTTCTCTGCCACAGCGGTAACTTGGGTGTCTCCATTTTCCCTTTGCCACACTCCTCTCCCCATCCTCTTTGGTCTCAGTACCACCACTCTTGTAAGTCCAGTGGATTTGGAGCGTATCTGTGCAAAGAGCGTATGGGCTGTCATTTCTCAGATCCCGAATCCATCTTCAGCAGAATGACAGCCCTCTCCTAACAGGTCTTCCCAAGTCTGCTCCCACTGTCCTTCCTGCCGTGGCCATACCATTTCCCCAGTACTCTCCTTCCTCATGAATCTGGTCATATAGAGCCCACTAGGGCCTGTCACCCAGAGTGCAGATTCCACCACCTGGCATTCAAGACCCTCAGCACCAAGCACCACCTTGTCTTTCACCTTCTAGACCAAATCCCTGAGGTTAGACAGTCTTAGGTCATTTTTGTTCTTTCCTCGGGTGCCTGGGCATAGCCCTCTGCACACAGAAAGCACTGAATGTTCACTTTATGGTGCTAAAGGCGCACAAAGTGCTTTGTGCAGAAAGAAGGCAAAGTTCCACAGATTAAAGTAGTCCAAGTGATTAGTATTATTATGATCCTGATTTTACAGATGAGGAAACTGAGTTTCTGAGCAGTCATTGATAATCCCCTTCACCTTGGCTTGCTTCCCCCTCACACTCGCTCTGTAGTGTTTCCCAGGCCTACACCCAGGGAGCGGCTTCACTGTTCATCTCTTCAGATGAATTCATTCACATTGATTAAGGGCCACTCTGTGTCAAGTGTTGTGATAGGTTTGAGGGAGAGCTTACGTGCTAGAGATTATGTGCTAGGCACACGCTGTCACACTGTGCTAAGTTTACAATTATGATCTCATGTGAGCCTTACAGCTCCGGGGGTGGGGCATTGTTATCCTCATTTTATAACAGAGGAAACTGAGGCAGAGGTTATGGGACTTTCCCAGGGTCACACAGCTAGTAGTGTTCTGAGTCTGCATTTGAACTCAGGTCTTCCTGTCTGTGAATCCCGTACTCTATCCACTGTGTCACAAGAACCTCAGGGTCAGAAAGTCGATCTCATCCTTCCCCAAGCCTGTATTTAGTTGCTCCCTCTCCAACCACACAGCCCTGCACATGATAGTTTCTCAGCTCAGTACAAACACTTCTTCCAAATGTTGAACTTTCTCTTTACAAATGCCCCACTAATCCATCCACTGGCTCCCTGAACCTCCCTTCAGAACTCACACCCCCCCCCAATACTGAGCTCCCACATAAACCAACAACATGTGCCCTCCAGCACAGAGTAATACCCCCCAACCATGGGGACATGCACATGGCCTGTGGGACTCATCCTCCTCAGGGGAAGGGCCCTTTGCTTAGACCAAACCTTTCCCATGTTAACTTTAGGCTCACTGACCTGACCCCCAAGCCACCAATAACTGCCTAACAACTCCCCACCCTTCCTACAGCACCTCTGATTTCCATCCTCTACCCCAGGTCCCAACAGAGCCTTCCTCAGACTCTCCAGCCTAGGCAGAATGAGCACACCCCCTTCAGCCTCACATGGTCCTTGAGTCACTGTTCTCTTGAAATCTCTCCCCTTCTAGCTCCTGAAAACCAAGTTTCCCCTCCCTAGAGCTAACAACAAATAAGGAAGGAGGGTTCTCCACCTACAGGACCAGAAGCGACCAATGGCCCAGGTAGAGTTTGAGCTGGCATGTGCAGCAGTTAAGCAGCTGACAGGCCCTGTGAGCGACGAGGAGAAGCTGGTGGTATACAGCTATTACAAGCAGGCCACCATTGGGGACATCAACATCCCCTGCCCAGCGGTCACTGACTTCAAAGCCAAAGCCAAGTGGGAAGCTTGGAATTGCCGCAAAGGGATGTCCAAGCTGGACGCCATGAGAATCTATGTGTCCAAAGTGGAAGAACTGAAGAGAAGATTGTGTTAAGGAAAGCAGCTTTCTCCAGAGAGGGGGAGCATCGACTCGGTCTTGTTATGGAGGGCGACTGAATTCCTTTGAGATCATAGGAACCTAGCTAGGAACTAAGTAATAAATTGCTTCAAAAGGCATCCTGAGTCTGAATTAATAATGTGATGGGGGTAGGCAGGCAAACAGAGATCTGCTGTGGCCTGTGAGGGGCCCTGAGAAGAGCGTCCTCAGCCCAGCTTGGTCTGGAGCCAGCTTCCTCTGCAGTGCCAGTGGTTTGTTGTAGGGTTTGGTACAGCTCTGGGAAAGCCCCTTTTTCAGTGTTACAGGGAAACTCTCTAAGGGCTAATTTTGGTGGGCAGACTTTGGCCCGAGGTCTCATCCCAGTTCTGCCCTTGACCACCACTGGCACCCTCAGCAAGTTGGCCCTTGCTCTGCCTACCCCAAAGGACTTTAGTGGGGATAAAAATATGAGCTATTGAGGGGGATGCAAAGTTATTATTAAGGTTCCCACTAGAACCCGGACCCAGACCCAGCAGTAAACTTAAGGTGGGGAGGAAGAGTCTTATCCTGGAAGATAGGAACGTTTTCTTCTACATTACCTTTTTCTTGTTCAGTCGCTTCATACTTCTCATGACCCCACTTGGGGTTTTCTTGGCAAAGATACTGGAGTGGTTTGCTATTTCTCCAGTTCATTTGACAGAGGAGGAAACTGAGGCAACAGGGTTAAGTGACTTGCTCAGGGTCACACAGTAAGTGTCCAGGCTCAGCCCTTCATTTGCTGTGTCCACTTAGCTACCGCAGCATTCTGGGTCATAACCAAATCAGCAGCCCAGCCTGGTCAGGAGAGCTTGGCTGCTGGGAGCAGGCATTCAAGCCAGCCCAGTGCTGTAGTGACAGGAGAGGACACTCTTCAAAGTTGGTCACCAGAGGGAAAAGAGCCATCCCAAAGGCCTCATCCCCCAACTTGCTCCTGCAGCCTTCAAAGGCTCGGGTGCTTGTGGGCCCCTCTGTGACAGCGTGCATCCAACTTCTTTAAGATAAGTTTTACTTGACATCTGTTGCTTACATCATCGCAGTTATACTCAGTATCCTTCCACCTCCCCCTCACAGAGAGGCATCCCATGTAATGTTTTGGGTTTTTTTTCGCTTTTTTGGGGGGGGGAGGGCAGGGCAATTTGGGGTTAAGTGACTTGCCCAAGGTCACATGGCTACTAGTAAGTGTTAAGTGCCTGAGGCTGGATTTGAATTCAGGTCCTCCAGACTCCAGGACCAGTGCTCTATTCATGTGGCACCACCTAGCCACCCCTTAACGATATTTTTTAAAGAGGAAAAGAAATCAGCACAACAGATAGTAGATGCATTGAAAATGTCTGAAGTGCCATATGTAACACTTGTGGGACTTCCCACCTCCATAAAGTGGGGTGAGTTGGGAGCATCTTTTCATATGATTTTGTTACATTGACTTCTGATTTTGCTGCATCCACATGTGGGGTTTGTCACAGAACAAAATCTTCCCTGGGGCAGCACATCTAAGCAAAGATGAACAGGCCCAAGCTGGAATCCCACTATTTCTCTAATTAGTGATATGTTTAATTCTCTAATTAGTGATATGTTCCATGCATGTATGTACCCTTCCAGTGGCTAGCTAGAACAATGAATACAAAGCTTCATCAAGACATGTACAGGGAAACAGACCTAGGCTTCCCCACTGCAGCATTTTCCCAAACTGACCACCATTGTCACAGTGTGTGATCCACAGGACACCCACAAAAGTGACCAGCCTTACAAACCCTCCTTTCCCCCATGGCAGACAGAGAAGCCCAAAGTCAGGCCTATTGGAGACTTTTAGACCTTTGCCCATTGGAACTATACAGGACCCTCTCCTTTGAGGAGTAAGTGGGCTCAACTCCCCACCGGACCTGCAAAGCAGGGAGGACCCCTTGTGGTTCCTATGGCCAGGGCTACAGAAATAGAAATAACTTCGTGCTGGTCTGTCTCTTTCTAGGTGGAGATTAGGAACATAGAGGTCTTGTAGCTTTAAGTGCTGGGATTTCTGTCACTGAATGTGACCTGAAAAGCAAGATTGTTTTCGAGGGAATTCTTCTGCCTTTGAGGGAGAGAAGCCTTTCCTCTGGTCATACGATCCTGACAAGCACTAGAAAAGCTAGTAAGGACCAAAGATAGAATGGACTGTGATCTATAGCACCATAATGCTTAGAAAAGTCAGGGTGTTTTTCTGCCTCCCCCTTTTAAAGCAGGCCTAGGTGGGCCCCAAAGCTATTTAACACCTAAATCCCCCATGAAGAAGTGCTTCACATCTCCACAGGGCCCATGGTCACTGAAATGGGATTTAATTTTACCCAGTGTATCCAGTACCTATGTTTGTAGGGCTAGGAGGGGAAAACAGCTGTTCCCGATTCCACACTCCGTATGTAGATCAATTACTGAACACTAAGAATTTAGTATCTCCTTAAATTGTGTTATAAAGCAGCAATAATAAAAACTACTTGGTACTGGCTAAGAAATAGAGTGGTGGGTCAGTGGAATAGGTTAGGTAGATAAGACACAGTAGTCAATGACTGTAGTAATCTTTGGGTTTGATAAACCCAAAGACCATGGCTTTCTGGGATAAGAACTCACTATTTGACAAAAGCAGCTGGGAAAACTGGAAAACAGTATGGCAGAAACTGGGCATAGACCAATATCTTACACCATATACCAAAGTAAAGTCAAAATGAGTACATGATAGATATAAAGGCTGATACTATAAACAAGCTGGGAGAGTAAGGAATAGTTTACCTGTCAGATTTATGGAGAATTGAAGAATGTATGAACAAACAGGAGATAGAGAACATTATGAAAGGCAAAATGGATAATTTTGATTATATGAAATTGAAAAGTTTTTGTGTAAACAAAGCTAATGCAAACAAGATTAGGAGGGAAGCAGAAAATTGGGAAAGAATTTTTACAACCAGTGTTTCTGATAAAGGCTTTATCTCTAAAATATATAGAGAACCGAGTCAAATTTGTAAGAATACAAAAAATTCCCGAATCGATAAATGGTCAAAGGATATGAATAGGCAGTTTTCAGAGGAAGAAATTAAAGCTATCTATGATAGTCAGATAAGAAAATGCTCTAAATCATTATTGATTGGAGAAATGCAAATCAAAACAACCCTTAGGGGGTGGCTAGGTGGCACAGTGAATAGAGCACGGGCCCTGGAGTCAGGAGGACCTAAGTTCAAATCCAGCCTCAGACACTTAACACAAAAAACTAGCCGTGTGACCTTGGGCAAGTCACTTAATCCCAACTGCCCTCCAAAAAGCAAAAAAAAAAAAAAACCCCAAACAACTCTTAGTTACCACAACACACTTGTCAGACTGGCTAACATGACAAAACAGGAAGATTATAAATGCTGGAGATGTGGGAAAACTGAAACACTAATGTGTTGTTGGTGGACTTGTGAATTGATCCAACCATTCTGGAGAGCAATTTGGGACTATGCCCTTTTAAAGAGCTATAAAAATCTGCATACCCTTTAACCTAGCAATACCACTTCTAGGGCTATCTCCCAAAAGAAATCATATAAATGGGAAAAGGAGCCACATCTGCAAAAATATTTCTAGCAGCTCTTTTTGTGGTGGTCAAGAACAGGAAATTTAAGGGAATGTCCATCAATTGGGGAATGGCTGAACAAGTTATTGTATATGAATGTAATGGAATACTATTGTGCTATAAGAAATGATGAGCAGGCAGACATCAGAAAAACCTGGACTTATATCAACTAATGCTGAGTGAAGGGAGCAGAACTCGGAGAATATTGTTCACAGAAACAGCCACAGTGTGTGATGACTGATTTTGATAGACTTAGCTCTTCTAACCAATGCAAGGACCTAAAACAATTCCAAAGGACTCATGATGGGAAATGTCATCCACATCCAGAGAAAGAACGATGGAGTCTGAATACAGAATGAAGCAGACTATTTTCTTTTTTTGTTTTGTTTTTTTCTTTCTCATGGTTCCTCCCATTCGTTCTAATTCTTCTATACAACATCACCAGTGTGAAAATGTTTAATAGGAAGGTATATGTAGAACCTATGTCAGATTGCATACCGTCTTGGGGAGGAAAAAATTTAAAACTTGTAGAAGTGAATATTGAAAAACCAAAAAAAAAAATTAACTTAAAAAATGATGAGCAAGCAGACTTCAGAAAAACCTGGAAAGACTTATATGAACTGATGGTGAGTGGTTTGTAGAACCAGGAAAACTTGTACACTGTAACAGCAACATTAAACAATAAATTTTGATAGACTTAGCTCTTCTCAGCTCATTACATCATGATATAAGACAGTTCTGAAAGACGCATGATGGAAAATGCAGTCCACATCCAGAGAAAGAATGAAATCTGAATGCAGATCAAAGCATACTATTCTTTTTTTTTCTTCCTTAGGGTTTTCCCCTTTTATTCTGATTCTTCTTTCACAATATGACTGTTTAACATGATTGTACATGTATAAACTGTACCAGATTGCTGGCCGTCTTGGAGAGGGGAGAAAAAAGTTTAGAACTCCAAATCTTTTAAAAGTGAATGTTGAAAACTCTTTTACATGTAATTGGAAAAAAATAAAATACTATTAAGTGAAAAAAAAAAAGAATTTAGCAGCAATATGACTCATGGATCCCATATTAGTATGGGGGAGAACCAGGTCAAAGAAATGTGGTTTTGAAAATTTAAACTAGCTACAAGTATTTAAAACAGAATGTGTTAAATTACCAAATATAGTCTACATCAAAGAGTTCCTTTGGAATAAAGTCAGTAGGGAATAGGTTTGATTTCATCTTATGACTCAGAAGTTGTGAGGCATCATGGAAAGTTGGACTCTCAGAAGCCTGACGTCAGGCATATGAGCTGTGCAGCCCTGGGTAAGGGAACAAGCATCAATTATATTCCCACTATTTACCAGGCATGGCAAACATCTCATTTTCACATACCTTGGAAGATAGGTGCTATTATTTCCATTTTACAATTGAGGAAACTGAGGCAGAGGTCCAGTGAGTGACTTGCGCAGGGTCACATAGCTTGGCAAATGCCTGAGGTTGGATTTGAACTCGTCTTCCTGACTCCAGCTCTGATACTTTAACCACTGTTTCACCTATCTCAACCTCTCAGTGCTCTAAGCTAGTGGTGTCAAACTTGGAAATAGATCCCTATTGCCCACACACTGACCTAGAAAAGTAACAAATTAATACTGTTGATGTTGTTAAACATTTTTCAATTACATCTTAACCTGGTTCTGCTCTTGGGAGTTTCCTTTTCAGTCACAGAAATGACCAGCCCCGTAGCCTCCTCACTTGGGGAGTGCTGGATGCCAGTTCAGTTCCTATCTTGATAATCCAGCTAGATGCCTGTCAATACACCTGGATGCTGAGGCCCTACCACCAAGTGTTGGCTATTGTTCCCTCCCAGCTTTGTGCAAATGTGCTTGATGAACTGGGCCACTAGTCTTTCCTAGCTGGATGTCTTCAGAGGCTACACAACCACTTGTAGGGCACGTTAAAGCAGAGATTCCTTTTAGGAATGTGTCGAACTAGGTGGCCATTGAGATTCTTTCCTACCTTTCAAAATCCGATTCCTTAAAACACAGAATTGTGACTTCTAAGAAATTTGTTTACTGGCCTGCTTATCGAGTTCTTGAGTTGCAGGCATGCTTGCTTTCTCTTCTCTTAATATCAAGACAGACCCAAATTGGGTATAGTTGTAGGGAGTGAGGAGAGCTGCAAGACCTGGGACACACAAGGGGGTCAATGGCATCTGACTCTCACTTCCAGAGACATGTAGGAAGGCAGAGCAGAGAGCTGAAAGGGCTAGCTACAATCCCTCTCAAACATCTGATTTAATTCTAAATACAGAACACTCTCCTGAGTCAACAGAGGTGAACATAAGGATGTTTATCTTCTAAATGTATTTTTATGTCCATACTTGTATGATGGACAGGCCTGTATTTTACATCAAATAACAAAACCACCCTGTGACCAATGATGAGTATAACTGAGCAACTCCTTGGCTTTTCCATCTAAGTAGCCACTGCTTCTCCTTAGGTAGGAATTGGTTTTTAGGTTCTTTCTGGTTGAAGAGTTACTGAGGACTTAAATTTCCTAGATAAAAAATAAGATGCACTTTAAACCCATACAGAAGCAGTCCCCATGTCACTGGGGTGTGGGGCAATGATTTAATGAGAGTTGGCGTTGGGGTATTTCACCTTTAACCTTTGCTGTGCACGATACATTCCACAGGTGTAGCACGTAGCTAGCAGGTGTAGGTGCCCTTTGTGCTCTACCCTCCCCACAAGCCCAGGTACATCAAGAATGGGGGTGTTGCCACAGAGCCCACGGCACTGACTCGTGCACCTACTTTAGCTTGAACAATTCAGGACAAGGCTGTTGGGCAAAAGCTTTAAGATGGAAAGACGAACTGAAAAAAAATGAGACACCAAGAAGGAAGTTTATTTCATAATTCAAGGTTTATGTAAAGAATTCCTTTACCCACAGAAAATGTAATTTAATCATTAAGCCAAAGAAATAACAAATCACGTTAGATTAAGCATTAAACACCAGAAAAGAAGAAAATGTACAATCTGTTCTCCTGGAAAAAGCAGATTCTCAACTGCTTTCTGAATGCTCAGATAGCTTCAAGATTACAATTCTGCAATTCATTTGAAATGTATATTAGGAGTTTCAGGGATGGGTGAAAATCTTCCCAAGGCTATCAATATCCAAAAGCAGAGTCAAGGTGGTAATTGGTCAGGTTTTTCTCTTAAAATTCCAGCTCTGGGTGGGGAGTAAGGGCTCACAGTTTAAATCTCAGTGTGTGGCTTTGGGATTGGTCTTTTTAGAGTCAGCCCTCCCTAGTCTCATTCTGGTCTCTTTACTAAAGTACTTAACCCACTGCTGCTTTAATTCCTGAGCCCAAGAGTCAGATATACTAAGTATAAGCACACTATATTTTGGGGGGAATTTTTCCTTTTTGACATGAATAAAGTCAATCCTAGTCATCTGAACAATAGTTAAATAAAATCTCCATGCTCAGTTGTACCCAACAGAGGCATAAACCACCTCCACAAATCACAGGGAAAACTAAAAGTCTGATACCACTTAAATAATTTCAAGCAATCCAATAAGAATGGCATTCTGTTTTCCTTTGACCCCTCCCAACTTTGAAAAGTAAAAAGATAGACCAAAGAACTTGACCCTTAGGTTCAAGGTCCAAAATTTTTCACCCCTTCTCCACCTCCCACTTTTGAATCTTCTTCTTAACAGCAGCTTATTATTTTGGGATTTTTTTTGAGGTGGTCAATCTATGGTCTTCACTGCTTAAGAATCTGATTTGACATTTTAGTAAATGTGCCACAGAGTTCTACCAGCAGGCCCTAGCATCTGCCTTAGTCAGAGCATCTGCCCAGATGGGTGTGTCTGCTTCAGTTCTTAGGGAAAGCCACTATTTCTAAAGTACTGAGCAGAACCTGTCCCATCAGTAACACATACGGACCAACTGGCTTGAATCTGTGATCAAAGATGGTGGACGTATGAAAGGAAGAGACGACTTTAAAGATCTGGAATTAAAATTTCATTAAGACTGTTTTCTCTCCCCCGAAAAGGCTATTGTAGGCTATGCCCCTGGTCTCCCCAAGGAAGAAGAGTCTTGAAAACAACACAGCTCTAGTGTTGGCTGGGAATCAGGATGAACATCTTGAATCTTTGTTTAAATGATGTCTTCCATTATCCAGAAGCCTTCTGTATTTTGTGTTTAGCAAACCATTCGTCACTTTTGTCTGCTGCCATTGCCTATGCAAAGAGAATCCGGAAAAGATGGTGGGTATAACAGAGAAAACAAAAAACCGGCCGCCACTGGACTTGAAGGAAGTGCTCCCCAGCCGAGAAGCATGGCTGTTAGAGGAGGGGCAACTGGTTGGATGGGCTAGGCAGCACTCCTGGCCACCATTCCCTTCTACTGCCAGCTCTCAGATACAGGGAGCATGATGTAAATGCAAAGAACAGCAAACCAAAAGCCGGACACTAACCACTGGGACATTATGATGACCAAGTTGGGCCCCTGAGAACAGGGGAGAAGATGCACCTCCCTCCCTTATTTGCAGAGATGGGAGACTATGGGTGAGGAACACAGAATATACTTTTAGATTGGTATGATATATAACTGATATGGTGGCTAGCTAGTTTTGCTGAACTGATTTTTTTCCCCCTTCTTCAGGGATGGCTCTCTGGGGAAGGAAAGGGAAATGGGTACATGAAAATGGATGCGATATTAAACAAAGATATCACTAAGTATTAAAAATACTAAATGCTTAGACTCAGCCTCATGTTCTCCTCCTTTAAGGCAATTCAAGGCAATAGTAATTTATCAGGCACCTACTATGTGCCAAGCATCGTCTTAAGTGCTGGAAATACAAAGAAAGGCAAAGACAGTCCCTGCTCTCAGAAGTCCCAGCCTAATGGGGGCAAGGGCAGCAGGCAAACGACTGAACGTATAAGCTCTAGACAGGCTAAATTGGACATCAACAGAGGAAAGGGAAGGTGCTGGGGAACTGGGAAAGGCTTCCTGTGCAAAGTAGGATTTGAGCTGGGACTTAAAGGAAACCAGGAGACAGAAAGGAGGAAGGAGAGCAAGCCAGGCATGGGGGACAGTGAGAGAATATCTTTTTGTTTTTAAGCAATAGGGGTTAAGTAACTTGCTCAAGGTTACACGGCCAGTTATTTCTGGGTGTGGTGCTGAGTATCTGAGCCCGGATTTGATCCAGGTCATCCCGACACTGGAGCCAGTGCTCTTACTCGCTGAGCTACCTGGCCGCCCCTAAGCAATTGGGGTTAAGTAACTTGCTCAAGGTTACACGGCCGGTGTTTCTGGGTGGGTGCTAAGTGTCTGAGCCCGGGATTCGATCTCCAGGTCTTCTCAACACTGGAGCCGGTGCTCCTACTAGCTGTGCTACCTGGCCGCCCCGAGAATATCTTTTTAAGGCTCAATAATGAAAAGCTATGAACTCCTTAATGTTTTTGCAACATGAACCATGGCTGGAAAAAAACCCCTTGTTGGCTCCCCCACACTGGCCTCTGCTGTCACCCCAGTTAAGCAACAGGCCTGGCTATCTCTGGCGCCTAGAACCAAAGTCAAAACCGGGCACCCTAACATGAGTCACTCCGGCCCAGTGCACTCCAAGGCCCTCTGGGATGAGGGGAGTAAAAAGGGACACAAAGACTCACATCATCCAACAATTTGTTCCCATTTGGATCCATCTTGGAAAGTTCTCGAAATGCTTCATCTCCCACGAAACAAATTTCATGTCCATCCTAAATATATCAGCACAAGGTCAGGTTGTGGCGCAGGGCAGCTCCTTGGCCTGGTCCAGGGCTTTTCTTGGTGCAATTGCTCCTACTTACCGGGTCAGCCAGAATAACCACTTGGACCGTTGCTTTCCCGGGTGTGTCCAGACTAACTAGGGGGGTCAGAATCTTCTGGTTCTCCTTTTTCATCAATGCTTCTATGTCTGGTAACTTAAGAAACAGAGACACACAAAAGGCTGGGGGTCACAAGTTGTTCCTTGCACAAGGTCCCTGCTGGTTGGGACAGATGAATGTCAAACAGAGGGGAGAGAACCTTGGCTCCCTTTGTTTGCTTCCAATATCTCAGTCACACACAAGACAGTGGGAAAGTATGTTGAAGAAGTGGTGCTCTACTGAGCCCCTTGGGAAAGTGGGGATGTGGGGCGGGGCAGAGCAGGATACAAGAGCAAGCCAGAACATCTTGGTGACTCAGAATGAGAGACAGGAAGGGAGATGGTGGAGATTTGCAAGGTGGCATGGTTAGAGATGGCCAAGTAGTATTGTAGAGGCCTGGAAATGGGCCAGGCAAGGCCAAAGCTGACCTCCCCAAGCTCAGGAAGGTTCCAGGGAAGAGCCCATATTCCTGGTGGGGAGGAGACTACAGGCCTGCATGGGCCAAAGAGAACCCAAGGCAAGGCAGACCTGGAGTCTTTGTTACCTCTTTCTTCGGGCAGGAGAAGGCAATCCTCCCAAAGGCCGTCCCATGATCCACTGCTCCCTTGATGCCCTGCAGTTCCAGCTTGCACTGAAAGGAACCAAGAGGCGTCCAATTCAGGATGCAGACTGACCCTCCCCAGTCTGCTGGCTATGAGCACTCCTGTGCAGGCCTGGCCCAGCGGGGCCCTGCTCACCTGGTTGTCTGCATAGCCCAGCAGAGCCCTTTGCTGCTCCTCATCCTTCTGATAAACCGTCATCCCCAGCAGGTCCGACCAGTAGTGGAGGGACGTGGCCAGGTCAGATACGGATAAGGTCACTTTCAGCACTGGGTCTATGGGTCAGAAACATGTAACATTACCTGCAGGGCCTTGCTTTCTTGTGCCAGGTGCTACTTTCTGGTGACCATCCCTTGATTCAGGCCCAGTCTAATTTTACATAGTCAGGCTCTAATCAAAGATCTGTGGAAATCCCGTCGCTGGGTGACCTTGCAGACTAGTCAGTGCAAGCAGCAAGACCACTGAGTCAAGGCGCTGACCTCATATGCTCCTACTTGCTCTTCTCCGTGCCTCCGAACCTGGTTCCAGGCATCTGCTGTATCTTCCCAAGGGACTGATTAATGTGGAGGAGCAAGAGAGTCAGACTGACCACAGGAGACCAGTACTAGAGGAATGGATGGGAATTGGAGTCTGGAGGTCAGTTAGGGACCCTTTGGGAGTGAGATTGGGGTAGTGGGCCTGGATCTGCCTGACACATAAGTCTGACTTTGGGCCAAGTCCTTGAAGCTGACTTCAGATTCATGGTGCTCAGCACTGAGTAGGTGCTTAAATGATTAATGGACTGGCACCAAACAACTCTACCCAAAAAGTGAAGAACGGAGAGCGGAGATGGGGCAAGTTGGCACACAGCTGCTCCCACCACCTGTTTGTTGGCTTAGTCCCAAACTGTGAACAAGAGCCTAGAGGTGAAGAGGCCAAGAAGAGCAGAAGTGCCCCCTGGTACAGAGACTGAGACTTGGAGACAGCCTGGCTCCTGGATGAGCAAAGCCAGTGGGCAGAAACCACCCCCCAGTGTCTGACGTGCCCTCCTGTCATTCCAACTCCTCACCCAGAGGCCTATGTGAGAACCTTGCAGCTGAGTCCCCTCCACGGGGCCCTCTGGGCCTTCTTCACTTTGCTCTCAGCCCTTCTGAGGTAGGAGGGGTGATGCTGGGCACAGCAGTCATTCCTGTCAGCATGAGTACCTGATGGGGGCTGACTGTGGTTCTTTAAATAGAACTTATATCCTCCTGGGGCTTCAGTTTCGAAAACTCCCTCAGCAACTTCATGGAGTGGCCACTCCGACTTCTTGGCGTTAGTGACAGCCTGGCTGGAGACCAGCGTGAGGCCCTTGGACAAAAACATACCAGGGTGACTCCATCTGATTGCTATCCTGATAAGACACTCATTTCATTTACAGAGCAAGATAAAGGCAAAAAACCCTGTGAACAGTTCTGATTTCATCTCAGCTTAAATTTCTTGGCACTGAGCAATTTCCCTCCTCTGATTATAAGCAGCTAGGGAGATTTCCAAAAGATAAATTCTGGTGAATCCTAGGGAAGAGACCTGGAAAAGTCAGTGCATCTATCAAAACAAGATGAAAAGTAAGGAGATTCCCTCAGAACTTCAAAAATTCCTGGAGAAATGGTGATACCAATTTCCATAGTCCATTTTCTCCACCTTGAAAGTAGAGACCCAAGAGGACTCTGGTGCCACAGGTGGAGACCCCAAGTCAGGAAGTGCTAGGTTCAAGTCCTGACTCTGACTGTCCTAGCTGTGTGACCCTGGCCAATCACTTCACTCCTCCCAATTTCCTTATGAGCAGTGTGGTGAAAATGAAGCCACAGGGAGTGGACTGGGGCCATAGGCTCTCCTAGGCTTCAATTTGGCATCACCAATGCTTCCTGTACATCTCAAATGGGGCAGACTGGAGATGCCTCAAAGTTAGCCCAGCTGCACTTGAACTCATTACCACTGCCTGCCAAACCTGCCAAAGTTCCCTGTCTCTAGAAAAGGCCCCATCAGTCTCCCAGGTTTGTATCCTGGGCATTGTTTTTGAGGCCTCCCTCTCCCTCCCTCCTCTGCAGTCCATTAGTGGCCCGCCCCCCCCTCCCAGAGGGCTTAGATTTCTGTTACAATGTGAGCTCCTTGTTTCCTCCCTTGAATTCTGTACCTGTTATGCTTAGCACATATGTGGTGCTTACAAAGTTGGGTGGCTGAGATGGATTCTTCACCAGCAGTTCCCTCGACCAATGAAATCAGTTAAAACAGAAAAAGAAAACCCAGACCTGTGATTCCTGCTATCCCACAATTCTTATACAAACAGTGCACTTTTATCTTTTCGGCCCACATCTCAGTTAGGGCGCAGGCAGGTCTCACCAGAAGATCAAGGAGTTGGGTCAGAAATTTGTAATCTTCCTTGTTAGGGCTGCTGCGTAATGTCTAGAGGGTCCTCCCTCCTTCCCTGCTTCACCTCATTTACAGCCTGGAGATCACCTGGCCCACTTTAAAACAAGCCAGATGTAGGCTGCAGTTATAGGGGAGCTATCAGGATCAGGTCAATGAGGGGACTAATAGTCCTCATGGGTTGGGACACTTCTAAATTTCTCTGTGGTTTCTGTTAAATAAGAGATATCTGCAAACCCAACTTTCCTTTGGAAAAGGGCACCAGCTCCATTATGGCTCTCTGGAATGACTACCTAAGTTCCTGTGTCCACTCAGCTCAATCAAACCAGGCTGGGCAGCAGTGTCCAAGTGGGAATGACGGGACCATTCTATCCCAGAGTCAGGGGCACTGGCAGTAAGTACTGTCCAGCTGGGTTCATAATGCTAGAGCTAGAAGGGAGCTCAGAGGGCTTCTGGGGCACCCCCCTCATTTTACAGAAGGGGAAACCAAGGCCACACCTCTCTAACTCCTGAGGAAGCTCTTTCCCCAGAGTCACAGAGGTGGTGGGGACTCACATGTTTGAAAGTGGGGTTATCTACTTCATAGGCTATGTTCTTGTGATGCAAACACACTGTGAGGAGGGAATGTCTCATTCTGCCTTGTATCCCCAGCACCTCTCCCAGGGCCAGGCCTACACAGCAGATGCTTCATAAATGCCTACATCCCGTGAGGTGGGGCGCCCTCCCAAGGCCTAGCCACCCTTCCCCAGAGCGGCCCTCTCCCCGGGTGTAATGAGAGCAGGTGGAGGAAGTACCTGGCCCACAGAGGAGTAAAGAGCCTTTCTCGCTGCCCCTGTGGGCCCCTCCTCCTGAGCTGCCAGACAGCGAGGCACAGCCAGGGGCACTGACTCCTGCACCTAAACCAATGTCAGACCCCTCCTCACGTTGCCCTTAAGAAATGCTGCAGTAAAAACCACACGGCAAGTTTGTGATCCTTACCTGGAAGTCATTGCCAAGCCGGTAGTCACCAATGCCATAATTGTAGGTCAGCTCTGCGACAAAATGATTGTCTTCGGGCCCATAGCCCACCATAGTTTTACTCCACTTCCCATCGTAAGGCCTAGAAATGGAGCCAACCAACAGTGACAAGAGGAAAACCTGCCTCCAGCCTCCTGGGAACCAGCAGTTATGATGCAGACAGTGGCTCTTGGCAAGACCTAAGTCCGAATCTTCCTACACCAAAGATGGTTGCCCCAGTGGATCCAGGAGAAGCACTTTGTTTAAAAAGTGGTTGGTTTCTAATATGTTAAGTAAGCCTCAAGTACAATAGCTTGGAAAATACACTGGAAGATTTTTGCCTTTCACAGCTATAACCACTGATTGGGACAGAAATCTTAAAATCTAACATTTGGAGTCACTGGCTTGTTACCCAGCTCCAAAGAAAGATGCTCAGTGGTCAGCACTGGGTCCACCAAGGGCTTACTTATACATTTCCATAAAAATTGGTCACTTGAGGGAGAGTGTTTTCCACCTATTCACACAGGGGCTGATCCTGCAAAGATTCAGAACCCAAGGGAGCCAAGAACTATTGAATAAACATTCAGTAAACACCTACTATGTGCAAGGCACTGTGGACTTGGGACACAAAGACAAACATATGTCCCTGCCTTCAAGGAGTTTGCATTCTACTGGGGATAGATAACAGCATGTAAACAGGAGGAAGAGAACACTGACCATTGGGACATACACCCCCCCCCCCCACACCCACATCCAGAGAGCCCTGGATCATAAGGCTAAGTCTTTCACTGAGCTGAATCTTGAAGAAAGCAAAGAAAACCTAAGGGACGGGGATGAGGATGGGGCACATTCCACATATGGGGGTGGAAGGCTTGTGCAAAGGTAAAGGGATGAGATCAATACCTACAATTAGAAGGGACTGTCTAAGGTTATCTAGTCACCCCCCCCCACTCCATTTGATAGATGGAGACAATGGGGGCCCACAGTGGTGAAGTGACTGGCCCAAAGGGACCAAGAAAGAGGAGCAGAGCTAGGGCTTGACCAAGGTCAAGGTCCTTTGCCCTCTAAGCCAGGGCTCTTCCCAGGACAATTCACAACTAGCCCCAATCTCCCTTTCCAGACTTAATACAAGCTATCCCCTTTCACACACAACACTCCCTGCCTAGAATGCCCTCCCTCCTCCATTATCTCAGAACCTGAGGTTTCCTCCAAGGCTCATGGAGGGCACCACCTTTCCTCAGCTGCTGGTGCCTTTCCCAAATCATCTTGTATCTGTCTTGCATCTACCTACACACACGTTGCCTTCCCCTTGGTTAGATTGTGAGGGCAAGGATGGCTTTCCCTTTGTCTTGTAGGTTCTGTCCAAGCACAGGACACAGCACACCGTTTAATAAATACTTGTTTAGTGATTGAATGGGATGTCAAATTCAGAGCAAAACTCAGATCAGTCTGGTTGAAACAGCAGCAATGGTCAGTAGGGACTAACATGAGACAAGTATGGGAACACAGGCTGTAGTGAAACTTGGATGGGTTTCAAATGCTTAGTGTTTGGGGCTTGTATTTTATTCCTGAGGTGACAGAACAGGGTTCTTGGGTTCTTGACCTGGGGTCCATGGACTTGTTCTTAAAAATATTTTAACAACTCTATTTCAATCTAACTGATTTTTTTTAACCCTATATATTTTATTACATGCATTTAAAACCAGGATTCAGAGAAGGGATCCCTAGGCTTCATCAGGTGCTGCCAGAGGGTCTAGGACACAAAAAAGTGAAGAACCCTTGTCATAAGGAATGACAAAAGATTTCTGAACAGGAAGTGACACCATTAAGAAATAACATGGGGGTGGCTAGGTGGCACAGTGAATAGAGCACCGGCCCCGGAGTCAGGAGGACCCAAGTTCAAATCTGGCCTCAGACACACTCACTAGCTGTGTGACCTTGTGGGCAAGTCGCTTAACCTCAAATGCCCTGCCCTCCCCCCTCCAAAAAGCAAAAAAAAAAAAAAAAAAAACCCACCCCAAAAAACTAAAACATGGCTCACCCTCCCTCCCCCAGGGAATGCTGCATCTAATATTAAGACTTGGTTGGGGGCTGTTTACTTTGGCTGAACAGTTTCCTTCTTTCTGTTGTAATCAGGGATGGCTCACTGGGAAATATAAATAATATTAAAGCAAAAAGTGACCTACCCATTACAGGAAGCCTTGCAGCCTTCCTCGAATTCCTCATGCCGCAGGATCTGTGAGGAAATCAGTGTTAGCTTCCCAGCTGTATGGGCTCTGTGTGGCCAAGGGTCTGGTATACATCACCTGTATTACCATTCACCAGAAGGCACTGCTTCTGATTCACTCCCAAGGTGGGCAATTTGAATTTTCCTGCCTGGATCGCTGCCCTTTCTTGGCTGGATATTTACCTGGGTGGGCCGTGGATAAGGAGCACAGGAGATACTGCAGGTTCATGGTCACCCAAGAGTTGGGATGTGGAAAGTGGGTGGGGATCATTTTTTGGATAAGTATGAATGTGCATATGTGTGCCTTTGTGCAGTAGGGGCCATTAGGGATGTCTCTTCCCACAGCTTTTAACCTTGCTACACTCACTTCTTTCAGTCCTTTACCCCTGTGTCAATGCTCCCAGCAGAGTCGAACATCTTTGGGCTAGAATGAACTGTCAACATTTTTTGAAAGTATGAAAAGTTCTATTCCACCTGTGGGCCGAGGACCAGGCCTAGTGCTAGGTGCTATTGGGAGGTGAGGATGGGAAGCGAAGGGGGAAGACCATGGACACTGGCCCTTAGAGCTGCTTCTGCTTAGGGAGATAAGATGCCCACATACAAATCACAAATACAAAGAAAGTCAGGAAGATGGTGAGAACATATCTGGTGGGGGATAAGGCTTCATGGAGGAGTCTGACAGTCCAACAGGGCTTTGCACAAGGGGTAGGAATCAGACTGGCAGAGTTTTTGTTTATAGTTCAACAGGTGGGCAAGAGTTAGCACACAACTAAGCATGATACAAAATAAAATGAGAAAAGTACCTAAGAAGACAACAAGGAGAGCTTGGGAGAGAAGGAATTTTCTCTGGCAGAGCTGCGAGGCAGGTGAATTGCATTAGGGGAGACCTTGTAGGCTTTGAAGAGAAGGCTCTCCACAGGCAAAAGAGGTGGAGAAAATCAAAGCTGGGAGGGGAAAGAGGGCCAGCCTGGGGCATGGGGGTGGTTCAGAATGAGCAGATTGCCTGAAGGTAAGAATATGCAATAAGGCTGGAGAGGTAGCTTGGAGGCAGACAAAGAGGGCCTGGAGCTTGTCCTCTGATGGCCTCATGTGGCAGGAGGTGACTCTGCATCATTGAAGCCATCAGGGCAGAGCACAGAGGTCTGGCAGGTCCTGTGGAGGCTGTCTACAGAACATCAGTCCAGGGAAGTTCCAAGATACTAACACTCATCACCAGAATGAACTTCTCTGCCACACCAACCCATGACAACTGCCCTCCGAGGCCCAGAGGTGATTGACGTTATAAGGAAGGAGGAAGGCCTGAGAGGTCCTCAGACATTAAGGAGTGGTGAAGGGTTTTCTTTTTTCTTTCTTTCTTTTTAAGCAATTAGGGTTAAGTAACTTGCTCAAGGTTACACAGCCAGTTATTTCTGGGTTTGGTGCTAAGTATCTGAGCCCAGATTTGATCCCCAAGTCATCCCGACACTGGAGCCGGTGCTCTTACTCGCTGAACCACCTGGACACCCCTGGAGGGTTTCTTAATGCTACTTGTCAAATGGTAAGGAGATCACCTGAACAGCACTGGGAAGGATCAGGTAGGAGAGGCACAGTCCTGGGAGGAAGCTGTTAGAATAATCCCAGGGGAGGATGATTTGAAATGTGGAATGGGTGTGGAAAGGAGGGGAAAGAGGTGATACATATGGAGGGTGGGGAACTGACAAGGCTTGGCAACTGACCAACAAGGTGTGGTGAGGCAGAGGGAAGAGTCCAGGATGTTTGGGATGACAGTGCTGTCATTAAGAAAGACAGTTAGGGAGAAGGGGAAAGCTTGTGTGGAAAAGGAGGAGCTCCATTTTGTTTTGGGTCCAAGGTCTGCCAGACTTGCATAACGTGCTTCAAGCACATTCCTTGCTCTCTCAGTATCTCCCTCAGTATCTTCATCTTTAAAAGGAGGGACTCTTTCAGAGGGCCTCTGAGGTCCAGGTGGAGGTGTCTGCCAGGCCAATGAAGGCTGTGCTGGGGATGGGGGGATTGGAGACACAGCACTGCAGTCTCCCCCAGTGACCCTCTCCACTTCAGTTGGGCTATCTTTCCTCCCCCTTCTTCAGCCTGGCTCCCAGCCCCCCACCTTGGACCTGTACTATTCTGATACACATCTGCCTCAGTTTCCCAGTTTTCCAGCCACACAAGGCAAGCCCAAAGGCAGGGCCCAGGTTTCTCCCCTTGGAAGTCTCTCATTCCTCTAGACCCAGGCCACCTGATTCAGAGGGTGAATTTATACTCCTGCTGTGGCAAAGCAGAGAGAGCACTTAGGCTGGGAGATGAGATCATAGGGATGGCGGGGGAGGGTCCTCAAAGGCCATCCAGCCCAGCTCCCTCATTTGACAAAAAAGGAAACAGGCCTGAGGCAACAAAATTAAGTGTACCAAGTCACTTGGTTTATCTGGGCCTCAGTTTCCCCATTTCCTCTACACCACACCGCTCTACACTTCCACCTGTCCTTTCCTCCTCAGCCCAGTGTCTGAGGAGGAGTTTGGCCCTGTCCTCGACAAGGTCGGTGTAATGGGAATGCAGATTTGGAAGATCTTCCCTGCCCCTAGGCTAAAGTGCACCTGAAGCCTGGGGTGGGAGGCTTGTTTTTCAGTAGATACTTCTTGATTGGCCAGTGAGTCAATAAGGTTGTTACATTCTCGGAGCCAGGAGAAGGCTATATAAGCCCTGATGTGTAGCTTTGTTTTGGGACTCACTTTGAGAAGTGTTCTGTGATTTGATCTGAATTCTGGGAAGCCATTGTTGAGAGTCCCCCGGCTTTGAAACCCAGATGTTGTTTGGTATGGATGTAATGGTTGCACAGTTTGGAAAGCTGTGTACTTGATCTGTTTCTGTCTTGATAATACTGTCTGTATATTCTGAAGTTCGGGGTGCTGACCTTTTTCCCCCGAACGAGGTAAACGATACATATCTGACTGATTAAAGTAAGCTTGTTAACCCATTTTGAGTTGCTTTCCTTTATCAAAGCAGATCCAAGAACCTGTATGGGCGGCAAACCCTGAGGACGCTTGGGGTGCTTGCTGCTACAGTCGGTCCCTTCTAAGACATGGCAACACATCATCAATCATTTCTTCTCTCACATTTTCAGTCTCTCCTCATCCTCTGTCTTCCTTCTTGTAGACTGGAGGCAGGGCCTCCCCTTCTCTATCGTTGGAAAACCTTCCTTTGATCCCACAGCTATCACCCAATACATCTCCTCCCTTTCCCTATTAAGCTCCAAGAGCTGTCTATACTTCCCGTTTCTGTGTCCTCACCATCCAACCACCCCTTAACATCACACAGGGTTCAGACTCCATCACTCTAACTTAATTGTTCTCTCAAAGGTGACCAAGGCACTTTTAGCACCTAAATTCGATGGCTTTTTCTAAGCCCTCATCCTTCTTGTGTCCCTGCAGCTTATACTGCTGATCCCCCCAATGTCCTTGGATCTCCTCTCTTCTCTCAACTCCCTGTTCTCCTCTGCTTTCATCGTCTCCTTTTCTGAAGGACCCATCAGGATGTCCCCTGAACTCTGGGCCCTCTTTTCTTTTCTTTCCTTGACTTGAGTTCAATTATCATCTCCATGCAAGCTCCTAAATACATACATCCTTAAATTTTCTGCCAAACACAAGTCCCACATTGCTAACAGCCTGCTGAATGAACATCTCCACCCAGATGTATCTTAAGCATTCTGAATGCAACAGATCGTAGATGGAGCTCATCTTCACCCTAAACCCACTCCCCCAAACTTGACTCTTCTGAGGACATCACTATCCTCTGGGTCATCCAGGTTCATGACACTGGAGCAGAGGTTCCCCAAGAGTTGGTTAGGGCAAAGCAACTTGGGCTTAGCTTGTAGTCACTTGGACACTCCCCATTCTCCCCAGACTGCCATGGCAAAGCACCATCCTGAACAAAAAAATAGTGAAGAACCACTGTCTCAGAGCCAATTTTAATTCTTTTAATTCTTTCTTCTCTTTTACCCACCATATCCAATCAGTGGTCAAGTTTTGTCAATTCTCCCTCCATCACTCCTGAGTCTCTCCCATCTTTACACGCACACACCTCTGGGCTCACCTCTCACCTGGAATACTCTAAGTGCCAATAAACATTGCTCTTGTTTGCAGCCCATCCTCCATACACCTGCCAAAATAATATTCTTGAGGCACAAGCCTCACTTTGTCACCCTCAGCTCAAAACCTTCAGTGGCTCCCTGCTGACTCTAAGACAAATTACTGACTCCTTAGCCCCTGATCATGACAATCTGGCTCAAACCCACCTTTCCAGACTAGGTCACAGTTCCCGCACCAGTCTCTGCCCTTGCATAAATGGTTCTTCAGTGCCTGAAACACACCCAAATCTCAGGAGGGCCACCCCCCACCCCCAATCCTTCTCCAGGCTCAGTTCACAGGTTACTTCCTCCAAAAAATGCCTTTGATGAGCATCCCCCCTCCCCACAGCTGTTAGGAATTTGTCTCTCCCTATTAATTTGAACTTACTTATTGGTGTACACATATTTAGAGTTGGAAGGGGCCTTATAGATCATTAAGTGAGGCCTCCTCATCTGTAAGAAGGGGAAACTGAGGCCTCAAGTGATGTAGAGGCTTGGCTGAGGTCAAAAGGTTAAGTGTTGGATCAAGATTTGAATCCAGATCCACTGACACCAACTCCAGTCTTCTCACTACGATTACAGCCTGCTACTTTTTCCCTGGGAGAGACCTGAGTTCTAGACTGGGCAGCGGGTGGCTAAGTGGAGAGAGCGTTGGGTCTGGAGTTAGGAAGACCCGGGTTCAAATCTTGCCTCAGTTCGCCCCTCAGCCTCTGCTTCTTCATCCCTAAGAGAAGTGCACTAGCAATCGCTCACGTTATTTAGAATCGTCAGAGACACAGCCTAACCATTCATAGCAGCCGGCATGTAGACTGCCCCGGAAGCTGACCTCAGAACGGTCTGGAAGGCGGGTGCTTTTACTACTCCAGTTTTTCCTTTTTACAAATACGGTGAAGGCTAAGGAGTCAAGTGACTCGGCTAAGGTCACACAGTCAGGGTCCTGAGGCGGGATGCGGACCTTCTACCTGGCTCGGGTGCCTGGGCGGCTAGCTGCCTCTGGGGGCTCAGGGACAGAGGTCGATCCCGGAGCTAACCGAGAGAGGAGGCTGGCTTTTATCCCGGGTGCCAGTCCCACTGCACACACTGCGGCCAAGCCGCCGAAGCTCTGCTGCCTCAGTTTCCCCGCATGTAAAACGCGGGTTCTTTCCCGGTAAACTGGGGACGACACCCCCCCCCCCCCACGCTGCGTCTCGTCGGGGCTGCCAGGGCCAGCACGGAGCCCGCACCAAGACGCCCGTCACTTCCAGAAGAAAATATAGCGCTGGACGGGGTCCGAGGCCCTGGGTTTGAATCCCGAGATCTGTTTTTTCCCTACCTGGTTGACCTTGGTTAGGTCGCTTCCCCTGCTGGCCTCAGTTTCCTTTTTTGTAAAATGGTGGGCTTTGACTAGTTGGCCTCTGGGGTCCCTGCCGGGCCTCAGCTGAGAGAACACCTGGCTTTCCCCGTGCCTCAGTTTCCCCATCTGCAAAGGGAGGGGGTTGGGCTCGGCGGCCTCTGGTGGTCCCTCCTGGGGCCCGAGCGGCCCTTGGACCAGGCTCTGGCCACTCCCTGGTTGCCCTGAATGCCGCCACGTCCGAGGCCCGCCCCATCCCCGGCCCCCTCGCCCTCCGTCACCTTCATCCCCAGCAGGTCCCGGTAGAAGCGCGCCGTCTCGAAGCGGTTGCCCACTTTGAACACGAAGTGCAGCGCGCGCCGCGAGGCCGCCACCGCCGCCGCCTCCGCCATCTCGGTGCGCTCCAGAGGGCCGGTGCCCCGCCCCCTTTTCCGGCGCCCGCTGATGACGCGCAGCCGGCTCCGGCGCGCTCCCGTGACGTCATGCGAAGATGGCAGCCCTGGCGCTGCCCCGCGCCGCGGGGCTTCCGACGTTGCTGCTCGTGGTTGGGCCGGTGTGGGGCGGGGGTGCGCGGCGTGGGGTGCGGGCCCTGAGACGAACTCCGGTGAAGGTGCTGAGCCCCGGCCAGGGACCGGGGGGGACGGCGGCGAAGCCGAAGCCGAAGCCGGAGCCACAGCCGCAGCGGCGGGAGAGCCCAGGCCCGGGCCGGACCCCGAAGCCGGAGCCGCTCGCCCGCTCGTGGGAGGAGTTGGGGCTGCGCTACGAGCGGGCCCTGCCCGGGGACCGGAGGCTGAGGTGAGCCCCCCCCCCCCCCCCTCAAGCCACGCCCGCCCTCCCCCTCATAGCCGCGTCGGTCCCTTCTGCTTTCTTCCCGCGCTCCCTGGTGCGGACCCCTCCTGACCCCGTGCGGGGAGCACCGCAGGAGCCGCCGACCCCCCCACTCGGAGGCCAGGATGAGCCCCAAAGTTCCAGACGGGCCCCCCCCAGCAAAGGCAGAGACTGCTCACTCCCTCTGATTGGTGCCCGCCCCCTCCCCGCCCTGGCCGCCTCCCATTTGAGCCCCTTCTGACTCCGGCTCTGGTCAACGACACTGGGCAGGCCCCCCTCTGGGCTCCTTGTCTTTTTATCGATTCTTCTCCGTCCCTGGGACTGGGTTCCTCCTTACCTCTGCCTCCTGGCTTCCTTCAAGTCTGTGTTCAGGAGGCCTTTTCCCCTTTTGTGTACAGAAATGGCAAATGCCGTTTATATTAAGTCATTTCAGTTCTGTCGGACTCTGTGATCCACTTGGAGTTTTCTTGGCAAAGATACTGGAGTAGTTTGACATTTCCTTCTCTAGTTCATTTTTACAGATGTGGAAACTGAGGCAAACAGGCTTAAGTGACTTGCCCAGGGTCACACAGCTAATATCTGAGGCCTGATTTGAACTCAGGTTTTCCTGACTCCAGGCCTGGTGCTTTATCCATTGTGCCACCTACCTGTCCTGAAGCCATATATAGCCATTTGTTATTTATATGTCTACTAACAGTGTAACATCCCTGATTTTAGAAAGCACAAGATAGTCAAAAATTCCCTCTTCATTAATTAATGCAGAGACACTATCTAGAAGCCAATGAAATAATGTATTTTTTTATTTCCCCTAATACCACCACATTAAATTATAATTTATTTCACCAAGCATAATTTTACTTTTTTTATGTTCTTGGCTACTAATGTTTTTCATTAAAACACATTCTCAAGAAAGCTACTGTATAAAAGTACCCTTTTTTTCCTCCAAAGTACAAATATTTAAGTACTACATTTGTAATTTCAGCTTGAAAAATGAAATATTTTGACCATTTCAGTGTGATACTTTGGCACAAATAGTTTGGAAGCTTCTGACATTTCTTCTTACAGTGAATAATGCAAAGTACATAGAAATGTGGGGTATTTTATAATTTTTTCAACCTCATCTTAAAAATCAGAGACCAGTATATCATCATGGCTGAAGGGGATCTGAGAGATTATCTACTCCCAGAGTCATAGAAGCTCATAAAATGATAGATTAAAGTTTAAGGGGGTGTCAGAGGCTGTCCATCTAGTTCAACCCCCCTCATCTTACAGATGAGGAAACTGAGACCCAGAGAGCTTAAGAGGCTTGCCCAAAAAGCCTCATCTTTTATAGGTGACAGAACTGGGATATAAACTCCAAATCTGGCCCCCTCCCAAAGAGAGCTTCTGCAAGAGTGGGCTGGGATTGTATGTAATCTAAATAATGGAATGGAGTTGTACATGTGCCTTCCATCATGTCAAGACTCCTCTCTGATGGGCCTCAATTTCCAAGCCAAGATTGTACTGTGTGATGCACACAAAAGAATATTAGTACTGCTGCTCTCTCTGCCCTATTAAAACAGAGAGGGCCCCCTCCTCATTTCATTTTCCCAGTGAGTGGTGTAATACACATCCAGGACTCATGGTTGCAGTTATTTATCTGTCTGTTTCTTCTTACCCTTAGCAAAGTGGTGACAGTTGTCAAGTCCAGGACCTTCCGGGATAAGCAGGGGAAGATCTTGCTGGAGGGTCGGAGGCTAATTGCTGATGCCCTGAGAGCTGGTGCTGTGCCCCAGACAATCTTCTTTAGTCGACTGGAATATGTGAAGGAGCTCCCAGAGGATAAGCTGAAAGGTGTCAGCCTCATCAAGGTCAAGTTTGATGATATCAAGGAGTGGTCGGACCTCGTGACTCCACAAGGAATAATAGGTTAGTGGCCAGTGTCTTTGTAGAAATGCACATCTCAGCCTTTTGTGGCTTGCTTGAGCTAAAAATGCCTCATAGTTGAAGAGAGACTAGTAACCTAGCTGAGCAGGTCCTCAGGGAGCCATAAGCAAATCAGCACAGTCATGGCCTCTGGAAAGGGCATATTGGCTGCTCTATGGCCCAGCTCACCTCCCTGCTACTGCCCAGACCAAAATTCCCTTCCCTGGCCACTACTCCCCTACATATGGTGTTATCTTCTGAGATTATAAGAAGTGCTTAGTACAGTGCCTGCACATAATAGTTGCTTAATAAATTCTTCATCCATTCATTCATTCTTGATCCATCTAGCTGATGGCTCAGTGTTGGCCATGGGACTGCCTTCCTTCCTTAGACAGTGGTCATCAGGTGTTTGCCATGCTACTCTGGGTATCCACCTTACAGCCAAGCACCAGGATCCTCCCCGGCCCTTTTGTGTCTTTGGCTTGTTTGTGGCACCACTCACTCTGTAGACTTTGCTGACCTGCTCTTCTCTAGGAGACTTGGGAGGGGTGCCTCTCCTTCCCTCCCTCTTTGAAGTATTCTGGCTGCCCCTGGAGGCAGCCCAGCTCCTGGCTTCTCTCATCTGCCCCAGGCCTGTGTGGCTGGGGCTGGCTCCCATTTAGCCCAAGGAGAATGGAAGAAAGGAACCAGAATTCCCTTTGTCACTCTTTGCTTAGCTGCTTCCATGTTGCCCTCTTTGGACTCAATGGTGCTACCCCTTTCTTCTACCCCATGCCAATTCCTGGGACTGCCTGCATTATTTCCTTTCTTTGCTTTTCATAAACCCTGCCCAAGTCCTTCCCATTTCAATTAATTGGGATTGAAAAGAGAAAATAGACACGTGGCAGCATGTTTTATGGTTTAACACAGAGAGCTATAGCCAGGGGTCGGGAGATCTGGGTTCTAGATCCAGCTCTGTTCCTTAGGCGAGTTCTTCTCTGGACCCATTACTTTCTCTGTAAAACAAGAGGAGGTGTTAGAATCATGGACCTTGCTGGGTCCTGCTCCATCCGGCAAACAGGGAGGTTGGTCTTTTGTAGTAGCAAGCACCCCAGTTTCCCCAGGATGGCTGCCAACATAGGTTCTTAGATCTGCTTTTCTAAAGGAAAGCAACTCAAAATGGGTTAACAATCTTGCTTTAATCAATCAAACATATAATTTACCTAGTTCAGGGGAAAAAAGGTCAGCACGCTGAACTTCAGAGTATACAGACAGAAACATTTCAAGCAAACAGGCCTCCAACTGTCCAACCATTACATCCATACCAAATCACAGTTACCAGAGAGGGAAGCATCAACATCTGGGTTTTTCAAAGCTGGTGGGCTCTCAGCAGCTGCCCAGAGTCTCATCTGGTCAAATCACATAACACTTCTCAAAGTGAGCCCCAAAGCAAAGTCTCTCATGAGGGCTTATATAGCCTTCTCTTGGGTCAGAGAATGTAACAACCCTCTTGACCCACTGGCCAATCACAATGTATCTCCTGAAAAACAAGCCTCCCACCACAGGCTCCAGGTGCACTTAACCTAGGGGCAGGGAAGATCTTAAAAATTTACATTCCTATTACATCTTTGTGAGCTCAAACCCTAAATTCTGTGATTTTTTTTTTTTTAAGCAATTGGGGTTAAGTAACTTGCTCGAGGTTACATGGCCAGGTGTTTCTGGGTGGGTGCTAAGTGTCTGAGCCCAGATTCGATCCCAGCTCATCCCAACTCTGGGGCTGGTGCTCTTACTCACTGTGCTACCTGGCCTCCCCAATCCTGTGATTTTTAAAGGGTAACATCCTATGTGTCTGAATTATAAGCTGGAAGCCTTGTTCCTGTATCTCCTCCTCTGGAAAGATGTTGCTACATCCTGAGAGCTGCTAGACTAAGTGTCTTCCTCACACCTGAGGCTGCTGCCCTTAGCAGAGTGAGCCCCTTGCCATGGGGGCTGTGAACACTGGCCTGTAAGGTCTCCCTCCAGGAGGCTGTCGGGGCATTTCCTGTACCAATGGGAAGAGGAATCCAGGTGAGCCCCGAACGGCTGTAGAGATCCACCTTGAAGGCTCTGTGGTTCCTCTGGAGGGCAGCACCCTATCTGGGGGCTACTTTCTCTAGCTCACTGCTGCAAAGATGGTGAATTTTGGTTATGGGGGTGCCAGTGTGAGCTCCTGGAGCTCTGCCCCCTCTCCTCTCCCACACGCTGGGCTAGCAGCCCACCCCTTCCCTTCCTAGGAAGCAGGCTTGCTGTGGCTTTGTTCTGCCACCTGCGTGACTTCTGGCATGGAGGGGTGCTGCTAGGGGCAGATGGTTTCTTCTTTGTGTGCATGGTAAGGTTGGAACTGTAATTAGAGGGAAATAATTTCTACACAGCATTTGAGTGTCTTGCTATGGTGGCTCGGAATAGCTTTGTATTTATAATGAAGGGTTGGAAGGGCATTTATTGCACGTTGCCTGTGTGCTGAGCACTGGGGCTCCAAATTCCAAAATAGGCAGCCCTGACTCCCAGGAGGAGCTTGTGTTCTGATGCGGGAAAGGCCGTCCTTAGGGAGGGTGGGATGGGGTGGGGATGGCAGGGGGGCCACAGGAGAGTCGATCCATACCCCTGCTTTGGGAGCAAGGCAGTCAGTGTGGTCTTAGTTCACGGTTCCAGAACTGGGAGGACTGAGGAGGAAGGGATGGGGTGGAGCGACAAGACTTGGTCAGGGGCCGTGGCAGAGGGGGCCAGGAGAGGCATGGCCAGGGCTTGCAGGAAGAATATTCTGGGATACGGTCACTGATTGAGAACCAAAAAGAGAAGGGCATTAGGAGCATGGAGGAAGAATGGAAGAAGACCTGTCCTGACTTTGTTACGGGCAAGCTGGCAGCACCTCAATTATGGGGACGATTGTTCAGCCAAATGCAAGCACAGCCAACCTACCACCCCTGGCCCTTGGGATTTGAGTGGAAGGGACTGGATGTGGCCTTGGTGTCCAGATAATGGATCGGTTAATGCATTGTGACGTAGCGCCTTCTCTTGTGTTACTGTATTGTGTATTATGTATTATAGAGATACTTTGTTCATTATTACAGATGGAGTAGATGCAAAGTAGAGCTGGAGGCCATTGAGTCCGGCCACCTAATTTTACAAGAGGAAAATGAGGCCCAAAGAAATTACAGGTCAGCTAGTAGCTCACAGGCAGGATTTGAACCTAGGTCTAGTAGGTGTTTAATAAATATTGATTGATTCTTGACTCTCAACTTCTCTACTATATCATGTTGCCTTTCATATTATATTACTATTCACTAAAATCCTGTGAACTGATAAACTGGTTCTGAGAATAGCATGTCAGTGAAAGAAATTTTAAAGGTATTTTTCTGTTGAAGCATCAAATAGCCTATTTCCAGTTTCTGCCCGTATGGCTTCCATAGAAGCTTGGAGTAGGGGATATAGTAGAACTTTTGAGATAAGATAAAAAGATTTCAGAAGTCATGCCACTTGGGTTTGCATGATCCTAGGCCCCTCAGGTCTGTTTATCTTCCTTTAAATTAGTCTGAGGACAGGGAGCTAGGCTGGTTATTAAAATCTCCAGGGAAGGCCAGGCCCCTGGACTTTCCTGCCAGAGGACCCACATGGGATGTTCCCACTAATCTGCAGGCTGTTACTCTTCCAGGGAGCTTTGCAGACAACCTTCCTGAGGCATCTGGGAGGCAGAGCCTTTGAGGTCTCGGATGGGTGGATGTTTGTTTGAGGAAGGGAGCATCACTTGGATGTCTAGAAATTTTAGACCTGGATTCCAACTCTGTATCCCGGGAGTGTTCTCATTAGATCTGCATGAAGGGCAAAGCTGGGGAAGCTGCCGCCACATTGCTGTCGTGTCAGGTTGGGAGCTCGTCATTGTCTGGGCCAGGTCACTAGCCAAAGGAGGTCCCGTTGCTCAGTTTGGTTCACTCGTATTTTGTGCCCTCAGGGATCTTTGCCAAACCTGACCACGTTAAGATGAAGTATCCAGAGACCCAGCTTCGACATTCACTGCCCTTGTCGCTGATCTGTGACAATCTTCGTGATCCTGGAAACTTGGGTACCATCCTACGATCTGCCGCTGGGGCTGGCTGCTGTAAGGTGCTGCTCACCAAAGGTAAAGGGGCTTTTTATCTGGAGTCTGTGCTGGGACAGAACAGCTGGCTTTCCAATGGCTGGAGCAGGTAGAGAGAATAGACATTAGAAGCAATTGGCATTAAAGGGATAAAATGCCAATTGTGAACCATAACTTTGTATTTGTTTTTTTGGCCCTGAATTCTGAAACTTTGAGATTTGTAAAGAATTTTATGAACAAAGTACATTTTAAAAAGGACTGGTTCCACAGGCTCCCAATAAGAACCAGCCTTTACAATCCCTTTTTCTAGAGAGGGGGACCACACTTAACGTGTTTCCCTGATAATAAGACCTATCCCGAAAATAAGCCCTCCCCTTACTGTGTAAGATTCCTCTAAAAATAAGCCCTCCCCCGAAAATAAGCCCTATTGAGATTGCTACTGTAGTGAAGGTGATCCCCTGCGCTACACGCTACATTACGGTACCCTCTGTATGCACCGTCCCCCCCTCCCCGTGAAACGCACGCCGCGCTCTGAGCTGCATCCAGTCAGAGCTGCAGCAGTGAGCGCGTCATCCTGTTCTTCCCCAGTGATTTGCTTATTGAATAAAGGTACATTTTTTTGTTCACATTTACCTGTTTATTAAAATTGCTGTCAATGTTCGTTAAAATAAGCCCTCCCCTGAAAATAAGCCCTCTGGTGTTTTTCTGTCCAAAAAAAATTAATAAGACAGTGTCTTATTATTGGGGAAACACGGTAGCTTTAAACAGAATCACTGCAAAGTCACAGAATGACCTGGAGATTTAGAAGGGACCTTGGAGGCATCAAATCCAATCTCCTTCATTTATAGATGAGGAAACAGGCCCTGGGGAGGCTGAGTGACTTTCCGAGGTCATATAAGTCATGTCAAAGGTTCTCTGACTCCTTAGCCAGTACCCTTTTCACTGGACCAAAAAGGGAGTGCATTGGGGATGAGTGGGGTGAAATAGACGTTGATGTTCGGGAGAAGCTACTGTAGTTAAGCAGCCATGCCCATCTTTTTTAGACAGGACAGGTATTGGCACCAGTTGCTGGGAAGTGCCTAAGTTGTGATCTCTAAGCAATCCTCTAATTGTGGTACAGATTTTGTTGCTGCTGCTGCCACCTCAGGGGTCCCCCTTGTTTTTTCCTGTTTTTTTATTTCACATTTTGAGGAAGAGAAATTTTCCTTCTTTGGAAAGAGAAAAGCTCGAATCCTCATGAATCCCAGTTGGTGTTCAGGTTGATACTGGTGCCTGCAGTACATAAGAAGGCAGCTCTCTTCACCAGAATTCCAGGTCTCCTGCTGGGAATTTCAGCCCTTCTTCAGTCTCTTGCCCTTTCCCTGCTGTTCTTCCTCCTAAGTACTGTCCCTTCCCCCATCCCATCCCCAGGACTGAGGAGGCTTCAGATACCTCAGAGGCTCTCCAAGCTGTGGCCTGAGATGGGGAGCCCCACACACAGTTGAGGTGGTCACTGGAGAACTGCCTCTGCTTGGCTGCCAGACAGACAGGAAACCTTTCAGGAGGAAAGGTGGTGCTCCTTCAGCTCTGCCCTCTGCCCCTTGTTGCTTGCCTAGGTGACTTATTCTGAGGTTAAGATGGAAAGGTTTCCACCTCTGAGGTACCACCTCAGAGCCATCAGATCTGCAAAGTTAACAAAAAAGAAGGATGAGAGACACTGGAGGCATCACAGGAGAACAGGCACATGAATGCTCTGCTGGTGGAGCTGTGGGCTGGCATGGCCTCTGGACTTGGAACTATGCCCAAAAGCTACTAACCTGCAGTTTTGACCTGGAAATATTGCTGTAAGGTGTTTATCCCAAAAAGACCAAGGAAAAATGGCAAGGGCCCATCTTCTGTAGCAGCTTTTTGTGATGGCAAAGCAGGGGATGGAGGCACAAGAACAGTTTAGAGGGCGTTAACAGCCCTGCAAATACAAACCACTTTGAAAGACTTAGAGACTCTGGGGAACACAGTGACTAGTCATGATTGCAGGGGACTCTTGATGAAATGCCCCGCTCCCTGCCCCCTGATAGAGGGGGGAAGGATGGGGGGGAGCTGGCAAGCAGGACTTTCTAAAGAAGCACAATCAACGCAGAGATTTGTTTTGTTTGTTTAAGCAAGTTTTGTTTTGCTTTTTTTTTTTTTTTTAAGCAATTGGGGCTAAGTAACTTGCTCAAGGTTACATGGCCAGGTGTTTCTGGGTGGGTGCTAAGTGTCTGAGCCCAGATTCGATCCCCAGATCATCCCAACACTGGAGCCGGTGCTCTTACTCTCTGAGCCACCTGGCCGCTCCAGTTTGGCTTATTTTCTTTAAAAAAAAAAAAAGGTGGGAGGGGAGAGAGTGAGAGGTGGGGGGCAGAGAATACCACCCTGAAGTAGAAGAAAATGGAATTAAAAAGACAATTGCTGGGCTTGGAGCCACTAAGGAAGAGCAAGTAGAAGTGAACACACTTGTAGTAAAGTGCCTGATGCTTTCCTGTTTCCCGTGGCAGGGCTGAGGCCTGGACTTTTTCAGCTAGTGAGTGGGAGGAGGGGGGTAAGAGGAGAGGGCAGAGAAAAGCGCCTGCCCCAGTGGCAGAAATGGGTAGGTCCAGCCCCACAGGGGGATGGGCCCCTGGGGATCAGCTCTTTCTAGTGTTTTTGTTTTTAGATAAAACATTTTTTTTTATAAGCAAAAATCTACTTTCTTTCCTTCTCATCCCTCATCACAGACATATAGTTAATTAAAACAAATTCGACATTGGCCATGTGCAAAAGAAATATATGTGTGTCTCACTCTACATTCTCAACCTTCACCTCCTTCAGGCGGTGGATAGCGTGTTTCATCATGAGTCCTCTGGAATTATTATGTGGGTAGTCATTGCATTAATCAGAGTTCCTAAGTCTTTAATATTGTCACTGTATAAATTGCTCTCCTGGTTCTGCTCACTTTCCTCTGCATCAGTTCACACAAGTTTTCAAAGGTCTCTGAAACCATTCCCTTCATCAGTTCTTAACAATACAATAGGATTCCCTCACGTATCACATCATCATATTTGATCCTGGCTGTTGCTGTTTATTACTTGAATTCTTTTTTTCTGGCTGCTTGAAGTATTTTTTCTTTGACCTGGAAGTTCTGAATTTTAGCTCTAAGACAGTTTTTATTTTGGACTTTCTTTTAGGAGTTAGATTCTTTCTAGTTCTACTTTGCCCTCTGATTCTAAGAGGTCTAGGCAGCTTTCTTTTATGTTGTATGGGCTCTTTTTATGGTCAGGGTATTCAGGTAGTCTAAGGATTCTTAATTTTTTTCTCCTTGATTTGCTTTCCAGGTCAGTTGTTTTTGCTGAGATACCTTACATTTTCTTCTATTTTTCCAATCTTTTGACTTTGTTTTAATATTTCTTGTTGTCTCACGGAATTACTGACCTCTCTTTGGTACATTCTAATTTGGGGCTAGTTTGTTGCTTGGGCAAGGTTTTGTTATGCCAAACTGTTAATTCCCTTTCCAAATCTTTCATAGCTCTCATTTCCATTTATTTCCCCTTTAGTGCCCTGATTTCATTGATAAAAACATCTTAAAACTTTTAAAAATTCTGGCTTGATCTTCTCCAGGGATTCTAATTGAATTTGTGTTCAAACTGTTTTTCTTTGGAGTTATTGCTTGTCTATATTTTGGGGTCATACTCTTCTGGCTTTGTAGCATGAGCATCTCTGTTGTTGTAGTAGCTTTAAAAACTGGGATCCTTGGGGTATAGAAATTCATCTTGCCCTACTAGGAAGTTAGGGGGATGATGGGGGAAGATATAAGAGAGAACAGATTGGGGGAAGGGGTATTAAGTAGGCTTGCAATTTTGGGGTGGGGGTAGGGGAAAGATAGGGAGAAAAAATTGTAACACAAAATCTTGTGGAAATGAATGTTGAAAACTAAAAAGAAATAAATTAATTAAAAAAAAAAACTGGGATCTTTTTTCTTTTTGCTCATTCTTCTGGCCTTCTTCCTGACCTTAGACTTGATGGCTTCTGAACACTTCTGGAGGGGAAGTCTGGCCTGGGCCTCTTGCTGTATTCTTGGGGGTATTAAGAATCTTCATGTTCTCAGGGACAGCTCAGGCTCCCAAATAGTTCTGGGGCAGAGTCTGATTGCTGCCCCTTGGTCTGAGTTCTGCAAGTTCCTGACTTGGGTTTCTGCTGGGCTCTGCCTGGGAAACTCTTCTGGTTTGGAATGAAAGAACTGCAGGCTTCCCTTTGGTCTGAGATTCTGGCCCTGAATGGCTTTAGTCTGGATGAGAAGCTGGAACTGAGAGCCCTTTCTGCTCTTGGCTTCTTTTTTTTTTTTTGGAGGGTAATTGGGGTAAAGTGACTTGCCCAAAGTCACACTAGTAAGTGTGTCAAGTGTCTGAGGCTGGATTTGAACTCAGGTCCTCCTGACTCCAGGGCCGGTGCTCTATTCACTGTGCCACCTAGCCGCCTCTGCTCTTGGCTTCTTAATTTGCTTCTTTCTCCATTCAGTGGCTAGGCCCTGCAGCAACTCCTCATTCTGAAACACCTCCCTTGGCACAGCTCTCTTCCTCAGGCTGCCTTGAGTCCATAACCTGGAGCTGGGCTGTGATGCCAGGGCACCTCCCATGGGCTCCCTGTGCTCCAGTGTTGGTCTGGGGCCTCCTCTCCCTGCACTGCAGGGCTTCATATTCCTGGCCAGATCCTGTCCGCAGGGTCCACAGATCTGTTCCCCCGAGCTGACTGGCTTTCTTATGTGGTTGGGTGGGGCAGAGCTTCCTGCCACTCCACCCTGTTGGCCCCACCCTGGTGGCCAAGCACGTGCCCAGCTCCTGGGGCAGAGCTTCCTGCCACCCCACCCTGGTGGCCGAGCACTTGCCCAGCTCCTCCTCCTCTGGGGTTGAGGTCTGCTGGAGCTTTGTGGGAGGGTGTGGCCATCCTCCTTTTGCAGAGGACACTGAGGCTTTGAGGGTTAAGTGACTGGCCCAAGGTCACCTAGCTCTTCTGTGTCACAGATGGGGCCTGTCCTCATGTGAAGGCCGCTGGGGCTTGTGTATCCCCAGGTCAGGCACCTTCTGCCCGGTGCCTCAGCCAGTCAGTCCCAAGGCTTTTTGAATGGATCCCTGAAGCTCCTTAATGGAGGGCAGTTCTGACATTGATGAGTTCTCCCTTTTCCTTTTTTAGGTTGTGTGGATGCTTGGGAACCCAAAGTGCTCCGGGCTGGCATGGGGGCACACTTCCAGGTGCCCATCATCAGCAACCTAGAGTGGGAGGCTGTCCCCAACTACTTACCCTCGGACACCAGAGTCCACGTGGCTGACAACTGTGGCCTGCACTCCCAGGCCCAGAAGTCTGGGGAAGCCAGTGACCAGGGCTGGGTTTGTGACCGGCGCTTTCAGAAACAGCGCAAGTATGAGGAGGTGACTGATCTGCAGGAGGAAGCCGAGCCGGCCGGCCACTGGCTCCCAGAACTTGAGGTCCAGGGCTACGATACGGCCTGGACAGATGCGCCAGCAGCTGTGGTGATCGGGGGCGAGACGCACGGGATCAGCTTGGAGTCCCTGCAGCTGGCCGAGAGCACCGGAGGCAAGAGGCTGCTCATCCCCGTCGTGCCCGGCGTGGACAGTCTGAACTCTGCTATGGCTGCCAGCATCCTGCTCTTTGAAGGGAGGAGGCAGCTGCGCCTTCTCCAGGAAGAGGGCGCGGAGGCAGGCGGCCCCAGGGCTGGGCTGGGGTGAGGGGCGCAGCGTGGCCCCCCGCCGCTCAGGACCGCCATTCTCCTTCACTTGCACTTGGAAGGAGTTAGGTGGGCTGTGTGATGCCTGCTTGACCCCTGCATTTATTTCTAATTATGTATATTTTTTTCACAGAAGCCGGTCTCTCAGGTACTTGTGCTTTTCTGGATAAAACTAGGGGGAGGGGGATGGGCTGGAGGTTCACTTCCCCAGGGTCTGTAGTTCCCATCATCCCTCCCCTCCACGGAGCCAGCAGGGGGCAGCAGCAACAATGAAAGTGGAGAGGAAAGGCATCAATGTTTAAACAGGAGACCCCTGCGGTATCTGCATGTTTGGAGTTTAAAGTCAGGAGGAAAACCAGTCTTTGGACAAAGACTCTTCCCTATCAGACTAGTGAGGGATTCAGGGAAGGCAGGTAGGACTGCTTGATCCGGGTGGCTTTTTGGGACATTGGTTTGAAAAGCAAACTCTTGGCTTTCTCTATAATAATAGAATGAAGACAGTGTAGTGGGAGTGGGTGGTCACGGGCAGCAGGACTTGTCCATAGGAGCACAGGTGATCTGGGCTCAGGGGAGCTTGGGAAGGCAGGGGCTCCTTCAGCTGCTGACTAATGCCCTGGTGGCTCAGGGGCTGGCTGACCTCTGGCCTCATGACAAAAGTGGACAAGTGGACGCTAAGACAGGAGGCCAAGGCAGGGCTGGCCTCCAGTGCTGGCTGCTCTCACGGATGTGGCTCCAGCGCTCTGGGGCTCTTTGTTCAGGTCTTAGACATGAGGGCTCTTTGAACAGAACAGACTCCCGAGAACCCTCTCCTGGATAAGTGACTGAAATAGCCCAGGTCATCAGTCAGGGCTGGTATGCTGGGAATGTTTGTGTTTCTGATGCTTTGGTGCCAGCCCTTCCTGCTGCCCCTGCAGAGTGCGGCCTCTGGATGGGTTTTAGCCAGGGTTTGGGGATTTTGAACTGAACACTCTAATTCTTCCCCGTTACCCACTGGCTCCCCTTGGGGGCTTGTGGTCTCACCAAAGAGGATATTTTCTGGTTAATTTGCAACAGCTCAAGTCAGTATCCTGTAATACATATAACCTCTTTTCCTCTCCTCTGCAGGAACAAAATTAGACCACTTGAGAATATGCCAGGGACTTAGATGGCTAAAACCAGTGCACACGTTAGGCAGAGGGGATTCAAGCAAGGCAGAAGACTGTGGGGGTGGCGAGGGTCCTGAAGACCTGGCTGGTGGGGGGGAGGTCATTTAATCAGAGTCTGGGGAAAGGACTTCATTGTCTCCATCATACCCCCTCCCCCTCAGAGGAGTGTCCTCCAACTCTGACCTCCATAGGACAGCCCCTTCCACCTCTGGAGAGCTCTGACATCCAGTCTCAAGTTGCCCCTTTGCTACCACGTCTGCCCTGGTTAAAAACCTCTTGGCCCTTATTGGCAGCAATCCTGGCACCTGCCTGCCCACTCATGAGTGAAAGGAACTGCTTCCCTTGCCCAGGCTAGGGTAGAACAGGGTATGAAAACCAGCAACAGCAAAGAGACAGGCCAAACTTCTGAAGATGTATATGACCAGGGTGTCAGGGCCCTGTGTTTGTGTGTATAACAAGCAACATCCTTCTTGTACCTAGTGGATAGTGAAGGTCACTCAGCAAGTCTCTCACTTTCCAAATTTACCTGATTGAAACTGCTAGAAATAGGCCATGTTTTTTGGTCTTCACCACCAACCAGCTACATAGAAGATGTGTGCATTGTAATGATGAAGTAATAGCTTGTTTTTAACAGGTTTCTCCAACCGCTGAGTGCTCCTAAATGGTTTAGGCATCCTGTATACCTTTAGCAGCCCTGGACCTGGGGGTCTTGTGTGGGGGGCATGGGAGAGCCCAGTCATGAGTGTTATCATTAGCTTACCTGGCAGGATTGTGGGGTACAGAGCACAGTGCCACACCTGGACATTTCCACCAGTGTAAGGGAAGGGGATTCACTCCCCCACTTTGCCTTTGGCCAGCTCTCCTATTCCTGTTCGGGGAGTACTGATGTATATTTAATCTGAGCCACTGGGAATGGCCCATAGCTCAGGGCGAAGGCTCAGTGGAAAATGGCAGGTGTTTGTCCCTTGGTGAAGGAGGGAGGAGGATGTGCTAGGATTGAGGGTTAGCTGGGGGGAGGGGACTCTTCTCCTGACTCCTGCACGTTAGAGTCTGGGCATGGCAGCAGGCTTTCAGCTGCCAGGCCTCGCAAAGGGCTGCTGCTGGGGTCTGAGACCTTGAAAGCCCCGCTGGCAACATGCCCCTTTCACCGGCCAGGAGAGAATACTAAGGGATGGAGAGTATCATTCCAGGCCGAGTTTCACTTCTTGGGAACCGTGGGCACCACTGGGCACGAGCCAGAAGGCTGTTTGTATGAGAGAAACACAAGGAACTGATGGGTATTGTCTCATTCCCCGAGTGTTGGTCACATTCTCTTTGGTCTTTGTATATCCGTTTTGTAGATAGAGGCTGCAAAGAGGCCATCTTCCACCAGGGGGCACGATGCAGCAGCAGGACGGCTGCAGGTGTGGGCACAGGCAGGAGCCGCCGCCGTCTTTTCTAGGGTGTTGGTTAATGGGCAGCTTGCCTGCGGTTTGTAGGTGTCCAGACCTGCTTCAGGTCCCAGAGGCCTGTGCTTGGCCTCTCACACCAGACTGCCACCGATACTGTCTTACAGGAAGGAATAAGAACTTGGAACACAGCCAGCATTTGGGACCCCCCCCCCCCAGCCCCCAGACTGAGTGGAAGTAGAGAAATAACACACAGGAACAGAAAACCCAGCCAGGGCCTATGTGATCATTAGGTTGAAAATGCTGTCCCTTCCTTTGTTTGGCACTGACCCCAGTACAGACCCTCTTTGAGAGTCGCTTTCCCAGTGCCCTGGGTATGTGAGGCCAAGAAGTGCAGCTGGGCCTTGGGCTCTCAACCCACCAGAGATGCTCGATTTTTTTTCCCAGCTGGTGATTATCGTTGCTTGCTTGTCACCAGGCCCCTGGTGTTTCCTGGCTAGCCTGAGGATAAGCAAGCCTAGGCTGTGGGGCCCTTCAAAGACCTCAGCCTCAGTGACCTGGCCTGCCCCAGGCTCTCAGCACAAAAGCTCTTCAGGGAGAGCAGCAGAGCTTTTGTCCACAGCAGTTTTAGGCAGGGCCTGGGAATCAGAGCTGCCACTGTCCAGTGTCAGAGTGCTCTCAGGCCTTACTTCTACTACAAGCCTGGGGCTGGGGCACACTCTGTTCCAGTCCCACAATTTTATCTTCTGTATCAGTGCATCAGAGATGATGATCCAGAAGAGGAGAGGCGAGCGGATTGCTGTGGATCTGGATGGTTTGAAAAGGTGCTTTGCTCAGGAAATATTCAACTTCTGCACAACCTAGGATAGCCGTGGCCATTGAAAGCCTCACTCCCTTTCAGGTAAGTGGTGGCTTCTCATCCACTCCATGGTATGGAAACGAAATGTATTGAAGATGAGTTACCAAGTGGCATATCAGCAGCTGCTTAGCTGTTATCTACACTCTCCACATCCAGATGATGTTATATAATGTAGGGAGATAGTGGAAGTCCTGTTTCTGGCCATATGCCTTATTTTCCCTCAAGTGTGACAGTGTGAAGTCATTTAGTCTAAATCCTACCTGACACATGGATCCCTTTTACAATAACCCTGAAAAATGCTTCTCTTCCTGCATCTGTCTTCAGTAATGAAGAACTTTGTACCTGTTAAGGCCGCCTATTCCTTCACTGGAAAGCTCCACATGTTCAGGAGTTCTCATACTGAACTGAAGTCTGCCTGCTGATAACTTCGAATCACTTTCTTCCTGCCCTTTGGAGATGCACAGATTAATTCTTCAGAGATTTAAAAATGGCCACATTGCCCTCAGTTTTAGGATTGTAGCTTTAAAGCTGGAAGGAATTCAAAGGGGCTTCTAGCCAGACTCCCTCATTTTACAGATGAGGGAGCTGAGACCTGGAGAAAGGAAGTCCTTTCTTCAGATGATGTAAGTACCAAAGGTCCAGAGGGACCCAGGAGGTGCAATGGACTTGATTTGGGAGGTTGTGTCTTTGGATCCCTGCTCTTCCATCTACTACTTGGGTGTCCTTGGACAAGTCACTTCTTTCTGGGCCTTCCTGGGTTTCTTCCTCTATAAAATGAGGGTTTTGGACTGGATGGCCCCTACATCAGCTCCACATCAGTGTTCTGTGGACTCTACTTTTCCCTCCACCACCCTGCCTCTCACAGTATGACTTCCAAGCCACCTTCCCCCTCCTTACTGTTCTAATTGCCTTCTGGACACGGTTGATATCTGCTGATCTGCTTGAAATGCAGCTCCCAGACTGTCCCTGACAATCCATGAGTAAATTGAGAAGTATCAAGTTTTAGTGGAAAGAATTTTGGACTTGCCTTTAGAATCAAAATAATCTCCCTTTTGGGTCACTGGCTCCAAGTCACATCAAGCCAGCAAACATTTTTAAAGTGCCTACTATGTGCGAGGAACTGTGTCTAAACATTTAGGATATAAAGAGCCAGAATCCAGTCCCTGTTTCCAAGGTGCTCACAGTCTGATAGGGAAGACAGGAGATAAATGTAGCCTTTCAGGCTGAGTAGCATCTCTCTGAGAGAGATCTGGAATGACTTTGTGCTTCCTATGTAGATCAGTAAAATCCTGGCACACACAGAGACTTGTCCCCAGCCATCATCTGGCACACAGTAGGCTCTTAATAAATGCTTTTTGTTTGAATGTGTTTACAGGCACATGTATTGGAAATAGGATCTAAGCTCCCTGAGGACAGGAACTGTGTACTGTCGGTACCCCAGCAGGTACCTAATACATGCTTGTTGAGTGAATGACTCTTGGAGTCAAATTCCAATTCTGAAACTAGTGATATGGGCCTGGATAAGCCCCGGTTTCCTCATCTGTAAAGTGAGGCTTGTACTGCTTGTTTCTCAAGGCCATTATGAAGAGAAAGCACTTTGTAAACTTCCACATGTTACATAAAGGAGTTGTACACCTTGCTGAGGATTCCTGCTCTCTCATTTTTAAAAAAGATGTGAGGTAGCAGGGAAGCCTGACCTGCTGGGCCCCAGCTTAGCATCTGTTCAGCCCACACAGGGAGAAGCCCAGGAAGGATCTTGTCTTCTAAATTCGATCCCCACGTCACCTGCCTTGGCCTGTGTGTCCACACGCCTGGAAATAAAACTTTTTTTCCTTTCACAGCATCACTGAAATGGAATTGAAAATCTAGAAGCCCCTAAGAGCAGGTCCTGGTCTAAATCTAGGAGGACATTTTTAGGATGGGGTGCATTCTACAGCATGTGTGGGTAGGGGCAGAGGCGCAGTGATGGGGTCTGTACAGAGCTGGATATTGTTCATGTTCAAAAATACAGAACAACAGAGCTTGGAAGGAAATTCAGGAGCCAGGCTAGTCCAGCCTCCCTCTTTTTTGAGAAAGACTCGGAGGTGTCTGCCTCCCAGGCCACCCCTCCCCCAAAGCCTTGTAATATTGTCCCCCTCGGGGTGAAATTCCAACCGGAATACCATGAAAGAAATTTACCCATTATGATGTTTTCCACATAAAATGCTCAGAAAACAAAACAATAAACCTTTTGTTTCCTGGAAAATAGTAGGTTTTACCCTCCACGCATGCGCAGATGCTCCATTAACCCTAATAACAGGGCTAATAAACAGCTGCCATTTGGCCTCAAAGACAGCAGTTTTCACTCACTAGATCGCTCCAGGGCAAGCTGGAATGCTTTTTTTTTTTTTTTTTGTCCCGGTTCATGTCAATAAACTGGAGCGTGGAGGAAGCAAAGCAAAAAAAAAAACAAACAAAAAGCCCCCTTCCCCCTTCTTCAATTACAACCATCAAAGAGAAGGCCTGGAGGCACCTTTGGAACCTGGAGCTCGTGGGGCTCCAGGCCCCCAGTGGAACTACCGCCCTCCTCTCCAGGGGCAGGGCCGAAGATGCACATCCCGTGGGGTTCTGGCCACTGCTTGCAGCTCTCTGCTACCCTAGGCTTAATGAGGGGGAGGAATGGCCTTGCTCATGCTGGGCTCGGGAAGCTGGCACCACTAACACGCATGGGGTTATGTATGTGTGTGCGCACATAACACAAACACATGTGACAGCAGACGTTTTTTTCTTAAGCCAAGCAATGATAAACAACTTGAAAGTGCTTGTTTGAGCTACACGGGTCTAGCTGATCTGTTCCTGGCCGGCTTCCCCAGTCTTTATGATGCCACAGACTCCAATCTGTTGCCTCGGGAATCATTCTATCACCACAAACACGGGCCTGGCTATGGCTGTCTGAAGGAAGAGGTGGATGAGCAGGGAAGAAAAGCTTTTTAGAATCTAGTTAAGACAACAGGAAAGAATAAAGTCTGCAGCAGAACTTGGTATCTGCACTCTAAGTGAAGGTGCCCAAGTGTGCCAATGTGCTGCTGGCATCTGGGGAAGGGGAGTCACCCTGGGACTGCACCCAGATGGAAATCCAAACGTCCAGCTCCAGGCAGTGGGGCTAACAGCTGCTCTGTCAGGCCCCCACCCTCATTTTTGCTTAGTATAACCTGGGTGCTAGTGACAGCTTTGAAAACCTCTCCTTTGTCTTGTAAATGAGCAAGGTCTGATCTGGAAGTCGCTGTGGAGAAGACAAATAGGGGACCCCTGGGGTAGCATTTTGAGTCAGTCACCTTCCCGACTCTTAAGTGCAGGGTGCAGTTTCTTCTGCTGCTGGCGGAAGCCCTTAAAAAGGGCCAGCGGATGTTTTAACCTGCTTCCAATTAGTGACAAGAATTTTAAGGTATTCCTGAGGTGCTGGGGGAGGTGTGCATGCCACCCACTTTGTTTGCACCAACGTCCTTTGGGCAGGGGCCAGGCCTTATTTCTGGCCTTGGTGGTATTAGGTTCTTGGTTTCTTCATCCCAGAGTAACCACTGCATAGGGCATAGGCATGAAGGGTTAGAGTAGGCACACTGGGCCTCCAGCCATGGGTGAAACTAACCTCTGCCTCCCTTAAAACAGTGAAGGCTCCCTGGGCAGACTCTGCTGATGTGTCTGGCAGGTACATCAGAGTCAGAACTGGAAATGCCAGCAGAGCCCTGCAGATAGGCTGGCTATTTTTTGTTTCTGCTTGGTGTCCCCTTACAGCTCCTGCAGGGGCTGGGGAGTTGCCTGGCAGAAATCCTTGTTCCTTTTGCTTCAGAGGACATGCAGCTTGCTGCTCAGTGGGACAGAGGATCTTTGGCTCCGTGGTAGGAAAAATGCAGGTGGAGGAGTCACTGACTCCCCTTTCAGCCAGCCTCAACTTGCTGTGAGATACGCTTCACACCATGAACTCCTGTGTTCCCAGGCCAGGTGAGCTTTAGGCCAAGGTCATATTTAAGGGCTTTCAAATGCTGTCTGTAGCTTTTCTTTTTTTTAATTAGAACCAAGTTCTCCCTTGCCTTGCCCAGTCTGGAAGTGCAGCAGCTACTCACGGGCCTGATCGCATTTCTAATCAGGATAGGAGCTTCTTACTGTTTCCAAACTAGGCTGGTTTGACTCTCCTAGGTAAACTTGTTCCTTACTTCCCCTGGGCATCTGACCTCCATGCAAGACTTAGGTGGACACTCGATTGGTTTAGCCGACTGCAAGCTCAGAATTCTGGATCTCCCCAATAAGCTGGGTTTACCAGTGTCTGCCACTATGTCTAGGGTGACCTGGCCTTGCCCAAGTCTTCCAAGTAACAGCAGGCCTCCAAGCAAGGAAGACCTGGGTCCTGCCTCTGCCCTGTACTAGTTCTGTGATCCTGGGCATGTCACTTATCCTCTCTTTGCTCTATCAAGTGGCCAAGGGAGTGGCAACCTTCCCCACGGGAGGGAGAGTCTCCTTGTCTAGCAGTTCCCAGGGAAATCACAGGCTCCAGCCTCTGCACTAACAGTATCTCAGTCATTACTGCTATTGAGTTCTTACCCTTCTCTTTGATCTCCACCAAGAAGAGGTGCACATCCACGGGTGATTCAATGCCCACCCAATACCCAGAGACTGAAATGGAGACAAGGGGGTCAGGGTTCTGTGTGGAGCAGCCTGGCCCCATTTCTGCAGTGTTGGATCTGCCCATGGAGAACTCATGCCCCCACTGCTGTTCTGGAGATCATAAGGAAAGGATTCACATGGCCTGGAGGTCTCTTCACAGCGATCTGGACAGTTTCTGGGTCCTCGGTGGGAAAACAGGAGGAATTGTTCTCTTCCCTCCGAAGACCTAGCAGACTTGTGAAAACAGCACCTAAATAAACAGCTCTTGGGGATGAAAGCAGGGTAAGTGGATGGTGGCTAAGTTTCCAACAACTCCCTTCACAAAGGAACTCTACACGCCAGTGAAAAACCCAAAGGTGCCTGTTTTATTTGTAAGTGACCGCATTTCAGACCTGGGCCATCATGAACGACTAACTTCCTACCCTTTGAACTACAAGAAACAAAACAACACAGCAAGGGTGAGCAAAGTCAACGGCTTCCTCTTAGGGAGCGAGGTCTTCCTGTAAGCGGTCACCCCAAGACCCCTTTCCCAGAGGCTGGTCTGTGTCCAAGTCAGCTCTATCCAGAGGCCTCCAATTCCTGGCTCCAGATAATGCTGCTTTTTTGGATGCATACGTTTAGGTGTGGGATGGAAGCAGTGAGATGCAGCAGAAAGAACACTGAATTTAGAGCCTGGGGCCCTGGGTTCAAATCCTGGCTCTGCCACATACTACCTGTGTGACCTTGGGCAAGTCACTGCCCCTCTGTGGGCCTCAGTTTCCTCCTCTGTAAGGGTGGGGGCCATGCCAGATCATTTCGGGGAAGGGATCTGATTTTGTGCTTTTCATCTTGTGAGAGCCAAGGGGCACAGTGAGTGAAATAGTGACCAGATCCAGGGTCACAAACCTCTAGAGAAGGGCACCGGCCACGATGGGGTTCTCTGATGCCCATCTTAGCCAGGGACTGCTTCTTAAAGAGTTTTCATCAGGGTCTGGGCTCAGTGTGCTGGGCCCCTCTGAGGATAGGGGGCAGAATTCCTTGGTCAAGGGAGCAGGGAAAACAATGCATGTAGGTGAAGGCAGCAGGGGACTGTTCCCGGGAAGGTGGGCCCTCTGTGGGGAGCCTGGGGGAGGAAAAGAGAAACTCTTCTCTTGGTTTTCCTTGTAGCTCTTTTCATCACCAGTAAGGGCAAAGACCTCCTGTGGCTTAGGAGGGTGCCGTCAAGAGCCCTAGAGTTGGTATGTAGTGACTTTTCTTTAGCCAAGAGACAAGGACACCTAATGATGGGCACCAACGACCAGGGGCATCACCAACAACCACCCTTCTATTTGCTGAAGGGTCCTGTGTGTGTATTCATGAGTATGTGTCTGGAGAAGGAAGTAGTCTGGAAGATGTGTAACGGATGCCGAGAAACTGAGGACAGAATTAACTGCCTGCTTGCTGCCTAACCTGGGGGAAGGATACCCTTGCAAGGATTTCACTGTGAGGATCCCAGTTCTGGCCCAGCTAAATCATCTGTGAAGCAGAAGCAGGCTCCACGACACATGGACTCTTCTGCCATTTGGAAGGAGGCGCCCCTCAGGGAGCTGGTGAGAAGGACCAGACTCAGACAAAAAAGGCACCGCAAAGAGGTCAGACACCAGGAGCGAGTGAGTGCATCAGAAACACAGCTGAAAAGTCCAAGGGCGCAGAGGAAGGGGGAGGAGGCGGCGGCTGAGTTTTAAATAGTGTCCAGGGAGGCCGAGGTCCCGTTAGATGGGCTCTGGCTTTAGCTTTTCTGCTAGGAAGTCGTTCACAAAGGCCTCCACAATGACGGGTGTGATCTCCTCCACATCCATCACGTACTTGGCTCGGGCCGACATGTCCAGGATAGTGAGCAGTGGGGCAGCCTCTGGCAGGTTGGTGTAATCTCTCAGGGAGTCCGTCATGTCATCCTGGAAGAACCAGCAGAAGAGAAAGAAAATCAGCAGGTTAGAGAGGAAGAGGACAGCTCAGTACGAGATGCATCAGCCGTTCTTCACTAGCCGGGGTGCCACTGGCCCCAAGAAGCCGATGATCCGTTCCCCGGTTCACCCATTCCTCAGGGGACGGGCGGGGGCTGGCAGAACCATGGTGCGCCCTTCTCTGCCTAGCCTGGCTGAGCACTGGTGGACTTTTAGGTTCATATTAGGGCTCTCCCGACGTTACTAGCACGTGCTGATTGTTACTGTTCGGGTTTGGTCGATTTTAGTTTATTTGTTGTACAGTCAGCTCTTAATTATGCACAGCTACACTGGGACCATCTGTGACCAATATGCCTTCAGCACGGCTGAAGGTCTTTTGGACATAAAGAACTCATTATCTGGCAGGCCCTCAGGGAAGGTGGGGCTCCCACCAAGCAGGTTCGGAAGACAGTTTTGCTGAAGTTGGCGCTTTGGGTTCGTCTAGGAAGGAATGGGGCATCTTGCCTAGGGAGGACAGTAGTCTACAAGGCTGAGGCTGAGATTTGATTTGAGGAGACCCAGCTCTATTGAGAAATGCATCCTTCAGAGTCAAACAGGAATGGATTTTTTTGGGGGGTCCTCTTGTTATCCCCATTCATTCATAGGATCACAGATTTAGAGCCAAAAGGATTGTCAGCGGCCTCATTTAGCAGGTAAGGAAACTGAGCCCCAAGGAGATGAAATGGCCTGTCCAATGTCACTCAGGGAGTGTGCATCAGAGATGGAATGGTGATGCCGGGGCCTGTGCAGAAGGCGGCTGTGTCTATACCCTGAGGCAGTTTCACCATAAAGTACACTTTCATAGATCTCTAAGGCACCCTCCCTGCTGCTACTGCCCAGTTTGGGTCATATTTGGCCATTACGAGTGGGAGGGGACTTGAATCCATAGCTGATTTCTGGGGAAAATGTCTCTTTCAAAGGGACAAGCCTGAGGAAAGATGGTGAGTGAGGCTCCTGGTCAGGAACTGAGCCCCACAAGTTCTGCTTGGAAGTACATCAAGCCCTGGCTCTCTGGCATGTGTAGGCATGCTCATTCGTTCTCTCTCCCCACGAGGTGACAAGAGATCACCAGAACTAGCCTTGGAAGTCTCCATTTAAAAGAGATGATGCAGGATTAGCACTGGGCAAATGGTTAAAGACCTTGGGGGATTAAAACAAACAAAATTCAAATCCAGGGTGAGAAACAAACGCCAGTCTAAATCTTGTCCAGGCAGTTTCCTGAGCAGACAAGAGCAAAATGGAAGGTGCTTTCCACCTCTGGGCCTGTCCCTGGTTTTCTGACAGAAAGGAACGACTTTTTCCAGTCCAAAATGGTGGCACCAAGCAAAGGCTCTTCCCATCACTGTGGGCAGGACTGGGTATGGTACAAGGGTAGACTCAAAGACCTGAGCCACAAAGCAAAGCCTGCAAAAATAAGGTCAACAAGGAAGTCTGATGAGACCCCTGATAACTGCAGCAAGCCAGTCCCTATGGGATAGGGGCAGGGACAGACTGTGCATAGAGCACTCTCTGTGGAGACAAAAAGGACCTGGGTGCAAATGCTGCCTCCAAACCACAGTGTTCATCACCAAGAAACTAACCTCCCTGGGCCTCCATTTGCTCGTCTGTGAGATGAGGTTAGACTGTCACTCCCCCTTAACTCCAGTGGCTCCCTGATTCTTCTGCCTGGCCCTGACCTGTCTTGGCAGCTTGGCTGGACATCCAGCCCGACTGGACATGTCCGTCCCATCTCATGTCCTGGGCCTTTGCATTAGCCACCCCCTGAATGCCTGAACTCCGCCAACACCTGAGGCCCTTCCTGCCAGTGCCTTAGCATTTCACTGCTTTATCTGAATTCTCCTTCTTCTTGTTCTGTCTGGCATTCTCTCTGTCTTGTCCGCAAGAATGAAGCATTTCATTCCATCTCTGTGTCCCCAGTGCCTAGCACGGTGCCCTGCATACAATATGTACTTTAATGCCTGCTGACAGCCTGACAGACCAAATGGCCTCTGAGGTTTCTTCCAGGCCCACTTCGAGGATCCTGGGGTTCTCTGCCCATGCCCAGGATTTCACGGGTCCAGTGACCAAGGCTTCTAAGCTCCAAGTCAGGACACATGGTCTAGGAAAGGCCATTACTTTTGTAAAACCATGATAAAACTTGATTTTCCTTTCCTGAAACCAGGGACTGTCCTGGAAAATCTGGTCACTGTCCACGTAAGGAGAGCCCAGGCAGCAGCACTTGTGCCCAGGATTGGGATGCTACACTCCCTGGGTCCTGGGCTCCTCTGCCCCACAGGATGCAGCCTCAGTCTGAAGCCTCTGCATGGACCTGTCCTCCTCCTCCTCCTCCTCCTTTCTCCTGCCTTTTATTCCAGAGCTGTTTAAAATACTACTGCTACATAAAGGGTGTGGAGCTGGCTCCATTCAGGCTGGCCTTCCCCAGCCTCTGTGTGTGGGGCCAAAGGCAGAGGGCCCTTTCCAACTTGCTTTGTTTCCCCTGCAACCTCAGGGCTGCACAGGGAGCCTGGGCCTGCTCAGGGGGCCAGATGGGCTTGGCCACAGAGGCTTTTGAGGAGGTGATGAATGGGTGATTCAGGGTGTTCAGTCATTCTTTCCTGCTGCTTCTGCTCGCCGGGGACCAAGCTCAGCGTGAAATGAATACGCAGCAGACCTCCAGCTGCAGCCCGGCCTGGGCGCAGGCGCACCCGCTGGAGGGGGATACTTTTCAGAATCTGTGCTTCCCAATAAGAGGCTTATGGATGGACTGCCTTGGGACTCGTGAAGCCCCTTTCTTGGGGAGGGCGGTGGGGGGGGGCGTCTGCTGCGCCGGGGAGCCGCTTGTGAAGATGCTTTGGGGGAGGGGGCTGAGAGCCCTGCGCAGACTGCGGCCATTTTGCAGAGAGTCGCCATTTCTGAAGGACTGAACCTAGTCATCCCTACAGAGGGACCAGCTGCAGTGACCAGCCTGCCCGGCTGAGTGGCAGGGCCAGGTATCATCTCACAGAGAAGACACAGACTCATTTAGGAACTGGCGTTTTCACAGGCTTTGGGTAAAATCATTCCTCAGCAAATCCATGCCCCTTCTGATGTGCAGCCATTTGGGGGCTGGTCATCCCAAAGGGCAAAGCCTGCCATGCAGAGGACCAGGTGAGCTAGTGAGGTTCCACAGACTGGGTCTCAAAGGGCTGGAATGGAGGGCTCACCTCTGCTGTACCAGTGCCAGGGAGTCCAAGGAGAGGCTGCAGTGCAGAGACAGAGCCCCCTGCCAGATGGCATCCCAGGGCACCCTGGGCTTGGGAAGCAAACCCTGAGGGCAAGCACCAAGCTCAGTGACTCTTCTGGGCTCTGAAAAGGCCTTGGCTTCCTCTGTCTCTGGAGCCAAAGGGAATTCTCCAGGGGCCTGATTTCCTCCCCCAGTTCTTGTCAAGAAAGGTACAATAATTTACCCTCTGAAGGTGTGGCAGGGGAAAACCCCCCAGTGAGGCATTCCTGTTAGAGAGCCAGAAGGGCAACAGGAAGGGAATGTGGGAGATGAATTTACCTCCCTCTTGGCACATTCCCCAAGGACACTGGGACCCCAGGGATGTGGCTTTGTGAATTACTTTTCAAATCCACGTTACAGGTACCAGACCGCTTTGCCTTTGCCCTGATCCTCATTTCCACGGATTTTTTACAGGGAAGGAAGCCACTGGCATATCCACTTCGTGGCAGTATAGTAGGAAGGGTGCTGAGTCTAGTGCCATTGCACCCGAGCTGGGCTAATGGCTTGGCGATGTCCTACCTGTGTGACCTGGAGCAGACCTTTCACCTCTCAAGGCCTAGGTCTGCTCATGTGCAAAATGAGGCCACTGGGCAAGGGGGCCAGCCCAAGGTCCCTGCTCTAAATCTATAATCCCACAAATACCCATAAATACTCTAAATCCTATAACTCCTAACTCGATGCAGAAGACTTAAATCTCTATCTCCCCCAAACTCCAACAGAGAGAGAAGAGGATCTGGAGTCAAAGGAGCTGGGTTCAAATCCCACCTAGACTGTGTGACCTTGGGAAAGTCCCTTCCCCCTCTCTTGGCCTCAGTTTCCTTATCTGTAAAGTGAGAGTGCTGGATTAGACAGTCTCTGAGGTCCCTTCCAGCTCCAGATCAAGAATCCTATATGATGAGAAAATTAAGACCCACAAAAATCATCTCTGAGGGATTTGGGGATTCTCTTTCAAGTGACCTGGATGTTCTCTGCTATTTCCTCATCGGACCAAAAATTGAGAGCTGGAAGGAGCCTTAGAGGCCAAGAAATCTAGCCCCTTCCTCTTATAGATGAAGAAACTGAGACCTGTGAAGGTCTAGGGCTGAGCTGTGGGTGTTCTTCCCTTCCCATCTGGACAGAGCTGATGGCAAAGAGCATCCCTCAGAGGCAGCAGCAGAGCAGGGGACGCCCGGGCCTCAGCCCCAGCCCTCACTTACCTCTCCTGCCACAAAGAATAGCAGTGGTGCCTCCTCCTCTTGGGCCTTGTACTTGGCAATTATCTTCTCTGCAATTGGCTGTATCAGCTGCTTTGCAGCATCGGACTCGCCATCATCCTCAGAATCTGCAGGGGGACAGGAGAAGACAAGGCTGTGTGCATTAGTGATCAGTGGGGCCTGTCCACACTGCTCTGGGCATGACCTCCTGATGCCACGGAATCCTTAGGAGAACCCTTCTCATAGAAGGCAGCCCGCTGGGCTTTCCAGACTACAACAGGCACATGCCCCATTCCCTGCCTCCCATCAGCAAAGAACCCAGGCTTCTGAGGGTCCCACGTGCCCTCCCCCCTTCCTTTCCATTCAGTTGTTGGCCCCAAGCGCACCAAGACGCACCGTGGACACTGGTCTGTCAGCACCCCAGTGAAGGGCAACATGTACACTGGGATCCCTAGACTCAGAGTCAGGAGGGCCTGGGCTTGACCTCTTACAAGCTGTGTGGCCCCACAGAAATCACTCAGCCTCTCTGGACCTCCTTTGCTCATTTGCTCCTCTTACAAGAAATGGCACCACTAGGCAGCAGCTGCTTGTCTCTTCCCCCTGACTGATAGGCAATTACAGCCCTGGGCTGGGTGCTCAGCAGTGGGCCCTGGATTCGTGGATGGGCCAGACTAGGGACTACGGGAGAGGAAAAGGGCCAGCTCTGGGAAGACCAGAGTAAGAGAGAAGGGCCACAGGCATCCAGCATGGTTGGGAAAAGGAAAAGCACTGGCTTAGGGTGCATGAGAGGCCAGTACCACAACAGAGGACCCGGGGAAAATCCCAGCTTTGTGCGTGTGCATGTGTGGGTGCATGCATGTGTGCGCGTGCCTTCCTAGCCCACTTCTAGTAGAAGCTCATTTGAAGATGGAATTGGGGAATTCCCTCACGGCTATGTGGACTCCAGAGAGGGTGCTCAGGAGAAGGCATCTGGAGAGAGGTTTGATGCAGCCTCCCTGCGACACAGTGCAGGCTGCTTTCTCTTTCCTCTCTTGTAAGGGTGAACACAAGAGAACCACCTGTTGGAGCCCCTTTGCTTCCCGGGTCACTGAGCGTGGACCTTATTTCCCTTGAATTTCCAGGTATGGGGGAGCAGTCCCCAAAGGGCTGGGATAGAGGATGCAGAGCTTGGGAGGTCTGTCTGGCCTCAGGAGCTCCCTGGGAGCCTAGCAGAATTTGATAATCCCAACTTGGGGCTGTGTCTTGAACAAATCATGACATGAATGATCAGTCACTCGGGATAAGAAAAAGCTTTCAGCAGAGCACCCCACCATGACTGAAGAGCCCTGAAAGGCCCTAAGATCTCCATGGTTGGGGGGTATACGCCTGCCTCCTCCACACAAGGTTTCTGTCAGTTGTCTAGGGTAGGCAGTGGGGGGACAAGGGAGATCAGCCTTGGCCTGACCTATTCTCAGCTGGAAGTCAATGAGCCACAAGGGAGGGGGGCCGGCAGGGTTCCTGTAGAGAGGACAGCCATGAATAAACCATTGGGGTCAAAAGCAAAGAGGCTGGGAAGAGACAAAGGCCTCAGGTCCAGCATTGTTCGTGATAGAAAGAGGCTGTCAGGAAGGGGGCCTCCCCAAGCTGTTCCACCCAGACCGGCTGGCTGAGTCAAAGGTTGCAGCCCCCTCCCCCTGCCTGGGCCCCCAGCTGGGCTCCATACCCACAAAGAGAACGAGGCACGGGCCCTCATTGAGCTGCACGGCATTGGAGTCAGAGAGCTCCAGCACAGGTTTGGGGTGCCAAGGGAACTCCCGGCAGTCTTCATCATTCAGGACCTCCACCCGCCCCTGCCGGGTGATCATCTCTCCCTTTGGGTCCAGCACGATGAGGGTGGGGATGCCTGGGTGGAAAGAGCAGAGACAAAGGCGGGCTAGTCCATAGTCCTGTCCGGTAAGGAATGAAGTCAGTCTGTCCCTCCCATTTACTAAGCCTGCACCACAGCAAGGCACAAGGGTGCTAGCCTTGCTCTGAATGAGAAGAGGGCAGAATGAGACAGAACGAGAAAGAGTGTAGACAGGCCTCACACAAAGAGGGCCAGCATCTGCACTTGGCTTGTCCTTCCCTTCTGTCACAGTCCCAGCCAGCATTCCCACACCACTGCAAGGTTTACAGAGCACCACAGAGACATGATTTCATTTGTTCCTCACACCAACTCTGGGAAGTAGCTACTGCTGTCCATTACAGATGAGGAAGCTGAGCCTTGGTGAGATTAGGTGGTCTGCCCAAGACCACACAGCTTCTGGGTTTCTGAGCGTCTGATGCAGGATTCAACTTCGCCACTGGTCACCTGGCTTTTCTGGAGTGTATCTTCATGCTGTTTATGTTTCATATCCATACACATATACATGCATATCTATCAATGTGCACACACAGACACACACACACACATACAGACACACACACACCCGGTCTCAAAATAGGTTTCTTGAAGGCAGGGGCTGCCTAACTCTTGTCTTTGTATCCCCAGGTTTGGCCTAGATTCTGGTGCATAGTAGGCAGATATAAATGCTTGTCAGCTGATCGATTAGGCCTGAAGTTTCTGGCTCCTTGCCTCACTCCTGTGGCCCAGGGCAAGGCATTCGGCTAACATCAGGCCCAGCAACATGCCCCATGGCATCAAACGTGGCCACGGGAGTAAGAATATATCATTTTAATGATTAGTCACTCACACTTGGTCAGTGCTCAGGGCACATACATGGATCTGCTGTCAGATCCTGAGCAAGGAGGGCAAATTCTTCTCTCTTTACCTTCTTGGTGCCCTGGATTCAGGAGCCCTGGCTTTGGGTGTGGGGAAGGATACATCAGTGGAAAACAGTCCCTAAGGCCCACCCATGGAGCTGGACTGGGACTCCTCCTGGGCTGCAGGCTCCTAGGAACAATCTCCTTCCCCATCACCTGCCCTCTTCTCACCCCTTCCCAAGGATCCTGCCAACGGCAATAAAGTGACAGAAGCAGTCCCTGTCCAACCCCTTTGGGAGATTCTGCCCTTTGCAGGCAGCCAACACCCCCCTTTACACGGCATCTGAGATACTTGTACAAGCTGCCTGCCCCCTCCTGGCTGTGGGGACAAGCATTTCATGTGGCCCAGGGAAAGCCAGGGCAGTTTAATATTTATAGATTTCCAGTCCTTTGCTGGGTAATTTGCACCCTTAGGTCATGTCTCTGTGGGGACCATGCCAAAATATTAAGGCAGCTCCAGTGTTTTGGAACTCACCAACACAGCAGGCCTAACCCCCCTGATTTCAGTCTTCAAAGGGAATCAACATATAAATTATGTTCACACTTATTAGGAGAAGTTGATTAATGTGTTAAGGAACTAACCTGTGAGGGAAATGTGTTACTGAGGGCAGCTATCTCATACCACATTTTACAAGCGTCAAATAAGATTTTGTGAGCTTTTAGGGGTATGTGTTGGAGCCACTGGGTGCACTAAACAGTGAACTTCCAATCTTTCCTTCACAAGTAACTCCTTGAACCCCTGTAAGTCTTATGATGCTTCTGGGGCTGGAATTGGGGAAGTGGAGATAGACTGGGAAACCCCCATTCCTTCCATCACAGGGGAATCAACTTCAGGGGCCATTCAACCTATGGCCTTCATTTTACAGATGAGAAAACTGAAGTCTAGAGAAAGAAGGTGACTTGCCCAATGTCCCTCATTTTCACTATTACATTTTGTTGCCATTCAGTAGCAGGACTACTCAGGGGCCATCTAGTCCAGCTCCTGCCTGAACAGGAAACCTCTTCAAAAAGACCCAATGGGTGACCTTTGAATAAAGACTACAGTGTTTCTGGAGGCAGCCTGGCCCACACCAGATAGCTCCCATTGTTAGGAAGATCTCCCTCTCCAGGGCCAGATCTGCTGCTGCTGCTGCCTCCCACTGCTCCCGATTGGGTCCTTGGGAGACCAAGCAGATCTTTTCATTTCTCTTCTAAGACCTGGGGCTGAAAGGGACCTGAGAGGTCATCTGAATCTAATTCCCTAAGTCAGGTGACTTGCCCAAGGCCACACTAGTAAACAAACAGAAAAGCTGGGACACTACCATGACCCACTCAATCTTTCCTCTAGAATAAAAGATCTCTAGTCCTTCCATGGTACAATCAAGGAAGCCCTTGGCCATGGAGGGGGCCTGTCTCTTCTGGGTGCTTTCTACTTAGCCAGGAAGGAAGGCTTGCCCATCTGATTTCCCTTGAATGACAGACGGGGAGAGGATATTCAGAAGCGCCCTCCTCTTTAACTATGTAGCAGAGAGCTGAAGGCCATAAACACACCTCCCCCTAACCAGGACAGGCCAGGTTTCCTCTGCTCAAAAATAAGCTCTTTACTGCCCCATTCACTCCCCTCCCATCTCCCCAAAGAACAAAATTCGACTAATTAGAGATTTACTTAGATAACATAGCAGAGTCTGAATGCTTCTAGCTAATAATGACTTTTTGAAAAATAACTTTTATACTCAAAAAAAGTGCTCCCACAGTGAAGCAATGGGCCCACAGGCCTCTTTATGCTGTCATTTTCCCTGTCTTCTGTGGGGGCTGGTTCCTTTCCCCAGGGCCCAAGGCTACCCACAAATGGGGATAAGCTGGTAGCTTGCAGGCCTTCCAGGAAGAAATGAGGAGCCTGGCTCTACACCTCTAAGCAGATACAAGGAATGGCCGTCACCTCCGTCCCATAAGACAAGAAGGAAAAAGAAGTTGAACTGAGAGGTGAAAATCAGGGAACAGAAAGGTCCTGCTTTTGATAGAGTGAGCTAATTCAGGGGATGGGCCAGACTAGATTGGAGAGTGAATGAATGAATGCAAAAGCATTTCTTCAGCTTCCTCAGAGTCAAGTGAGGTGCTAAGTGCTAGAGGTAGGAGAGAAGAGGAAGCCTGTCAGCCCCTAAGTCAAGGAGCTCCAGCTCTGAACAGAGGAGATGGTGCACAGGTGGAAGGGAAGGACTCGAGCGCAGGGCAGGGGGCAAAGCCATGCAGGCTGGCCCACAGGCCATGCTGGAAGCTGGGAGCCAGAAGAAAAGTGGCCTTGGGTGGGGTCTTGTAATGGAGGCTTTGAGCACCAGAGGGCAGCATAAAGACACTGAACTCCGAGGGAGAAGGCGAGGAAGCAGGAGAGGAGATGGAAGAAAGGCTGGCAAACTCTGCCTCCCGAGAAGGAAGGGGTGGGGGGGTGTTGGCAGCAGAGCCACCTCACTCTGGTCAAGGACAGTTTCCTCCAGGGAGCTGGGGGAGGGGAGGCAACCCAAACACAGGGGCAGCCTGCCACAACAGCCGGGCTGGACTGCAGCCTCTCCAACACTGTCACTTCGATCTTGGCTGGACCTTTGAACCTCAGTTTCCTCCTCTATAAAATTAGGATTGAGGTAGTACCAGATTCAAGTTCCACCTCTGCTTCTGGCTGGCTGTGTGGCCCTGGGCAAGTCCCTGAACCTCCCTGGGCCTCAGTTTCCTCCTCTGTAAAATGAGGGCCTAGGTCCCTTCTAGCTCCAACCCTCGATTGTCGTGATTGTTACGTGTGACCTGCATTTATCTTGTACTTACCAATTTACATTTAGGAGTGACAGCTTATTAGACTATAACATAAGCTCCTTGAGGGCAGGGTCTGCTTTTTGGTCTCTTGTATCTCCAGCACCTAGCACTCAGAAGGCATCTAATACATGTCTGGCGGACTGATGAGAAGGGCTCTTTTTACTTTTTCTTTGTAGCTCTGGCATTTACTGCAGGACTTGGAACACAGTCATTGCTTAAAACAAATTTGTTGCCTACTTAACTATCATGTAGACACACTATGGACCTTAGGCACAAGTGGTAGAAAAGCTCTCTTTGCATGGGGGTCGGGGTAGCAATGGTCTTGTCCCAGTGTTGGCAGACGGTTACTACTTAATAAATACTCCTGATTTGATTTTTTCTAAATGTTACTAACTAATCCTCTAAACTTTTATGTATGAACTAAAGGGTCTCATATGCAAAATATATTTTATCAATTTAATCAGTCAACAAACTTTTAAGTGCCAAGTCCATGCTGTGTGTGTGTGGGGGGGTTGGGGTTGGTATTACAAAGACAAAAACTGGGGGCTGTTTCTTCTCCCAAGGAGCTTCAATCCCACCAGGGAACATGTGTATATAAATAAGACTACACACGACAGAGAGAAAACAAAGGCCAGGTAACTTTGGACAGGAGGACGAGGCTGAGCAGCTCGAGAAGTCGGGAAAGCTCTCATGTAGAAGGTGTCAGTCACTTGAGCAGAGTCTGGGTGGAGGAGAAGGGGGAGTGCTAAGGAGAGGATGCAGAGCAGCCCACCTGAGGGAGCGTCAGGTCATTGTGGCTAGGGCATTGTGAAAGGATTTAAATGCTCATTTAGTCCCAGAAGAGACGCCTGAGAGCTCACCTAGTCCAACCTGTCCAATCTTGCAGATAGAGGTGCAGAGATCTGGCCAGGGTCACACAGCTGGTAAGTGTCTACATGGTAAGCATTCAGACCCAGTCCAAGGTTTACCCCTTGACCACAGCTTCCTCATCAGTAAAAAAGGGACAAGAAGTCCCAGAGAATCCACCTTGCAGGGTTGGGAAGATCAAATCAGATAATCAACGTAAAGCATTTTGCCAACCTGAAGATGTTATTTTATAAATAAAGTTTTAGTTTACAGATGAGAAAAGTCAAGGCTTAGCGAGATTAGGTCAAATGTTAGTAAGAAATGGAACCGGGCCTCCAACCCAGGCCTTTCGACTGCAAGTTCAATGCTGCTTCCACTACCCTGTGTGGCCACAGTGCCTAGAAGACAGGGCCTATGTCTTTCTTTGTTAGAGGGGAAAAAAATCACCCCAGCCAATAGGAAGAGCCCCTGACTCAAGTCAGTCCTGCTCCCACTCTTCCTGACAAGATGCTGTCTCCTCTGACAGCCGTGGTTTAGTCCATCAGTTACAAATGGGAGATGGCTTTTGCTAACTGCAGCTAAACATTTTATTTAGAAAGACATTCTCAAAATGCTGTAAAACTTCAAACTTGGGTCACACTCCACAGGACACTCATTATCAGGCACAGGCACCGGCGCCAGGGGATGGGAAGCCCTTCAGAATTCAAGCCACTCTTTCCAACAACAGCACAATATCCCGATTCCCTAGAGAGGATTCAACCCCTGACTGAAGAGGCTTGGGAACCTCCCTCCTGCTCACTGGGGATGCTGTAGGCCCATCACTGCAGGATTCTGGGCTCATCCTGGCCACCCTTTGGAAATGGGGCCTCACTAGTTCCTGCAGTCAGGGCTGATGCCGAGCCCAAGCCAGGCCATGGCCTGTGGCCATATGGCTGCCACTGTCTTCCGTTCATAGCCACAGAGAAGCAGCAGCAGCTAGAGCAGGAGACACGTCCAATGGAAGTCTTCAGGAGTGGGGGGAGAGGGGGGAGAGGAGCTTCCTGTGCAGTCAGCGGCCTCTGGGCACTGGCCTAGGCCAAAGCACAGGCCACTCTCTTCTCCTATTAACACAGGCCCATTCTGCCACCAGCTCTCTATTACACTTCCCTACTCTCCAGGCTGGCATTTCTTCTTCTGTAAAATGAAGGAATGAGGTGAGGTGGCCCTCAGACCCCTTCCAGATCACATACCCTAAGTTTTTATTCCATGGTATATTGATGGCCATATAGAAAAAGCCTTTGGATTGTATGTGTGGGCATTCTTTCCATTGGTGTAGACTGTGACCTCTCCACATACCTGCTCACCCTGTGTAATTTTCAAAGGAAGAAGGGAATGGCTTTCTCTTTAATCACTAGGAAGCAGGAATGAATGGATGAAAGAAATAAGTATTAAGTGCTTACTCTGTTACCAGCAAACACAAAAATCAAGCCAATTCCTGCCCTCAGGGAGCTTCTCTTCTTCTTTTTTGCTTTTTTTTTGGAGGGGGTAAGGTAGGGCAATTGGGGTTAAGTGACTTGCCCAAGGTCACACGGCTAGTTTTTGTGTGTATGTGTCAAGTATCTGAGGCTGGATCCGAACCCAGGTCCTCCCAACTCCAGGGCTGGTGCTCTACTCACTGTGCCACCTAGCCACCGAAGTTAGAAGAGCTTCTCTTCTAACAGGAAGACAAGTGACAGGGCAGTGGGGGCTATGAAGACCACGGTTTTGGAGAGAGTAGGCAAAAGGATGGTGAGTGGAGTCATAGGGCAAGCCACGGTGGTGCCATTTTTTGGAATGGTGGGAATGGTTTGATTATTCCTCCCAGAAGGAGACTCGGAAAGAGGGATGGGGGCAGCTGTGTGCATCTCCGCAGTGAAGAGGGCCAGGAAGCAGCGGCGATTGCCAGGTCTGGGGCAGGCTGAACAGGGCGACCCAGGGCCTCTGGGCAGCCAAATCCGCCCTCTCCGGCTCTGCTCTTGTCCTGGCCGAGTCTTCCTAACATCCTGGCTTCTGGGCACAGGGTCTCATCTTTGCTTTTAATTCTATCAAACAACAAGCACCCTCTGGATCACACAATATTGGAACTGCCAGTGATCTCACAGAACGCCAAGCCTAATGTCATGCCTGCTGAGGCCTGGACAAATTCTGTTGTTGTCTAGTTGTTTTTCAGTCACATCTAACTCTTTGTGATCCCATCTGAGGTTTTCCTGGCAAAGACACTGCAGGGGTTTGCCATTTCCTTCTTCAATTCATTTTACAGATGAGGAAACTGAGACAAAAATAGTTATGTGACTTGCCCAGGGTCACACAGTGTCTGAGGCCAGATTTGAACACAGGAAAATGAGACTTCCTGACTGCAGGCCCAGTGCGCCATCCACTGTGCCACCCAGCTGCTCTGGGTCTATGAAACATTCGCCACTCAAGGACCTTAATTCTCAATCTGGACAGATGCCATATGGCCATAGAGGAAAGAAAACAAGACCCAGCACTTAGAAGTGCCTGACTGGGAGTAGGCACTTAAAAAATGTCCACTGACTGAATGGAGTCGAGAGATCTGGAATGATTCCCTGCTCCAAGTGACCCATCTTGTACGTTCCTCCTCAGGTTCCTCCTCTGTACGTAGTGGAGGTCCCAACGGTCCCTTCTAAGTCTCCATCCCTAGGGCCTATCAATTTAAATCTGCTGTCTCCTTCTCCTCCTCCCTCAGAACCATCCCACTGAGGCTCCTGGGAGCAGAGTGGGCCATGGCAGAGAATCTGGACACTCTGCCAGTCCACAGTTGAGTCTGGGTTTACATTTACCAATGTAATACAATCCCCTTCTAATGCTGGGGAGGAAAATGAATTGAAGAGAGAAGTCCTGATGTGTCAAGGTCATGCAGCTGGTAAGGACAGTATAAGAGACACCCAGAATCAAGTGAAGACCTTCTCAGAGCAGTCAGTGGTCAACCCTGTCAAATGCCCAAAGCAGGTCTAATAGGATGAGGCCTGGACAAAAGCCACTGGATTCAGTAGCTGGGTAGGTGGTCATGGAAACGGCTTTCTCAAAGGTTGCTAGCTGACAGGTGGGAGTAAAGGTCAGTCTGAAAGGAGTTAAGGTGTGTGATCATGCCCTCCCTGAATCTGTTTCCTCATCTGTAAAATGGGCATGATCATGCCTCTACTGTGGACCTCACAGGACTGACGTGAACAACACAGGAGATGCTGTTTGCAAACCTCTCTGCAGACCTGAGAGCTGCTGACCAAGGGCCACTAAAAGCTCCTGAAGCAGCAGTGCACCCCACACCACGGGACTCGATGCCAGCCTGGCCCCCAGACATTGTCCAGGGGACAACCCTTGGGGAGAGGAGAACTGTCAGCTCAGCCCCACCTTCATCAGCAGCCTGAGCTACTCGGGACCCAGAAAACAAGAGTTCTCACCCTTAAATTCCCTGGTTCTACATTTGAAATGGATATGGTCTTGTCAACAGAAACAACATGAAGGAAGGTGCCTGACCATCTGCTTTACCGCTGTGCCCTGAGGACCATGGGGCCTTTCCCTCAGACGTGGCAGCTGCCTCATGTATATGGTGCCTCCCCTATCAGAGTGTGAACTCCTTGGGCACAGGGACTGTCTTGCCTTTTACTTGTGGCCCAAGCAATTAGCACAGCGTTTGGTACATGGTAAACACATAAACAATTCATTCATATTATGACAAAGAAGTGAAGAGATCAAATACAGAATACTCATTCAAAAAAATGAAATTCCAGTTATTGGCAGTGAAAAGGAGAGAGGGCAGCAGTTTAAGGAAAGGATGAGCTGGAAGGAAGATTTTTTTTAAACCATAAAGAGACTCCCATTTTTAGGGAAAAGAGAAGAATCCAGTGGAGAGAAAGACACAAGATAGGCCAGAGAAGCAGCTGATAGGTGCTCCAGGTCAGTCCTAGAGAATGGGGCAAAGGGGAGAGTCTTCTATTCCCCATCACAGATGAGAGTTTTCATGACATCTCTCATTCTGTGATGCGACAGGAAGAGGAGAAGGGATGGAACTCATGAACAGGCTGAGCCAGTAAAGGTAAGTGGGACCTGAAACCTCAAGCCCAAGGCTCCACTTTGGAAGGAAAGACTGGGAATGGGGTCTGGCAGGGCTGGGCAATTCCTCAGGGGAGGCAACAAGACGGGCAGGAAAGGCTCTTGGTCGTGGCTCTGGACCTCAGGTCATTCAACACAGGCCTTCTGGACGGAGCCCGTCAGGGCTTCAGAGGCTTTTTGGTAACTCAGCTTTCCCAGGCTGCCTCTGACAACCCTCAGCAGATGGGAGCAGTGGGTTGCTCTCAAAGGCTGGGCCATGGGAAGTCTGGGAGAACAATGCTGCTGAACTGTTAGAAAGACGTAAAACACAGCACAGGGATTTATTAACAACATGTGCTTCTACTTAGAGGACAGACCTCCAAAGTTAATATATTAAGGACTAAAAAAAAAAGAGTGAGCTCACAAATAAAACAGCCTATGAGAAAAAAGACACAACTGCCAAGGAGCTGATGGTCTTTTAGGGGAGATGGGGCACAAGGGGATAAGAGAGTGAGAGGGAACACCCCTCAAGGCGCCCGCACTCTCCTTTAACCGTCCCACTGAGCAGGCAGAAGAGACTCACCCTGCAGCCTCTGTGCGAGCTACATGCTCTTCATTCCAGGCCTGACATTCCTCAGGCCACGCATGCCACTGGCTGACGGAAGCATGGCGGCTGCAGCAAACTGACCTCATGCAGTGGGTGAATTACAAATGAGAATCCCAGAAGGATTTGTTGGTCACCAACCAGGGCCTCCAAGAGCAAGCTGGTGGCTTGGAGGGAATCAGGTGCCTCAAGAGATCTGCCTCCAAGCACCCCCACCCCATCTATCGGTCCCACACCGTCCTGGCAGATTAATTCTCTAAAAGCCCCCCATGTGGATGAGTTAGACCCCCTCCCCAAAAACTTCTTCATGAGGGTTCCCCACTGCTCACAGGATAAAACCCCAAGTCCATAGGCTGGCCCTGAAGAGCCTGAGTGTAGTGGGGAGAACCTGAGCTCTGGGGTTAGATGAGTTAGCTTCAAAGCCCCCCTCTGAAGATTACTCCCTGTGCGTATGCTGCTTCCCTGAGCCTCAATTTCCTCCTCTGTAAACCAGGGGGCTCAGATTTCCCTGAAAGCCCTTTCAGCTCTACATTTCTGATGTAGGATTTTCCCAGCCTCATCACTCACTGATTCCCAACACGAACCCTTCCCTTCAGCTCCCCTGGCCCCCAAACACAAACAGCTTGTTCAGATTCTATCTGTTATAGTCCAGACCCTCCATTTCTTCCAGCATGGGCCCCTGGGGTCATAGAGTAATAGAGAGAAAATCTAGAATTATCTAAACCCTTCCTTGTGCCTACACACTCCTGGTAAAAGCTATGGAGGAAGAGGAAATAGGCACATTCACATGCTGCTGTTGGAATTGTGAACTGGTCTGGCCTTTCTGTTCTAGAAAGCAGCTTGGAACTATGTCCCTCAAGTCACTAAAGTGTGTCTACATGGTGTTATCACCAGTAGGTCTATACTCAGGAAAAGAGCCCAAATGTGCAGAAGCATCGATGAGTATTTCTTTCTTAGTGGTAAAGAACTGGAAAGGGAAACGGTGCTCATCAAACAGGGACTGGCAGAATAAATTATAATTGCTCCTACTACGCACCAGGCACCGCAGTAAGGGCTTTACAATTATGATTTCATTTCATTCTCACAACCACCCTGGGAGGTAGGTACTATTATTATCCCCCATTTACAGATGAGAGAACTGAGGCAAACAGGATTCAGTGACTTGTCTAAGGTCACACAGCTAGTAAGTATCTGAGGCTGGATTTGAACTCAAGTCTTCCTGAGGCCCAGCATTCTACTCTTTACCCCACCTAGCTGCCCGACAAATGGGGGGTTTGAGAGAAACCTAGGAAGACCATATGCACTAACGCAAAGTAAAGTAAGCAGAATTAGAACCATTTGTAAGAAGAACACTACAAAATGAACAAGTTAAGGGCTCTGCCTGATGAAGTGACCAATCAGGAACCCACAGGCCTGACCTGACAACAAGGCCTCTAACGCCTCGGCTGACAGACAGCGAGTGGACTCCAGATGAAGAATGCGGTTTGGGGACGGGGCACTGTGGGATTTCGTTTTGCTTGATTCTGCATGTTTGTTACAAGGGCTCTGTTTTGCTTCCCTTCTGAATGAGGGGAAGGGAGGTGGGAAGGAGAGAAAACTAATGCTTGTTCATTGAAAAGCAAAGGAAAATGGCCTGGGAGGAAGCCTGCTCCACGCATGTGCTGACACCTCAATAACCCTCAGCCGTTACAACTCACTCCCCCTCCCTCTCTTTCAGCTGTAAGCCTGTTCCATTCAGGGATGATTCCACCTTGGGCCCCGTTCTCTGGCTGGTCCTCCTATCTCTTCCATTATCATCTTGTACAACATTCCTCAAAACCTGGTCCTCCATGAACTCTGCTCAGCACTAGCCATCCTGGGTCAGATGACACTACCTCCATGAAGCCTTCCCTGCCCGCGACGATCTCTCCTTTCCTTGACTGGTCTACACCATTCATTTGGCACTAATCCCATGCTGTCCTGTGCTATTTCTTGGACTAGTGTTTTGTGTTGGTAGTCAACTCTGCATGTGTCTGATCACTACAACTAGAAAGTAAGCTTCTTGAGGGCAGGGCCCTTGCTTCATACTTCTTGGGGCCCCTAACGTACCTGAAACCCAGCAGACATGGAGCAAATATTTGCTGAATGAACAAAATAAATGAACACTCAACTCTTCACCCTGTGTTGCTGGTTTTTTTCCATAGAAGCCCTAGCACATTTGCATGCTCAGCTGGGAGCAGAATGAGGGCAGCTGATTTCCATTTCCTGCCTCCTGAGGACCTCAACAACTCTCCTCCCTTGTTCCCTCAGACTTAGCTCTAGAAATACCCTTCGTGTGTCCTCAGAAAGCCCTTTGCCACAGTGGGTGATGCTGTTCTTACATAAGCTGGTCTTTCTTCCCTAAAGGGCTCTCAGAAATGTCCCCAGCTACCTGGAAGGGGCCCCTCAAGGCAGTGGGCTCTGCAGAGATCAGTACTGAGCTTGAAGTCAGGAGGAAGCCAGATGCCAAATACCAGCTTTTCAGCTTCCTCGCTGAATGACTAACAATAAGCTACTTCCTTCTCTAAGACTCAGTTTCTTTCCCTGTAAAGCAGAACTTGCCCCCCTTCATCACAAGATGGTTGTAAACCACAGAATGCTCAGATATCCAATGCACCAGTGATCTCAGGTGGCTACTACCTCCAGACTGCAGCCCACTCGTCTTGACCCTGCACAGAGGATCCACCCATGAGGCTGGGGGGCAGGAACCTACATTCTGTGAGTGCCACCAGAGTTACCCTCACACTTGCTCTCTCTCTAACCAGCCCACCTCCTTTGCAAGAACCACTAAGAGGGCAAATAGGATTGCCAGCTTGAGGACAGGGGTGTGCCCACTGTACCGTGGCTTCTGGGGGAAGGTGAGCTTGGTCAAGAGCAGGCTTTGAAGGAGAGGAGCATGTGATCCCACCTCTGCCACCCCTCATTCCCAGGGTCATGCAGACAAATAAGCCTTAGCTCCCCCCTCAAAAACCCTGGGCTAGGAGGCAAGGCACAAGGCTAGGTTCTACCATAAACCGCACGGTGGCCTTGGGGCATTCACCTCACCTCTCCAGGCCTGATGATCTCCATGGTCCCTTCCAGCTCTGCCATTTGTGATTTTAAACAATTTCTCCTAGAGCTCCCCTCTGCCCAGGCTGCTGCCCTGTTCAGGAATCTTCAGGGGTGCCCAAATGCCCACAGGAGAAATCCTGGCAGTGAGAAAGCTCACAGGCTGGTTCCACACCCCTTTCTGGTCTTGGTTCCTGTTGCTGTTGTATACATGCCATCCAAGCCAGACTAGCCTGCAAGCTTGTCCCGATCCCCACAAGCAGCCTGGCTGCTTATGCTGAGCCTCCTGGGAAGGACCCCTCAGCTGCTCTCACCTCAACGAGGCCCCTCCAAACCCCCTGAGTTGTTACTGTTCTGTCTCTTTGAATAGTATTTTGTATTACTGGGTTGATATTTCACAAGTACTCATCTGTACACATGTTCCACCCAAGTAAAAGGAACATCCCTTTAAGGCAAGGATTATTTCATGTTTCTCCTTGTATTCCTAGGACCTAGCAGATCTTTGCATTCATCAGGTGCTTAATTAGTGTTTGCTGAATTGAAGGCTCCTTTCTGCCTTAGTTTCCTCATCTGTCTCCTACAATTATGGCTTTGGGATGGTGGTGATGAGGTGAAGGGCACAGGGATGTCTCCAATCCTTTTATGGGTCACTTAGTTTCACACCAAGGAAAACTGTTTCTGAGTCAAGGAGTTGCTTCTCTGTTCTCCCCTATTTGATTTCTTCCAGAAACACACCAGAAGAAAACTGCATGTGTGTGGACAGACAAACAAACATCTGCCTGTGAACCTGGCAAGATGGCTCAGTTCACGTGAGCATGACGGTGGAGTCAGGTCTCACAGGGTGAAGAACACAGACACACACAAAGATGGAGGCCAGAATGGCCTTCATAGCAACCCTGAGGACTGGATCAGTGCCGACCTCTGGGGTCCGTTTAGTACTGGTTCTGTCCCAGGATCTGGAGGTAGCCTCAACCAGTGTCCACAGAAGGGAGTTGGCCAGGCAGCTGGGGACCCAGAGTATACCCCTTTGAGGTCAAATACAATGGTCACACCCCTCATCATTAGCCAGAAAACATGGAGATGATCAACACCTGATGGCCTGATTTTTGAGCACAAACCTAGTGCTTGTGATCAGGATGTGAAGAGAAGATGGCCCTAGACCTGGAATGGGGGAAATGTGTTTCTTTTCTCTGTACAATGAATGTGAAGGCCATGAAGGGAGCAAAGGGCCAGGTATGCATGGGAACCAGCACTCTGGAAAGGGGTCTCTGTACCTCCTCCTACCTTGGATTCCATAGAGTCGGTTGAGACGTGACCTCCGGGCTTCATCAGTGTAGGGGACAGCAAGCCAGGGCATTTCACTGAAATACTGTTTGAAGGAGTCCTCTGACCTATGAAGAAAAGGGCACCCAAAATGAGAAGGCCTTGCCCCCCAACCCTACTACCCCTGGTCTCCCACTAATTCTTTCCAGGCATTGACCCAAACCTAAGACATCCTACTGTTTACTATTTCCCTTCCTAGACACCCTGAGAACAACCCGTTTCTAAGAAGGCTTTACCTATAGGCAAATGCAGGGCCCCAGAAATCATGTGCAGATCCCCAAATAAAATGTCAAACCCTTTCAATGTTTTATAGACTGTTCTATCCCACCTTTTTGCCAGTTCAATCCATCTTTTTCAAGTCTCCTAATGGGGAAAGGTTATTTGACACAGACCCACCATCTGCCCCACATCACACTCCCTGGTGCATTTCTTACTGTGCACCTGCCTGCCAAGGAGCCCTATTTTAGGGTCAAGTGGCACATGGGCACTGGACCTTCATGGGCTATGTGGACACACCATCTTCTCATCCCCTGCTGGTACAGTGGAGAACAGAGAAGGAAAGCTCCATGGGGGCAGGACCAGATTCATAGTGCTCAGCACTGAGTAGGTGCTTAAATGCTTGATGGACTGCCACCAGATGAGTACACAGCTCTCCCCAAGGGTGAAGAATGGAGACAGCTGAAATAGGGTGAGTGGGCAGACGGACCCTCCAAACACCTCAGCTTGTGGGCTTGGGCCCAACTTGTGAACAAGAGTCTGGAGGTGAAAAGGCCAGGAAGTGGCCCCTGGGACAGACTTGGAGACAGGCTGGCTGGTGGGTGAGCTGAGCCACCGGGAATCCCATCCCCCATCCCCCCACCCCCGCCAGAGTCCAATGAGCTCTGCCCTCCTGTTGTCACTCCTCCACGTCAAGAAGTCCCAGCTACAACTGACTCCCTGCAGCTGAGGAGAAACAAACCCCTTCCCAGCCCAAGCAGGTGGGACATTCTGCAAACATTTGGCCTTTTTCCATCCTCACCCCACCATGCGCCCCCATTATCCTACAGAAAGCCAAACCAATTTGAAAACGCATTTAATCCCAATCTGCTCTTTCACAGAGACCAAAGAACACCAGAGCTGGATGGGAACTTGGAGGGCTCTGGCTCAACCCCTTCCCTTCACAGACGAGGGCACAGGGAATGATTCAAGTCAGGAATGAGTTTTTTCTCATTTTCTAGTCAGACAGCTACAGGAGTAAGTGTGAAGGTGTTAGTCCCTTCTCCAATGACCATGAATGTGTTTAATTTTTTTTTTTAAGGCACAGGAGGGTATCATGTGTGTTAGACATTTCAAGGGAAGTAGGGAGAAAGACACCTCCAGTTTCGCAGCAAATATTACCTGTCAGCACTAACAAAAATAATCTCAAATTTCCGTCCTGACTCCTTGATCTTCCGGTAAGACTCCACCAGAACTCGGGTGAGACTGCGGCAGGGTGGACACTGACAATAAAAAAGAAATGATGCGCTTTTAAAAACGCTTAAATGCCTCCCTTCATTTCTCAGAAGGGCCGCTGGGCAGATAGCCTGGCCTAGGAAAGGGTGAGAAACAAACGCTCTCCTCTCAGATGTCAAATATACAGTCAATTCCTCCTGCCTTAGAATTTCAGCGGGGGGGGGGGGTGTGGCGCAGTAGATAGAGCACTGGTCTGGGAGGCAGGAGGACCTGAGTTCAAATCCAGCCTCAGACACTTAACACTTACTAGCCATGTAACCTTGGGAAGTCACTCAACCCTGACCACCTCCCAAAAAAAGAAAGAAGTTTCTCTGAAGATCATGAGCTTGTTCTCTCTACATGCTGCTGACAGCTGGTGGGCAGGGAGGCTGCACGTCATACTAGAAAGGACCCAGCTTCCAAACTGACCCATGACACACACTGGCTAGGTGACTCTGGGCCAGTCCCTGCCCTTTTCTGAGCCCCATCTCACATCTCTGTAAATGGGGCTGATTATAATACATGCATTGCCTCCCATGCAGTGTTGCTGTGAGGGAAGGGTTTTGCCAGCCTTAAGGCCCTCTATGCACATAAGCTACTGCTGGCCTCCCAAGAATCTCTCAGTTACTCTGGGGCTGGTCAGAAGGGGTAAGGGGGAATAGTCTTACTAATGAATATTTAGTTACCGCAGAAGTAATTTCTTTGTATTTATTGTAGTTTTATGGCTATTAGTGCCACCAATATTTGGCACCCTCGAAAGGCTGGGAAAATGCCACCCCCTCGGTGCCTAGGAAGCTCCCCAAGCTGAGATGCATTTCACAGACAGCCGCTGATGACCAATGCTTTCTCCTGCCTAGACTGAGGGCAGGGGCGAAGAGGAAGTACTCACCCAATGGGCAGAGAAGTAAACTCCCACATGAGACCCTTCCAGGCAGTTGCTGTCCAGCGATTGGCCGTTATTTCTAAGCAAAGACCCAGCAATGACTTCACTGAAGGGCTTGGGCCCCCAAGGGAATTCCAAACCTGAAAGAGGGGCAAGCAATGTCAGACACATGACTCTGGCTTGAGCACCAGGTGGCTTTTGAGTCTGACAGCAGCGTCTGATCCAGAGACTGTGGCAGCGTGGGACGGTCAGGAAATCTGGGTTCAGATCCCACTTTGGTGCTTACTGGCTCTGGGACCATGTGCAAGCCCCCAGACCCTCTGAGCCAGCTTCCTCATCTGCAAAGTGGGAATAATCATAATGCTTACGTGATCCTCCTCAGAGGGCTGTTGTGAAGCAAGGCCTGGAAAGCAGAGAGTGCGAGCCAAGCATCAACAGCAGCATCAGTGACCGGTGATTCAGAATTTCTAGTTATACCAGAGCAAAGGGAGCAGAGCCCACATGGGCTGAGGCACTTCTTCTCAAGCAGCTTCCGGACAGTGAATTCGTCCCTGGTTCCTTATCTGCAGCACCCTGCAGATGGCTGGTGCCAGCACAAGTTGCGGTCTCTTCACCAACACAAATGCGAGGCAATTTTTAACTGAGTGTTTCACAAGACCACAGATCTAGAGCTGGGAGAGATACTTGGAACACTGAGGTCCAAGAAGGTGAAGTCACTTGCATAAGGTCATACACGGAGGAAGGGTCAGAGGTAGGATTTGAACCCAGGTCCTCTTTCCACAGTAAGAGTTTATGAAAGTTTCTACGGCAACAATTGCCCTTCCTCATGTGGCCAGCTTAGTGAGGAGCCTTTCCCAAATTAGCTCAGCTGGTCTTCAGGCAATGGCCACTGAGTCAGGCCATCCCTGGGTCTGGTAAGACTCTGCCCCAGCTTCTGTGTGCTGGCATAAGCTCCAGGCCTCTGAGGAACAGGACGGGAGGTGGATGAAGCCAGCCCTGTTTAAGAGGCTGAGCATGAAGCTCTGAGCCTCCCCCCTCCCCCCATGCTCCCCAAACAGAGCAGGAGGGGCTGTACTGGCCAGAGGCAAAGGAGCCCACAGAGGTGTCTATGCCTTATATGGCTTTGTTTGAGGGTCATTCCCAAACACTACAGGCTACACAGATTCCAAGAAGCCTATAATTTTCAGAAGTTGACATCTGTTGACAAAAGGCTCTGAAAGCTAGCCCTGGGCTCGGAGCTGCTCTGTGAGTACCCCCTTGGGCTGTCAGCCCGGCTTCCCTTTCTCCTCAGTCAGTTTCCCGGGCTAAGAGGGGGTGGGTGTGGCCTGGGAGTTGCTCTGAGTGGGGGTCCAGGCAGCCAGTAATGGCTAGGGACTTTGTATTCCAGGCCCTTAGTGCAGTGCTCTGGGCAGAGAAAACAGCTGATAGCTCCGAACCTCTGGGAGCCTTAGTGGTCTCATCAGAAACCGGGATAACAAGCAAGGGGCTGACATCTGGAGTTCCCGGCCCACCTAGTGCTCTACACACATTATCACGGCCACTCCAGGAGGGAGGTGACACGTGCAGGGTCATACAGCCAGTGTGGCACCTTTACTGCCTCCCAGGGTTGTAGTGAGAAGCAAATGAGACGATGTCTGTGAAATGGCCAGAAATCTGGGAGGCGCTGGGTTTAATGATGAGCCATGGGGCTCTTCCAAGGGACAGCCCAATTTTCACCCAGAAGTTTTTTTACTGTTTGCTTTTATATCACCTGCATTTCACAGCCATCCCTGAAATCGATGGATTGGAATCAACACATGAACCCCAGATCCATGTCATCCACAGAGGCTGGTGCAGCATTCTCACCTCTTTTCTTTACAGCCACATGTGGTCTTTATGATTTCACAGTACTCGGCTCTGATCGTTTTGTTCTTATCGTGGCTTCTCCCATTTTCATTGCTGTAAATGCTGCACAGGCTCAGGAAGCCCTGAGTCCAAATCTGCCCTCAGACACTGATTAGCGATGTGACCTTGGCCAGGTCACCAGACCGCTGCCTGCCTCAGTTTCCTTAATTGTAAAATGGGGATCAGAAGAGAACTTCCTTCCCAGGGTTGTTGTGAGGATCACGAGATGATATTTGTAAAATGCACTTTGCACCGTGTGCAATGTTAGTGGTGACTATTCTCATTATTCCGATTCTGGTTCTCTTGGTTCTGCTCCCTTCCCTCCATACTGGTTCATACTAATTTACTTTTAAATAAAAACTGGCCACAGCTGAGAAAATTTGGGAATCATCGTGAAGAAGAGAATTCTTCCAGAGTGAAGTAAATCCAATTATACTCAGAACATATTACGATTTATATATTGGTTTGTACCTATTATTGTCTATTTGTACTGTTTACCTGGGGCTTGGGGCTAGGAAAAGCCAGGAAGAGGCCCCGAGGGGGCTTACCTTCTGGGTCATCTCGGATCACCAGCAGCCCATTTCTGCACACCACTTTCCCTGTGGTGGCGTCGATGAAGATCAGTGATGGAATGTTGGAAATTCGGTATTTGTTCCATAGTTTAAGCTGTAAGAAAAAAAAAAGAAGTCAGTTGGGCCCAAAATACATTCATCAACTCATTCAGCAAGTCAGTTCCTTGAAAGCAGGGACTGCTTTGTTTTGTTTGGCCTTTCTTTGCATCGCTAGAGCTCAGTGCAGTGCCTGGCACACAGTAAGAACTCAATAAATGCTTGCTGCCTGCCTGCCTGCCATCTGTGATATGCCAGATTCTATAAGGAGACACAGAGATCAAAGGATCTCAGAAGTCCTACAGTCCAAGCCAGATCTGAAAAAGAGGAGTAAGAAAGACCCTGATCTTATGGGCCTTACTACCTAATAGAGATGCTAAGGACTGATATACCCAATGATGATAACATGCGTACTTTCAAGCTTTCCAGGCCTAGGAGGGGAGGAACAGGCAACTATGAGACAAAGGAAAAGTTGAAAGACGCACCTTCTTGATAGTAAGAATCACCCTTCTTCATATCCTATTGTACAAGGAGCCTGGCTGGCCGTGGGCCAGTTAAAGCCATCATTCCCTAGGCCTGCAGTAAGCCTCCTGAAGACTTCACTCACCCAAGGCAAATATCATCAATCAAAGACAGGATCAGGAGATCTGATTGCCCTAAGCACAGATAAGTGATGAGTAGTTACCTCTTTCTTCCCTCTCCCTCAGGTCCTTCATCTATAAAACCTGGTGAAGGATCAGTCCCTCTTTCAGACAAAACCAGATCCCTGGCCAGGTAAAGGAGACAGGAAAGGGAAGCATTTCATTAGCTCTCTATGTCATCACATACAGCAGAACGGGCTTCAGCTTCCCAGGCATGCCCTTGGCCCGGTGTGGGAAAGAAACAGGCAGTCAAGCAGAAGGTTAAATATTTATATGTTCCCCAATTTCTCTACTTGGGAAATCTCCAGCTATTAGTTGTCTTCTATTCAACTTTCTAATAAACAAAGGAAAGAAAGAGTCTCGGGGTTGACACAATCTCTTAATCTCTGACACTCAAAACTCGACATTTTGTATTTGAAACTGGCCATGCTAACTGGCAGAAATCCAAAGCCTCAAAGCCAAGGATAAAAAATCCAATTCAATAAACATCTGCTAAGTGTTGCTGGTGATAATAATAACGAAGATGAAAAAGAGGAAACACACCCCTGCCCACAGAGGGCATTCTCCTGGGGTGCAATTCTTCACTTTAAAATTTCCAGCTTCTTTCAAAGTTTAGCTTGAGAAGTTTCTATTTTATCCTAAAGGAAGTAAGGGAGCACTGAAGCCGTTTCCAAAGCAGGAGCGTGGTAAGCTGGTCAGACCCGTGCTTTCTGGCAATTGTCCTGGCCACTGTGCGAGGGACACTTTATCATGCTGACAGAGCAGGGGCAGGGAGGCCACTACCAGAGGCCCAGGGGAGAGACGATGAGGGGCAGCACCAGTGGAGGGAAGGGGATGTGTGTGAAAGATGTCAAGCATCAGCAAGGCTGTGGGGAGGGGCAGGGGAGATCTGGCACACCTCCTGAGACCAATGCCACCCACGAAACCAGGGCAGCCCCATACTCTGCAGGCTCACAAGCTCCTCAGATAAATACTTTTTCTGACACTGATAAATCACTGAATCTTAGCATTAAGAGAGACGCTAGGAGTTATCTCATTTAACCCCGGACTAAAACACAAATCTTCTCTAGGACATCATTCGTCAGCTGCCCTCTTGATTTGAAAACCTCCAAGTACAGAGCACTTATTGTGTGTTATAGCAGAAAGAGTCCTGGGTCTGTAGCCCAGCTCTGAACTATTTGTATGACCCTGGATAAGTCAGAATCTCTGAGTCTCAATTTTCTTACCTGTGAAATGGAAACAACAACTATTCAGATTTATAGAATCCCAACCCCCTTTTTAAGGCTTACATTCTTCTCCACAACCCAGTGAGATGGGCAGCAGTGTGTATTATCTCCCGGCCAGTCCCTTTTCCCTTTAGGATCGCTGCAATTGTTAGGGAGTCAGTCCCTCTCACTTTCACTCCCCAGTGCTAGTTCTGTGCTCTGGGGCGAGCACCACAAGTCTGCCCTGCTCATTCTTCCACATGACAAACCTGGACGGGAGTGGGCCCTCAGCCAGGAAGGCCTGAACCTGAGTGCAGCCTCTGTGACCCTGAACAAGCCATTTCATGTCTTAGTGCTCCAGGAGCTGATGTGCTGCATCCAGGAAGTATCCTCTTGTTCCTGATGTGGTTACAGGTCCAGGCCCTATCCTGTCCTTCCCAAGCCATTCTGCTACCTATGTCATTAAATGAAATCAAAGCTACCAATTCACCTCTGAAAATGAAAGAAATGAAGAAAAGTCACAGAACTTCTTCCTTGGTGTAGGTGCTGCAGCCTGCAGGCTGTTCTTTAGGCAACACGGCTGCTGGGGCAATGACACCGTCGTCGGGAATCGGCCTGACCAAAGGTGTGGCTTTCTTGAAGAAAAAGAACTGTCTTAAATCTAGCCCTACACAGCACTCATGAAGGCAACTTTAGGCTGCTGTTGCTATAATAGTATCATTTTTTAAAAATCCAATGGCAGTTTAAGGCTCAGGGAAGAAAGAAAGGAAGATCAGAATTGCTCTGGAGGATTACTCAGAAGTAAGGGTTAGGCAGCTTCCAGCTGGTCACCTGGAGGGCAGAGGTGGAAGGATGCCCCAACTGCTACAGCTGGGGTCCACAAAGAACACTAGCCAAGGCTAGCTCACTCCTCTGTTTTTTCCTAGGACCAAAGAACCTGGCTGGCTCCCCAGACCAGAAGTGACGTCATACCCACTTAAAAACCAACACTGCAACATTCCAGAGAAACCCCAGATGGGATTCAGTTTAAATGCCCTGAGAGAGATGTGGCTGAACAACAAAACAAGACAATCTCAATTAGGACACAGGGATTAGCTGTCATTTAAACCCTGCTATAAAGAATGGGCTTGGAATGCAAGCTAGTGGTTGTGAAGACCCAAACATATTAATTTTGATGTCTGAATCAGAAAGGGAATGGAAGAGTGCTTGCAGTCTGGATCAGCCCATTCTGATGATTCTCTGGGGCACAAGCAGGCTGATTAGAAATGAGAAACGCATGCATCTGGAGAGCACTTGCCAAGATTCGCCACTGCCCTGGTTCATGGTCTCCTTCAATCTGGCGTGGCTCTCTAAAGTACACCGAACACTGGAGAAAATCGCTCTTAACGGATCATCTTAGTGCACGCCTGACCTCAGCTCACCTCACTTTCTAAGGAATTCAGTTGTGATGGCTACTACCTTTCCCCACCTTTGTTTCTGCTGCTCTAGTTTTCTCCCATCCTTCAAGTTACTCCTTAAAATAAAACCAGCCTTTCTGCCTTTGTGCAAAATAGAGAGTGCTACAAGAAGGAGAGGGTAGAAAGCTCAAAAATTCTCCCTGAGAAGCTACTGTAATCTGGAAATTATTCAAAGTCACACAGCTACCTGAGTCTCGTGATTTATACCTTGCCTTCAGGGAGGCAAGTGGCCCCCAAGCCTGCCTGGCTGACTGTCCATGTGGAAACATCCCTGGGGACACAGATATCTGCTGCTATGTGGCAGATTATTCTCTAGGGTTTAATCAGTCTTATCACTAATGAGTTCTTCCTCATCTCATTCCTTACTTCCATCAAGAGATCCCTGATTTAACTGGTGTAAGGACTTCCCACAAGGACCATGCACAATCTCTTCTCTTCTCAGGAGATGGCTGGGGCCAACATATTCATTCCCTAAGGACCAAGCCTGTGTTGGGGAGCCTCGTACACTCACCCAGCCTGTTCCTCAGATAGTACACACAGAATCCAGTTTGTCTGCCCTGGTGGGACGCGATAGGGCTTGTGATCCATTTGTATGGCCTTCGAGCCACCCGTGCTATCCCTATAACATAATAAGGCTATGGAGGAATGAGCCACACTAACCACAACCATTTAGGGAGCACTCTGAGCTTTGCAAAGTTATTTACAGTAAAGTTCTTCCTCATTCAGCCCAATTATGTTGTAGGCGGCACCCAGGAAACATTCGAGAACACTGGTTGTCGTCTTTGCCCCTTACGCTCCACAGCATCTTCTCCCCGGCCCCTTCTCTATTTGCACACGGCCACCGCTCTTGCTCAGCTCCTCGTCACCTGCTGGCCATTACAGTCTCCTCACTGGGCTCCTGGACTCAGATCTCTCAAGTATTCCATCTACCCTACACACAGCTACAAAGAAATGTTCCTAAAGGGAAAATCGGACCATGTCAGTCCCCTTCAGTCCCTCCCTCAACAAGAGGATCAAATATAAAGGACCCTGTCTGGCACCTAAAGCCCCTTGTAACCCAGCTTCTACCTACTTTTCTGGCCTGATTCTCCATCCTTCTCCTACACACCCTCTTTGGTGTGGCAGACTGGCCTTCTTGATGTTCTCCATTCATGCTATACCACCTCCCATCTCCATGCACTTGCACACTAAAGCTGGATCCCTTGCCTAAAAGCCTTCCCTCTTTACCTCTGCCTCTTGGAAACCCTGGTTTCTTTCATTTTTTGTTGTCCTAGTTTCCTTCAAAGGTCAGTTCCAAGGCCCCCTCCTCCGGGTGGCTTTATGGAGGTGCCTTGAGGGAACATGAGGATGCTGAGAACTGGAGACAAGGAGGGGTCTGTCTTTCCAGGCAAGGAAAGAGGTTTTTTTAAATGAATCTTCAGAGGCAGGAGATGAAACTCTGAGTTTTGGCAACAGTGGGTCACCCAGTGTGGCTAGAACACAGAATGCATGAAGGAGGTGGAAGGTAATGGGTGATAAGCCAGATTTCTGAGGACTTTAAACACCTTCACTTAATAAAATTCTTTTCTGCTGCAACTTCTACCCACTCCCCTTGCCTCATTCTTCCAGAAGATGATCAGTCAATATCCTAGGCACAATGCAGAAATTTTCCTTCACACTGGGGAAGTTAGATTGTTGTGCGGTGGCTAGAATGTTGTACTTGACGTCAGAAAGACGAGCCTAAATCTGGCTTCAGACAGTTACTAGATATGTGATCTTGGGCAGTCACTTAACCTCTATCTGCCTCAGTTTCCTCAATTGTAAGATGGAGATAATTACAGCAATTACCTGCTCGGGTTGCTGTGAGGTTCAAATGAGATAATATTTGTAAAGCTCTTAACACAGTGTCTGGCATATAGTAGGCACTTAATAGATGCTTATCCCCTTCCTGTTTTCTCATCTAGAAAATGGGGATAATGATAGGTATTTGTAGGGAAGATCAAAGGAAATAATACACGTAAAATTCTTGCAAACCTTAAAATGCTCTACGAATGTGAGTAGTTACTTAAAGAGTGAACATCCTGCTGATGGGCAGCTTGGCATTCAATGCCATGGGAGGGATCCTGAAGATTCTGTGAGGGAGCACAGGATAGCTCTTAGCACCTCTGTGGCAATCGGCTACCGTGGAGCTGGAGCTCTCTCACTCGGTCAATGTTATTTAAGAGCCACATTACGGACCAAGTCTTGTACTAGGTCCTCGCCCTTTGTAAAAATGAAAGATGCGGAAGGTCACGGCTATACTAGAAGGGGCTAATGAGTCCAGCTCAGTGGTGGAGGCTGGTCATGAATTTGTATTGGCCGGAGGGCGGAGCAATAAACTCCTCCCAAAGCCTTCCTTTATAGAGGAGAGGGCTCAGAACTTCCTGGATAACTCCTCATTTTCTATCAGCTGCTGTGTGTGGGTACCCAGTGACTTCTCCTCCCTCTTTTCAGCTTCATTTGGTGTGGGCAGGAACTCTTTTTTCTAAGTGTATCCCCAGGGATGCACCATCCCTGGCATGTAGCAGGTGCTTAATAACTTGTTTATGGCTAGTGCTCTGACCCCTGGTGCTGGTAGTTCTTGTCCTTTGTTCTTGAGGAGGACCTAAATGGAGTCAGGGCATAGTGTGTCCAACTGTGGTTGATCAGATCAATACAAGCTCAGAAGGATCCACCACAGGCTGGGCACAAACAGTCCACGTGAACATCTGGAGTGGAGATGGATCTAAATTCGCATTTCACGTCTCTTTTGAGCTACTGCAATTCTGCTTTGCTCATAGAGCACAGTGCCTTCTTTGATGTGGCACACCATACTGGGTGGTCCTTTGTCAGCATCTCCCATGTCACACAATCAATTCCAAAATTCTTCAGAGAGACCTTGAGAGTGCCCTTGTATCCCTTCTTCTGACCACCAAACAAGTACCTTCCTTGTGTGACTTCTTTGTAAAACAGTCTTTTAGGAGAGTATGTGTTTGCATTTGAACAATGTGATCAGCCCATCAAAGCTGCCCTTTTTGCAGTAGAGTTTGAATGCTTGGCAGTTTCGTTTGAGTAAGGACCTCAGTGTCTGGTACCTTATCTTGCCAGGTGATCTTCAGAATCTTCCTAAGACAAATCAAATAGAAGCAATTCAATTTCCTGGCATGGCGCTGGTAGATTGTCCAGATTTCACAGGCATAAAACAATGAGGTCAGGGACAGAGCCAAGATGGCAGAAAGCAGGAAAACTCTGTGAGTTCCCCCCATAACCACCTCAAATACCTATAAAATATGACTCTAAACAAACTTTAGAGCTACAGAACCCACAAAGTGACAGAGAGAAACAAATCTCCTGTTGAAGACAGGCTGGCAGGCTGGCAGGAAGGGTCCATCGCAGCCCAGCCCCTCGTGAGCCCTGGTTTTAGCCTCAGGCAGCCCCGACCAGCAGCAGCTACAGCAGACCTCTGGAGAGTGGATCACCAGCAGCTGTGGTGGTTTCCAGAATTATCATTCCATAAATGCCAAAGGCAAAGTAAAAGGTCAGTGTGGACTCTGTTGGAACAGGGGGACCAAGAGTGCAGTCCAGCCTCTGTCCCTGAGGTGAGAAGGCAAGAAGTGGTGGAGGCACCATGGCCATGCAGCCACCTCCACGTGGCTGCTTCAGAATTCCTGGCCTGCAGATTGTAGGGGGACCAAGTGACCAGTCTGAGGGGTAATCACTCTTGCTTTAACCTACTTGGATCTAGATTGCTGTCTAGGGTGGAGGTCCTAGGGTGTGTGACCAGGTGCCAGAACCTGTGGAGGCTTCAGAGAGGACAGCCAACTAATAGCTCTGGCAGCTGTGAAAACCCCAGCTATTTGGGACAAAGCTCTCCTCTCTGAAAGCACAGTTCTACCATGGCAAAGAGCTCAAAAGTCAAGTAATTGAGTGGCAACATGAACAAGCAAAGGAAGCAAAGCAAGCATAGCAGTCAAACCTTAGATTCCTTTTTTGGGGACAAAAGGGATCAAAGCATGAAATGGGAGGAAGATAACAAAGTCAGAACTCCTGCACCAAAAGCTTCCAAGAAAAATATGAATTGGTTACAGGCCATAGAGGAGCTCAAGAAGGATTTTGAAAACCAAGTAAGAGAAGTGGAAGAAAAATTGGGTAGAGAAATAAGAATGATGCAAGAAAATAATGAAAAGAGAGTCAGCAACCTGACTGAAGAAAATAACACCTTAAAAAATAGATTAACTCAAATGGCAAAAGAGGCTCAGCCCAAAAAGCCAATGAGGAGAAGAATGCCTTAAAAAACCAAATTTGCCAGATGGAAAAAAATTTTCAAAAGCTCACTGAGGAGAATAATTCCTTCAGAATTATATTGGAGCAAATGGAAGCTAATGTCTTTATGAGAAATCAAGGTACTATTAAACAGATCCAAACAAATGAAAAAATGGAAGGCAACATGAAATATCTCATTGGAAAAACCACTGACCTGGAAAATAGATCCAGGAGAGATAATTTAAAAATTATTGGACTACCTGAAAGCCAGTATCAAAAAAAGACCTAGAAATCACCCTTCAAGAAATTCTCAAGGAAAATTGCCCGGATATTTTAGAACCAGAGGGCAAAACAGAAATGGAAAGAATTCACCAATCACCTCCTGAAAAAGATCCCCAAAAGAAAACTCCTAGGAATATTATAGCCAGGTTCTGGAGTTCCCGGATGAAGAAGAAAATATTACAAGCAGCCAGGAAGAAACAATTTGAATATTGTGGAAACATAATCAGGATAACACAAGATCTAGCAGCTTCTATATTAAGGGATCGGAGGGCTTCTACATTAAGGGAATATGATATTCCGGAGGTCAAAGGAGCTAGGATTAAAACCAAGAATCACTTACCCAGCAAAACTGAGTACAACGTTTTAGGGGAAAATATGATCACTCAATGAAATAGAGGACTTTCAAGCATTCTTGATGAAAGAATCAGAGTTGAATAGAAAAATTTACATTCAAATACAAGAAGCAAGAGTAGCATGAGAAGGTAAACAGGGAAAAAAAATCATAAGGAACTTATCAAAATTGAACTATTTACATTCCTATATGAAAAAATGATAAATTGTAACTTATGAAACTTTTCTCATTATGAGGATAATTGAAGGAAATATAAATGTATATATATGTGTCTATATAGGAGGGTGTATGTGTGTATGAATACATATGTGAGTGTGTGTATACATGGACAGGTATACATAGACAGAGGGCACAGGATCAATTGAATGGGAAGGGATGATATTTAAAAATAAAATTAAGAGGTGAGAGGAATATGATGAGAGGAGACAGGGAGAGACAGAATCGGGTAAGTTATCTCATATAAAAGAGGCAAGGGAAAACTGTTACAATGGAGGGGAAGAATAGGAAGGCAAAAGGGAATGGGTCAACCTTACTCTCACTGAATTTGGTTTAAGGAGGGAATAACATACACACTAAATTGGGTATCTTACCCTACAGGAAAGTAGGGGGGAAGGGGATAAGAGGGGAGATGATAGAAGGGAGGGCAGATTGGGAGGAAGGGTAGTTAGAAGCACACCCCACTTTTGAAAAGGGACAGGGTCAAAGTGGAAAATAGAACAAGTGGGCGGTGGGATAGGATGGAGGGAAATATAGTCAGTTTTTCACAATATATCCACTATGGAAATGTTTTGAGTAACTACACATGTACAACCTATATTGAACTGCTTATCTTCCCAGTAAGGGTGGGTGACAAGGGAGGAAGGGAATGAATCTGGAATTCAAAGTTTTAAAATCAAATGTTTAAAAAATATTATTACTATTATTTTTTTTTACATGCACTGGGAAATAAGATATGCAGGCACTGGGGTATGGAGATCCATCTTGCCCTATTGGAAAGTCAGAGGGGGAATGCGGGAGGATATAGGAGAGAGCAGATTGGGGGAGGGGGTATTCAATGGGGTCACTGCTCTGGGATGGGGAGTAGGGGAAAGATGGGGAGAAAATTTGTAACTCAAAATCTTGTGGAAATGAATGTTGTAAACTAAAAATAAAAATAAAATTAAAAACAATGAGGTCAGCAGAATGGCTCTGTAGACCTTCAGTTTGGTAATCAGTCTAACACCTCTTCTCTTCCAAACTTTTCTTTGGAGCCTCCCCAACACGGAGCTAGCTCTGGGAATGCATGTGTCCACCTCATTATCAACGTATACATCCTGGAAAGTATACTACCAAGGTAAGGGAACTCATCCACGGCATTCAGAACTTCTCCATTTGTTGTAATAGATAGTTCTGTGTGTGAATGGTGTGGTGCTGGCTGGTAGAGAACCTGTGCTGTAGCCTTTTCAAGTTAAGTAACTTACATGAGTGTGGCGGCTGACCTTGATGCCACCACATTTTTTTCTCATTAAAAAACACCGGGGCAAGCAAACAGTTCTGCTTCACTCCACTGAAGACAGGGAAAGCTTGAGAGCATCATTCACTACCCAGAACTGGGAATGTATGCTGTCATGAAGCTGAGGTACAATCCTGATGAGCTTCTCTGGGCACCCACATTTTGCCATAATTTTACACAAGCGCCCATGACTAACAAAGGCCTTTGTCATATCTGTGAATATTGTGTACAGAACTTTGTTCTGCTCCTGGCATTTCTCCTGGAGTTTTCAGGTAACAAACACTATATTGACTGTTCCTTGGCCCTTTCTGAAGCCACACTGGCTCTCAGGTAGATAATCATCTACCAGGTGAAGGATCAGTCTGTTAAAGAGAACTCTGGCAAGAATCCTGCCAGTAATGACTACAAGAGAGATCCCTCTGTGATTGTCACAGGACAATCTATTTCCTTTACTTTTACAGATGGATAATGGCGGGATGCTTGAACTCCTGGGGGATAACCTCCTCTTGCCATATAACCTGGAAAATTTCAGTCATCTTTCATATGAGCAGTGGATTCCTTGCCTTATAAATCTCAGCTTGAATAGAATCAGCACCAGGTACTTCACCACATGAGAGGAGATGAATGCATTCAAAACTTCTTTTTATGTTGGAAGTTCAGTTGAAGAGGGATTGATTTCAACCTGAGGTATATGATCAGTGGCCCCAGCATTGATTGATGATGGGGTGTTGAAAACACTATGGAAGTGTTTAGCCCGTCTCTCCAGGATCATGTCCTTATCACTAATCTGTGTGGTTCTATCAGCTCTGAGAAGCTGATGTGTCTTTGGCCCATAGATAGCCTTCAGGGCATCGTTGTTACCATCAGCATCAAACTGAAGTTCATCTGCCTTCTTGCTGAGCCAAGGAATCCTGCATCTCTCTAAGCTTCCCTTGCTCTTTATTTTTGACAGAATTAAATGATGCCTTCTTAGGGATGGACATACTATCTTTCTGGTAAATCCTGGGGCATTCTCACTTTTTCTTTAGCAGATTCTGAATTTCCCCATCATTTTCATCAAACCAATCTTGATGTTTGTGAATGTTCTGGCCCAAATGAGTAAATGCAGTGTTGTGCACCAATTCTCTGAAAGGTGCCCACTCCTCTTCTGCTTTACTGTTGCCAACTGTGTGTTGGCTCAGCTTTCCTTCCAAGTTAGCAACACTGGGAGAAGAACTCTAATCTGTTGACATCAAGTAATCTGGTAGCTGTTTTGCCTTAAGACCCCCACTTTTGTATTTAGCTTGGAGAGGATAAGTCAGTGATCAGTCCAGCTCTCTGCGCCACACAGCACCTTCTTTACTCTCATCCTGTCTGTCTCTTTTCCTTAAATGCCAATGTTTGCTATGAGGGTGCATCCACAAAGTTTCATTGAATTTAGGTAGACAGAAGACAGCGCTGCTGATGAGAAGGTCATGAGACACGCGGGTCTTCAGCAGTAAGTGCCTCTTGCTGTTGTGGTTTCTGATTTCATTCTTCCTTTGGATTCCCCACCATGTCTAGTAGTCTGTGCCTCCTCTTGCATTAACATCACCCAGAATTACAAGCTTGTTGTCTTTTGATGATGAGGGTCTCCAGGTCTTCGTAAATTTTTTCTTTGACCTCATCATGATGGGAATACAGGCCCTGATGACAGTGGTGTGGTATCCGAATTGTCATGAACCTGTTTGTTCCTTTTGACAGACATACAAGCCTATTGACTAGATTAGTTTTAACTTAGAAACCTGCTCCAGCTTCCTAGTGCTCCCCTTCACTCTGGCCACTCCAGAAAAATATGTATCCAGCACTGACTTCAGTAAGCTGGTTTCCATTCATCAGCCTTGTTTCACTCTGGGCTCTTATTTGGATGAGATGCCTGCTTAGCTCGTCTTTCAAGTCTACTGGATTTCGTGTTGTTCATGAGTGTGTACACATTCCACATAGAAATGGTGAACAGAATCACCTTTGCAAAAGTTTTTGTACATTTTTAAACGTTTCTACCACAGGGTGAGATCCCCACCTGCTGCAGTAAGCAGGCCGGGGCTGGGTGAAGTACCTTTTCTAGCCTCTTCCTCACACCAGGACATGAGCAGTGCAGTCCTCTAAAAAGGCTGCTTAGACACTCAAGGGGTGCGAATCCCACAGCTGCTTCAGTCCAGTGAGAAGACAACCCTATGGCCCGGGCCACCTATGTGCAGGGTTGTGACTACAGCTCCCAGAGTATCCACACCTGCTGCTTCATCACTTGCCTGTCCCACAGGACTGAGGTAGGTAAAAATGGTAAAATGGTAGGGGTGATACCTTGTGATTTGTGTGCAAATTGGATTTAAGTGAGGCAGAATTGCTTGAAATTGTTGGCCTTGCTTTCTGTCCAGAGTCATCAAAGTCCAGTGGCAGCACAAAAGTCAAGATGACTGGTGATGGCTCAGGATGGAGTGGATGGCCTTGGCATCTTCGATGTCTAACCAAGCTCTAAGCGATCCACAACGCCTGCTTCAGCCTCCTTCATGGCCATTGGAACAGACTGTTTTCATCCACCCACTCCACCAGGGGAAGTCTTCACATGCTTGGGGTAGAACCCCACCCCCCCAACTCACCAATGGATTTAAGACCCCTTGGTTATCCTCAGACTGGTTTAGCCTGGTTGGTTTACTTGGAAGCTTCTTGGAGCCCCAGATAACAGTTGAGTAAATAAGGTGGAAACAAGAGGTGGAAAGCATCCCTGAGAAGGGTTTGGCAGCCCTCACAACAGAGGTGTCAGTCTTCCACGAACACACTCTGTACTTGGCTCTCACCCTTAACACACTAGCAAAGGAGCTAGGCAAAGTTGGGGCTTTCCCCTTAGATACTTCAAAGCCCAGTAACAACTCAAAGGAACATGCCACCCCCTCCCTTTATTTGATTTTTTAAAGTTGATCAAATAACTCATTTCCTTATTGGGGTACTAGGGAATAGAGAGACAGGGCTTTTTCTCCCATGGCAGGTGAAATGTTTACTGGATACAACTTCTACAGAACAAACACATATGTTTTCTGACATGCTTTTCTGATATTCAGATTTAAAAGGTTCATCTTGTAATGTAACAAGCACAGTAATTGGGATCTATTTCTTTAAACTGTAACTATATAGATTTGCTTTTTTCTTTACCCAAAAAGGTTCACCCTGGGCTCAGCATTTGGTTCTGACAGAGATCACTGATTTTATTCCTTGACATTTTGCTCAGGGTGACTAAGGCCTAAAAAAGTTAGAGTCCTGAGTAATTTGGCTGGGGATGAGCCAACTGAGTCAGGCAGCCAGCTCCGGCTGCATCAGATACTAGAAGTCTTACATGCTTTGATAGGGATCAGGAGGTCCATTATCCATTTGAATAAGGAAAAGTGGGGGGGGGAGGCCAAACTGACTCTCTTCAAGACCCAGCTCAAAAGTCCCCTTCTGCTAGCCCTTCCCTAGGCCCAACAGCTGCTCCAAGCTTCTCCTCTGAGGTTATCTTGTACACGCTGGTTGTTTCTACATATTTATGTGCAGAGTGTCTTCTTTGTTAGGACATAAGCTCCTGGGGGTCAGGGACTGATTTTCCTTGTTCTTTCTATATGTAACACCTACCACAGTGCTTAACTTGTCTGAGAAAACTGCCCCAAAAGGTAATGATCCTGATTCATACTTCTGTGGCTTGGAACAGTCAAGTTATTCTCATCCCATGATTGCTTCTCTTCCTCAGGCACTTGTATGGTGACCCTGATATTTGCCCCCAAAGGGGACCTCCAATGGAACAGAAACCATCCATAAAACTCAACTGTTTGGGGAATCAAGTCTATCAGTTTTTAGGACCTTTGTCTCTCTAGCAAAGTGACAGCCCATTCATTCTTTGAGGGGTGGAAACTGGAAAAAAGAGGGTACTGGGAAGATTGCCTCAAGTTGGTGAAAATCAAAAGGATGACAAGATGGGTGGGACCATCCAAATGGGAAATTTGGGCTATCAAGTTACTTGCAAAGTCTCAACTCCTCCCCTCCTGGCGGCTGGTTCTGGTTAGCTATTCAAAAGCTGTGGTTCTGAGCCATCAGCCCAGGAATGCTGGCCAGAGAAAAGCTGGGACTCTTTAAAAATAACCCCTTTAAACAATGACACAAGTATCAAAAGGAACAGTTAGGCAAACCAATAAATTCTGTTAAAAATGCAAAATAGGGGACCCAAATCACGAATTAATTTGAACCAGGGATGAGATTTGTGAATGCCCACAGATGCCAGAGGAAAATGCACTGTCAGCCATTTCTGAAAGGCTTTGCTCTGGAGGATGAGCCAGAATGTGCCTCTTGCTGGGAGGATTTGATCTTACACTTGACTGGGGGGTGTGGGGGGGGGTCTCGGCTCTTGTTTCTCAACAGCTGCTGTAAATCTGCAGGATCAAGCCAAAGCTAACACAGATGTGGGATTAATCAACAGGCTCCTTTAGGTGGATCAGCTGATCCTTTTCCGGCAAACCCTGAAGCTTATCCAGTTGCTGGGTGCTGGCTAAATGATATATATTCTGCTGTCTGCAGGAAGCCACTGAGAAGCAGACCCCCAAAATGTGCCTCTGCTCTCTCCAAGCAAATCTGATCAGGGAGCATCACTCGCCCAATCAGACAATTCCACCAATTCTTAAACCCTCCTGCCACCAACACCTTCTACTAAATACTGTGGCGTCACCACCACACATGACAGCCCCAAGGGGCAAACGACACAGCAATCACTTTACCTAGGTTTTAAACATTTTGCTTTCAAAGCATGACACTCAATATGTAAGTTAGTCCTTCACTGGAATGCTTCATGAAGATCATGTCTATTATATTTTCTTAGCCTCTTGTCCTAGAGGCCCTTGCTAGCCAGTCAAAGGCACTTTTTCAAAAGGCTTAGTTATTTCACATATTTTTGAGTAGGATAATAGCATCAGCATCTTAGACCTGGAAGGGACCTTAGAAGGCATTTAGTCCAACCCCCTTATGCTACAGAAGAGGAAACTGAGGCCCAGAAAGATTTAATCACAAGCCCAAAGTCACACCAGTAGTGACAAAGGAAGGGCTCAACTCCAGGGATAATTCTACTACACTAAACTGACTCCTGGCTAGTCTGTAGACATATATTCTCCTGGCTACACTATTAAATTGAGTTATTAAAAATGTCTCATGGTAGTTTAACCAAAGAGACTCCTTTGTCCCATGATTCCACTCCTAGGTATAATGCCTCAGGGAGGTCAGAGATAAAAAGGCCCACATACATCAAAATATTTACAGCAGCACCTTTTGTAGTAGCAAGAAGTGAAAACAAAGTAGACACACATCAACTGGGAAGTAGCTAAACACGCTATGGTTCTGGAGTGTAATATCATACTGCTGTGCTGCATGAAAACATGAACATGATGACTACAGAGAAACAAGAGAAGACTTCTTCAAACTGAGGCAAAGTAGAGGAAGAAGAACCAGGAAAACCATCAGGTGCTAGAGGGATATAATACAATGACTAGATCAACATCACTAACTTAATGTTCTGAAATGCTAATCACTAAGCTAATCACTAAGCATAAGTGGACCCCTGAGGTCCACTCACTAATGCAACCCCTTCATTTTAGGGATGAGGAAACCTGTGCCCAGGGAGGTGACTTTGACTTGTCCAGAGTCAAGCAGCTAGTAAGAGACAGAGCTGGGATTTTAACCTGAATACTCTGACTGCCAATTCAGAGATTCCCCTGCTGCCACAGTACAGAGCTAGCATTATTAGTCAGGGAGAGAGCAAAGCCTTCTGACTGGTTTCTGGAGGTAATGTGGCCAAATGGACATAACCCTCGATGGAGGTCAGAGGACGGGGCCTTGCTTTTGCCGCTTACTGCCTCTGTTTGACTCTGAGGAAGTAGTTCTCCTCTCTAGGTCTGTTTCCTCATCTGCAAAATGGTCCTTTCTACCTCTGATCTAGGATCCTATGGTTTATAACTGTGAAGAAAGTAGTCTTTCAATCTCAATAATCAGTCTTTCCTCTTCATTCACCAACTGCTCTGAGGGAGATGCTATGGGCAATAGTTGCTCTGACACCTCTCTACTACTCAGCAGGGGATTAAAAAGGGAAGAACAAGCTTGTTGTTGCAGGTTACAAATAAGAAATCCTGTCTCCCTTCTCTTGGCCTTTGGCCCAAGGCTGTGAACAGTTTAGGCTTTCCACTTGAACTTAAAATCAGCATGCAGTTGGGCAAGGAAGAAAGGCCCAGAGTGGTTGCTAAAAGAACTTCCATTATCATCAGTCTAGGAACAGCCCTGAAGGCTGAATGAAACTCAAGTTCTGAAATCCAGGGGGCTTAAATACTTACCCTAAGAGGGCATCTGACTCCCAGATAGTTATTATGGCATTCAAAACAAACATAAGAAAACCCAGCTCACTCAGGTTAGGTCAGCATCAGTTATTTATTCTGGTCTCAGGCACCTGATGCAGTAGATTTAGAGTTAGAAAGATCTGGGTTCAAATCCTACCTCAGGCACTTCAGGCAAGTTACTGAACCAAGCAGACTTCAGTTCCCTTATCAGTAAAATGAGATGGGGAAGATTTGAACTTGGTGACCTCCAGAATCCTTTCCAGCTCTAAATCTACAATCCTAGGAAACAATGCAGGTTTTTCATTAAATGTCTACTTTGTGAAAGTTGAAATACAAAGACAGATATGATATGACAGAGAGCCCATTCTCAAGGAATTCAGTGGAAGGAGAAAAAAAGACTTGTACACAAATAGCTGTTATGCAAAGATGTGTCTTAAATGCAAGGGAGAGAGAATTTTCATTTGGGAGGGTGAGGGGTGTCTGGTGGTAGCAGCTGAGTTGGGCCTTGAAGGGAAAAATTTTAACAGGTGGAGATGGAAGGGGAATAGCAAGTTTGTGAAAGCTTGGAGTGTGGCATGAACACAGATGGGAGAGGGCAGGGCAAAGACAGTTGAAGAAAGTGTCCCAGCTTAGCTGGAGCCCATGGTGGACTGACTAGTAGGTGGTGAGGCTGGAAAGCCAGGCTAGAGCCAAACTGGAGGGCTCTGAGTGTCTAAGGTCATATGTTCGTTCTGAGATAAGGGGGAGTCATCAAAGATTTGGGGTGGTGTTTAAAAGATGATTTGGGGACTGAATAGAAGGACGAATGGAGAGGTAACAGATCAGAGGCAGAAAGACTCCTTTCTGAGAGATGAGGAAACAAAAGCATGAATGAATGACTTTCATTCATAGTTTGTCTGAAGAGAGGCTAACCTAATAAATGCCACTTATCTCTAGGCCAGGCAGGCACCAAAATTTTTCTGACTTCTTGTACCCAAAGGGGCAAATGCTTCCTTACTGTAGGCTTCTTGTACATTAAAAGGCCTTATATCCTGCCAGTGGGTACCAAACCATAACATCCGTTCAGATTATTCACTCTGTTATTTGGGGCTGATCTGCACTGTCAAATAGAATGAAATGTCCCAGAAGAAGGAACCAGGGACTTTTCTTTGTTCAAACCAAATACCACCCCCTCCTCTCTGCCTTTAAAGTCCTTTTTACCAGGGTGGCTATAGGGCTTCCAACAATCCTTAATCTTTCATTTAACAGATGTATTTTGGTTTGTGGAGTCATGGGCAAGCCCTTTAATATGTTGACCATTTCAATTATAAGGCCTGTGTAACAGGATTTGGGTCCCTGGCCAACACAGTCCAAAGACCACATGGGTCCTTAATTGATAGCATCTGATGAGCGTGAATAGGGCAGTGACTCCTAAAGTTTCTGGCATCAAAACCTGACCAGTCAATGCCAGGGATGCAACCTGAGTGATTCACATAGGCCAGCACAGAGTGGTTGACAGAGACCCACTGCAAACCAGCCAAACAAATCTCCTCTGACAGAAGAGAAGAGCCGAGAAATGGGGGCTCATGGGCTTTTCCCTTCCCTTTCTCCAGGGATGGTTTTGGGTGGAGGCAATGCATATAAGCTGGTACACACAGAAGGGAAGCCAAACTTCAAACTATAATATTTCAAATCAAACCCACACAGCCAGCTCTGTTAACAATGGAAACAAGATGTCTCCCAGGCAGCCGTGTTGGGCAGCTTTTGTTTGCCCTCAAGGAGGGGAGCCCTGGAACAAAGCAGGGGTCCACTGAGTTCAAACCGTGACAGCTGAACGACAGTGGGGTTGATGGCTGCCTTGTGGGTGGATGCTGCTTCAGGGCGCCTGGGGAGAAACCGACAGAATGCAGGTTTGCCTGCCCCAGTGGGTTCCAGCACCAAGATGCCAGCGGGAGAGCTAAGGGGAAAAAGGGGTGTACTTCAGGTGGGGAGGGAGGGCAGGCTGAGTCCCCAGAGAAATACAAGAAGGGAAGCTTAGGGGGAAAACTGGTTACAGAGTTCCTAAGGCTTCCTCCAAAGAGATGAGACTGGTGACCTCTTCCCTCCCACATGCTTCCCTTGAGGGAGTTAGTCAATTCTGTTCACAGCCCATTAATCATCACATTTAATTACAACAAAACTTCATTTCAAAGCAATTCCTGCTATAAAATTTCTTTTTCAAAAGACCCAGCCCGAAACTGGCTTCAGTAGAGGGAGCTAGCTGAAAAGAAAGAGAGAAGTCTCAGTCTTCTTTCTACCTCTTTCCTAGACTGTCCTGAAATACGACATAATAGCAAGCAGTTCTCTTAGAGGTTTACAAAGCACTTTACAAAAGCGTTCTATCATTTGATCCTCATGACAATCCTGGGACATAGGGGGTGCTATTATTGCCCTCATTTTATAGATAAGAAAAATGAAGCTGAGAACGGTTATGTGGCCTGCTAGGAAGGAGGCAGGATTTGAACTCAGGACTTCCTGATTTCAAGTCCCACACTGTATTCTTTTTGCTACTCAGTTAACTGCAGCAGCTAAGTACTCAAAACTCATACTCTCTCATCCTTGGGGGTCATGGGGCTACCCAACAATGGCTCCCTGACCCTCTTCACTGAACGGATTTTGGAATCCTCTGATGGGAGATAATTCACTGCTAGTCAGGACTTCTTCTTCTTTTGCTTTTTGGAGGGGGGAAGGTAGGGCAATTGGGGTTAAGTGACTTGTCCAAGGTCACACAGCTTGTCTTTGTGTTAAGTGTCTGAGGTGGTATTTGAACTTAGGTCCTCCTGACTAGGGGCACGGCTCCCCCTAGCCACCCCCTGGTCAGGACTTCTGAAGACTTTGGATCAGGGTTGACTCCTCAGATAAATTTTTTTTTTTTAAAGCAATCGGGGTTAAGTAACTTGCTCAAGGTTACAAGGCCAGTCATTTCTGGGTGTGGTGCTGAGTGTCTGAGCCCAGATTCGATCCCCAGGTCATCCCGACACTGGAGCCGGTGCTCTTACTCGCTGAGCCACCTGGCTGCCCCCCGGATAAATTTTTATTCAGCTAGTTTTATTGTCCTATAAACCAGTACTTGGGCCTTCTTACTGTTCCTCAAACTCAAGACCATCTCTAATTTTGACCTTTTTCAATGGCTGAATCTGCTGCCTGATGGGCTCTTCCTCACCTCTGCCTCCTGGCTTCCTAGCCAAGACCTAACCCACATCTCACCTCCCATAAGAGTTCTTTCCAGCTCCGGCCCGCTTCACCACCTTCACTAGATTCCCTCCCTTTACAACTGGATAAATCTTGTATGTACATAACTCTCTTCCCACTCAGGACAATATACATCTTACATGCACACAGCTGTTGGTCTGTTGTCCCCCCCCCATCAGGTCCTTGAGGACAAGGGTGGTGTTCTGACCTTTCTTTACCTCTCCATGCCTGCCACGTAGTAAATGCTCATTGATAATGATGCTGGGTAGATGTTTGGTTCCTCTGCCAGTCTCCTGTCCCCGTATGGGGACCTGGGCCTCAGGGGCTCCTCCTATTCCGCCACCCCACTAGGGCTCTTCTTTCTACTCCATGGGCATGAGTTCTAGGTGACCTCTCTCTACTTCTGTACGGTCTTATCCCTGACCTCCCATGATACTTGACTTTAAAATCACAAACGTGGAAAAAGAAACCAGAAGCCTTCAAATCTGATACTTCAAAGAGCCTGGATGGACTAACCTTGTGATCCTGTCCACAGGAGCTGGGGAATACCCCTGGCCAAATCTAGGACTTCAGAGCATTTGTAGTGGCCAACTGAAAAGTCTCATTACAATGCAAATACAACTTCCGGCACTAAGAACCAAAAAGCCTGGAGATGAGCAGTTTGTTTTCAGTACAAAGCAACATATGGCTCCCAGGTGCCGGCCAACACCACAGAAGGAGAGGAGCAGCCGGTCCTTTCTTCAAATGTCAGTCTCACTGACGAAAGGGATTTCCTAAAGCCGGTGCCTGATGCGTAAACCCCCATCATTCAGAGGAGTCTGGAATAGCAGCAAGGCTGCCAGAAATAACAGGCTAATGGGCGCATAAAGAGAAGGAGTAATCATGGCTACCTAGGGCTGTGATTCTGGGTGAGTCTTTCTGGGGCATCTGCATATGGGTCTGGGAGGCAAGAAATAATGACTGAGGCACAGGACAAAGATTCAGCTACCGGTCAGTCAATAAGCATTTATCAAGCACTTACTATATGCCAGGCACTGTACTAGCCTTATTTACAAGGAATGACAGAAGCAGCTTCTTCCCTCAAGGAGCTCCTGTTCTAATGGAGAAGACAGCATGCTAACAACTAGGCACATGAACAGATTTACAGAAAAGTCCTTCCCTTTTCTGAGCCTCAGCTCTTCCCCACCCATAAGATGAGGGTATCTGTCCTGCCTGCCTCCTAGGGTTAGCCTGAGGGTCAACCAAGATGGTGCAGGTGAGAGAAGAGCTCTGTGTCCTGCAAAGGCCGGTTCAGGTGGAATGGCAAGGAACTCCAAGAGATGGAAATTCTGGCTCATCCCATTTTTGAGCCCTCTGGACAGCCCCAGTAACACCCCAAAGGATTTAGCTAGACATACTGTGAATAGTGAGGTTTCCCAATGATTCACTGGAAAGTTTTATTGATCTGCTCCTCTAAAAGCGCAGCATCTTGTCATGGGAAGTTCACTTTTACAATGTGAAATTCATCTACACATACAGAGGTCCCTGAGTGTTTTCACTGAGAGAAAAAACTCCAAATCCTTATGGGAACTTGGGTCCAAAGAAAGTGTAAGCCCAGCAAAAGAATTAGACAGGGAAGGAAGAGTGAGCCTCCTTCTAGACCCTAAGTATTCTCTATTGGGACATTCTCCACCCCTACCCCCTGGAACCCTGGGCTCCCTCAGGCTCTCCCCTTTCATATATTATACCTAGGGGGCGCCACAATGCACAAAATTCTGGGCCTAGAGTAAGGAAGACTGAGTTCAAATCCAGCCTCAGACACTTACTAACTGAGTGACCCTGGGCAAAGGCACTTAACCTCTATCTGCCTCAGTTTCCTCAGCTGTAAAATGAGGATAATAATAGCACTTACTTCCCAGGGTTGTAAGGATTGAATGAGTTAATGATTGTAAAGCACTTAGCACATTTGCCTGGCACATAGTGAGCTGTAGATCAATGCTAGCTAATATTATTATTATTAGAGTATAAGCTCTTAGATGGCAGGAACTATTTTATTCGCTTGTATTTGTATTTCTAATATTTAGTATAGTGCTTGGCACAGAGTATATGCTTAATAAATGCTGTCCATCCATCAACCATCCATCCGTCTATCCATCCATCCAGGAACATGACGTTGTCCTAAGGGACCTGCCTTAGACCAGCACTTCCATTCACAGCTGACACTGCAGGTAAGTGCTACAAAAAGCTTCTCTAGGGCCTTAGGTCAGCTGACTAAGGACTGACTCAAGCCAGCAGACTGGGGAGGCAAGGGCACTGGCAAAAAAATGCAGAGGGTCAACCTCCATGAAAGCAAGGATCTCCACGAAGAAGCCCTCAACAAAGGAAGGCTGATCCCCCAAGGCGGGGCACTTTGGGGGGCATTCTATTGGTGCAAGATCATGTGGTGGGGATGAGAGCTCTAAGCGTGTGCGCACGTGTACATGTGTGTGCGTGTGTACACGTGTGTGCGTGTGCGTGCACGTGATCACATGAATACTGGGCAGATGTACACATTCTCTGCTGATTCTTTGCTGTTTCCGCCTTCTCATCAAGGGTTATAGTCAACACTTCCATTGTACCTTAGCATGTCGCCCGGTCATCAAAGCACTTCTAGAATAATGGGGACTAGTTCCCAGGAAAGGCAGAGACAAATGTTATTGGACTGGTAAACAGGAGAGTGGGGTGAAATTACGTGCCCAATCAGCAAGGCCAGTGGCTGCCTCCTAATATCTGGACAGCCACCTCTTTCCTTCACTGTTGTGCTCATGGGTTGCATAGCAGTATGGTAGTGGGCCTGCTTCCCTGGATCTTCAGCCGTGGGTGCCCCCACATGTGACTCACACTGCCTACTTTGCCAGAAGGACTGATACAGGACACTGAGCCTGAGGCCTGGCTCTAGCGCTCAGAAGTCGGGCTCCTGGGCCAACTCCTCTCCAAGCTGCCTCCTCGGGCCACTTTTAGGAGACACTCTGCAAACATACAAGTGTCATTTATAACACGGGGGCTTGAAGGCCAGCTTTGGAGTCAGGTTAATGTTCTCCTTCTATAAACACACCAGTTATGGGACCATATGGCACCAACTCTGATAGATTGGCACTGGGAAGTATTATTGTTTTACAGGTCTTATGTATGTTTTTCCCCCTTTTAACATACCAGTTGCATTTCATAATCAAGACTTCTCCTCCTCCCAGAGAAAAATTATATTCAAAATTATATATCATCAATTATAATAAGGAATTTTAGAAAAGAAGAGGAAAAACTCAGTCAAACAAAACAACATATGGAAAAAGTCTGTTATTGTGTGCAGTGTTTGGCCCCAGGGTCATCCACCTTTACAAAGGAGCAGGGAGGGCTTGCCTTCCTCTGCCTCTTCTTTGGGGCCAAGCCTGGTCTTTAGGATTGTGCAGCATTCATCTTCAACAGCTTTGTTGCTGTTGTTTCAATGTACCTTGTTGCAGTCAATGTGTACATTGCTCTCCTTATTCTTAAGGCTTACTTCTCTCTGTATCAGTTCATATGTTTTCCAGGGCTAAGAACTATGTTCATAATGTTCACTGTTTCTTACAGCCAGGAGTGTGAAGGTAAATGTTTAACAGCTGATTTGCCAGGGGAAAAAATGTAAACGACATAGCTTTAAGTGTAATCTACAACACTTGACAATCAACAAAATTATAAATCAAGTCCTGATTTGTAGCATTTGCCAATTACTGAGGTATTAAAAAAAAATGCTTATGCTGAACATTTAACAGTCAGCTCATGCTGGTCGCTGGTAAGAGAAGGCATTTTCTGCTGCATTTAGGTACCATAACTTGTTTAACCACTCCTCAACCAACAGGCATATACCCCGCCTCCAGTTCTCTGTTACTTCAAAGAGAGCTGCTATAAACATTGCAGTGTATATGGGACCTTTCTTTTTACTGATGACCCAGGGGAGAGAATGTCTTCACCAGGAATTCTCCTGAGGTAGTGAGGTGGCCTAAGTGTTGGCCAACGTGCTTGATTTGGAGCCAGAAAGTGCTCGTTCCTCCTAGGAGCCGTTGGAGGAATCCCTGCACCCTCTCTGCTCCAGCCTCCTCGTCTGTAAAATCAGGGAGCTGGAGTTGATTTCTGAGGGTCCTGCACCTCTGAACCTATGATGCTATGATCCCCTGCACCAATAATGCAAAGCTCAACAAAGAATTTGGAGCATAACAAATGCAGAGCCTTGAGAACCTTGGACCATGATCTGCTTCTTTGTATTTCTGGCACCTGGTGGAGCGCCTTCCAGAGCACGTGCTCGATACATGTCTACTCTTGTTGATTATAATGTGACTGTGCAGGGGGGGACAAGGAAGAACAGAGCAAGGAGATGAGACAGTGTCTGCTGTCCCCTCTGGTTCTACCAACTGTGATCCTTGCAGCACACACTGCTAGTGGTTCTTATCACTGGATCGGTTTTCTTATCTGTAAAAAAAGGTGGACTCAGTGCTCTCTGAGGTACCTCGTACTCTAAATTTCTGACCCTAGGACTAACAATTGTGAAATAGTCACACACACACACACACACACCTGAAAGACTCCTGCAACATTCAGTAGGTTGGGAGGGTGTCCACAAATTTAGCTGTTGTAGTCAAGTGGGATATGCATATTTTTGAAAGCAAAAATAAGAAGAGGAAAGGTGGTGTCTCTTGGAATCTACAGAGATGTTTATCATTTCAGCCACATACCTGTCTGTCACTGGTCCTCTTTCAGTTTCCTGGTTCTGTTATTTTATCACTTGTTGCTCTAGCTGGCCAGGCTCTATTTCTTGGCACAGCTCTCTGAGTACCCGGTTATCAACCCCTTGTTACCTCTTTTCCTGCATCAGGAAGTCCCAAGCTGAGCCCAACCCAAATGACAAGAGGAAGAAAAAAGGGAAGCATTTAAAATGAGGTGAGAAATTTCCAGCCAGGAAAAAAAAGACCCAACTGGGCAGAGAGAGGACTGCTTGGCAGAGGCCCAGGATGGGAACATCGCTATCTCCCAAGGGATTTTGCAAGCTTGTGGGCTCTAAATGGCTCTATGGAGACCAGCTAGCTCCAGTGGTATCTGCCCGCTGGCCATGCCCAGAGTGAAGGGTATTTTTACCTAAACTCTGGGGAGCAGGATGCACCAACAAGATGCCTGCATACAGAAAAGGATTATGGCTTGTGAAGCATTTCTTGTTTCAATATGGCTATAATTGCTTTTCATTGTTCCCCTCCTCAGACTCTTGAAATGAAAGGGTTGCAGAGCACAATGAAATAAATAACAGCCGAGAGAAAGGAAGAGGGAGGTAAATTGTTTGGAAAGGAGAAGACAGGGTGGAAAAGATGAAATTCAAGACAGATGTGAGAGCCACAAACACATGTGTCCTTGAATTTATGCATCCAAGCAATTCATGCAGACTAAGGAAAAAAGCTACATACCCAATATAGAAATAAATTTGGAAGTAAATGAAGAAAAAAGCGTCAATTTTACATTTTTTTTTTTGCACTTAAAAAGAAACACCAATTCTCATTTCTCTCTATATGTTAGAGGAAAGTTAGGGACTGGGGCGAGTCAAGGGACTGGGATGAAGAGACATTAATTAAGCCAAAGGTCTCCTCTGTCTCATCTCTCATTCTCAACAATGTCAGCCCCCCAAATCATTGCATATTACAGAGCCTTGGGTTTGGTTTTTTTCCCTTTTCAATCTCCAAAAGGTGCTACTTCTGTAGAAATTCAATACTTCTGTAGAAATTCAAAAGTCACAGCACTGGCCAGGTTGGCGCCTCACCATTTAGGGAAAAAAAAGCAGGAAGTTTAGATGGGAGTTCCCACCAAAACACAAAAGTTCTCAGATTCTGGAAGGAAAGTCATTTCCACAATGTAGCCTCAGCTGGCCACTGGCTTGTTTCTCCCCAGCTAACTCCAAAGGGCCGCGTCACAATCAGATCCAAACACCTCCCTCTAAGAAACAATACTGGCAACCTGCCTTACTGGTTAAAATCCCAGTTTTTGATTACAGAATAAATGAATAAGAATTAGGGACAGAAGGAAGGAAAAGCTAGTGCAAGGAATGGGTTCTGGAATGGCAATGCCTCAGGTGCTAGAGAAGCTGTTGTTGCTTAGCAGACCCACACGGTATTTTCTGAAGACACAGAACATCAGGCTTGAAGCTTACAGGATCAGAGATTCAAAGCTAAAAGGGAGCCTAAAGAGAGATGATCAAGTCTACCCCAGCCCTTCATTTTGCAGATGAGGAAGCTGGATTCCACTGAGATTAAATGTTTAAATAGCTCAGGGTCACAACTAGTAAAAGTGTCTGAGGCCACATTCAAGCTCAGGTCTTCCTAAATCCAAGTTCAGAACATGTCAAACCCATGCACTGCATCCTCAATGCAAAAATGCTTTGCTACAAAAAGAAAAAAAAAAGTTTTCAATCCTGCCCTTCATTTTGTCTTGGTTTGTTAACTCTCATTTAGGCTTCTAATGTCAAAAATAACCACTGGATTTGTCTCTAAATTCTGAAAGCATTTAAGTACTCACAGAATTATGCATATGTGTAAATATGTATGTAAAGCAAAAACACTACCCACATGACACCAGAAGGGGCACTGAGTGGGCTCATATGAGATTAAGCCTTCTAAAGGCCAGGCCAGTGGGTGTGTGATGTCTGCGGGGCTCTCCTAGTCTCTGGTTTGCTGTATCTCAAGAAAGAGGCAATTCTGGACGGGCCAGATGGCGAGGCTAGTGCCTGCTGGCTGCATGGCTTCCTCAAGCCACAATGGGGTGGTGTTCTGATAATTAGTGCTCCTGGAAGTTACGGTCCTTTCTACATTTTCCTCCAGTTTATCCTCTACATTAAAAAGCTGATGGCACATTTTTGTTTCCCCTATTTGACTATAAGGTCCTTGAAATTAGGCACTGTTGGTTTGCGGTTTTTTTTGCCTTTCTTTGTACTTCTCACACTTAGCACAGAGACTGGTACACAGAAGGCACTTGATAAATGTTTGTTGACTCAGCTTCCCAACGCTGTACTCTACACCCATTTGTTGACACGGTTTATGCATTGTTTATAATAGAAGAATGTTGGTCTCAGTTGAGTGAACTCTTCCTGGCAAGAAAATCTCATCAATCAAGTGGGGAAGGGGGAGATGTGTGGCTTGGATTCCCCCATTTGCCAAGTGGGGGGAATATTAAATATTTCAATAAAGTTTAAATATTATAAGCACATAGAACATGTGATAGGTGAGCCTGTTACAAACTCAGTCTTACTTGCCCCAAATACTTATTAGAAGATACTTTTTTCCTTTTCAAAATATTTTTTCCATGTTACACTAATAAAAACCCTCTAAGAGAAGTAGGAGAGGCAGTTATAAGTATTGTCAGTCAGTCAGCAAACACTTATGAAGTAGACACTGTGTGCCAGGCCCTTCGCCAAGCACTGAAGACAGAAAAACAGGCAAACACTGCCCTGCTCCCAAGAGGGTCACAATAATAAGCAAACAAATATGTATAGATACCATACAGGACAAAAGGGAATGACTGAGCAGGGCTGAGACAGGCTTTCTACAGAAGACAGGATTTTGGATGGGGATGAAAGGAAGCCAGAAAAGGCAGTAGGTGGAGATGAGGAGAGGAAGCAGGCCAGGCATGAGGGACAGCCAGAGACAAAGCCTGGAGTTGAGACACAGAGCGTGTCTCTGGAACGGCAAGGAGGACAGTGTCGTTGGATCAGAGAGAAGTGGAGGAGAATAAAGTGTAAGAAGGCTAGGAAGGGGCTAGGTTATGAAGGGTCTGAATGCCAAATAGAAGATTAAGCATTTGATCTTGGAGATAATTGGGAGGTACCAGAGTTTATTAAGTAGGAGGGGTGACATGGTTGTCTCTGTTCTTTAGGAAAATTCCTTTGGTGACTAAATAGAGGATGAACTGGAGTGGGGAGAGACCTGAGGCAGGCAGACCCCCAATAGCTCAAGTGTGAAGTGATGGGGGATTGCACCATCAATGTGACACAGTGTCAGAGGAGAAATGTTGTTGAGGCCAAATGGAAAGGCCTTGGCAATTGGAGATTGGACATGGAGTGGGGGTGGGGGTGTGAGAGAGCAAGTCCAGGTCAGCCTGGGGAACTGGGAGGATGGTGGTGTTATTTTAAGGAGAAAGGAGGAGATGGTGTGTAATGAGATGGATCCAGTCTTTCAAACAGACGACCAGCTTTTGAGCTGTACCATGACTTAAGTGTAGCTGTAAAACATCCCATAAATATCAAGTGCTGTGACAGGGAAAGTTATGATGCCATCTACAGGATATCACCGCATATTTATCAAGCATTGAGCAGAGTCTCTAGAATTCTAGCCTTGGGGACAAGACAGAAAGATGCAGTGGATGAATGGCTGGACACAAAGAGGCTAATATTAACTTGGAGGGAGCTCTCTAGTGGATTACCCCAAGGATTTGGATTGATCCTGTGCTTTCAACATTTTTATCAATGACTTGGAAGAAGGCATAGCTTAGCATAATTATCAGACTTGTAGAGGAGACAAAGTTAGTGGGGAGAGCTAAGATACTGGATGATAGTGTCAGGATACAAAAGGATTCTAATGATTATAGGGTTAATTGCCCATACTTGGGCAGCCTGCATGTGATCACCCGTAGAAGTTTGGTGAACAGGATGAGGGAAATAAAAGTCCTAATGTGTCTTCAACACTGGCCACGTCACCATATTTAGCATTGCGTGCCCCAGTTTAGGAAGGATATTGACAAACCCTAGCATGTTAAGAGGAAGGGAACCAGGATGGTAAGAAGCCTGGTGGCCATGCCATGTAAGGACTGGTTCAAAAACCGGGTATTTTAGGCTGGAAATGAGTATCCTCAGGGAGAACATAGTATCCGTCTTCTAGTATCCGAAGGGCTATCAGATGGAAGAGAGATTAGATCTGTTCTTTTCCCAAGAGGACAGAGCTAGGAACAGTAGGTTGCAAAGGAGTAAATTTGGTTTGATGTCATGAAACTATCAGTGCTGTCCAAAGGCAGACTGGGTTGCCTTTAGTGGGAGGGAGGTCCCTGCTGGTCTTCAAGAGGATTCTGGATGACAACTCATCCACAATGCTGTCGTAGGGAATTAGATGAGGTGTCTTCTGAGGTCCCTTCTGACTCTGAGATTCTCTACAGAATGATGTCTGAGGTCCATCTTTTCTAGTTTTCACATTCTTCTTCTTCTTCTTTTTTGCTTTTTGGAGGGGGGAAGGCAGGGCAACTGGGGTTAAGTGACTTGCCCAAGGTCACAGGCTAGTAAGTGTTAAGTGTCTGAGGCTGGATTTGAACTCAGGTCCTCCTGGTACGCTATTCACTGTGCTACCTTGCGGCCCCTAGTTTTCACATTCTATAATCTAACATGAATAATCCTTAATTATGCATGTTGTTTAGTCATTTCAGTTGTGGTCCAAGTCTTCATGACCCCATTTGGGGTTTCCTTGGCAAAGATACTGGAGTGGTTTGCCATTTTCTTGAAGGCAAACAGGGTTAAGTGACTTGCCCAGTCACATAGCTACTAAGTGTCTAAGGCTGGATTTGAACTCATGAAGATGAGTCTTCTAGATTCCAAGTCCAAGACTCTATTCACTGTGCCACCTAGTGGCCTCCTTAATTGTGCATAGAAAGTCTAAAAACCAACCAACCCAACAACCCAACCCACCCAAACAACCCAAACCCTGGATTTAAAAGAAAATTCAAGGAGGCTATCAGCAGACACGCCCAAGATAGAAAAGTCTGGCGCCTTTCTGAACAGTATATTCCTGAAAGAGCCAAGATTAGATGTGGAAAGTTGTGTAAAAAGAGCAGAGAAGAAGCCAAAGACCAGTAACTGGCAGAGCACAGCATTTCTGAGGTTGGAACTGGACAGCCTTCCTCCTCCAGAACTGAAATGTCCAAGTGAATCAGACCTTGACTATGTGTCTGATCACTTCCCTAGGAAATTTAAACTGCTGTGGCTTTCTGAATGGAAACCACATACAAATTGATCCACCATAAGAAATACGACTTTCCCAGGCCCACTGACCAGCTCTTCAGGAGCAGTCATCAAGTTGGCCTTTGGCGGAACACAAATGTGAGAAACTCAACAGGCATCAAACTGGTTTCCAGATGACCTGTAGGATAACTTACTTCTAGCTTGCTGTGGCTTCCCTGAGCAGGATAAAAATGGGGCCAGGAAGACTGCCGGGTGTAGACTTGGGTCCCTGACACAGTGATAAAAGCAGTCTCTAGCTATGACCAAGGAAGGATTTCTGGGTGAATGTGCTCATATCCTCAAAGGAATCCAGGCAGGTAGAGAATCAAGAACACAAGAAAATACAAGGAAGCATCAAACATCTTTTCACTGTAATATTTTCTCTAAATGTTTTTCTTCTTCAGATTTCTAAAGCACACACATAACATTTCCTTGTAGGTTACATACCAGAAAATGTCCAGCACACTGAGGCCAAAGGCCACCAAAAGATGTCTGTTGGTACAGGGTGAACAGCATTTTAGTCTCTCCTTTCTTCCAAAAGTCTCTAAAATCAGGGACAAAAGGCAAGCCACAATTGGGGGAACAGGTGTTAACCCCCAGTAACTACGGAATGAGGCTTTGATGTCCCTGGGCTGGGAAGTTAATAGGCCAATTCGGGCTGGCCTGAGGCCTTTCCAGAGCAGAGGCTCAAGGCAGGCTGGAGGAAACTCTCATGAACACACTGTAGTGTCATTCTGTTCACAACCAACACAGAGACGGAAGCCATACTTCACTTGCATAGTAACAGAGTGCTTACCATGTACCAGGCACTGTCCCCATTCATTTGTTCCAAGGATCTGAGCTGGAAGGGACCTTGGAGACCATCAAGTCCAACCCCTCCATTTTAGAGATGAGGAAACTGAGACCCCAGGTGAAGTAACTTCCTCAGGGATACACAGCCAGTAAGTGTGTGAGGCAGGATTTGAATCCAGGTCCAGCATGCTATGTCACATTGCCTCCTCATTCAAGCCTCCCATTTGAATTTCCATCCAAGCAAGAATGGGGAAGAGTGGCTGTTTATGTCAAATATCTTCCGGATGAGAATGCAAAGGCAGCAGTAGGCAGGATAAACAAGGATAAATGTGTTGTCAACATGGGGCTGGCCTTGCAGCTCAGGCCCAGTGCCTCCAGGAGGCAACAAGCCAGGCAGTAAAGAGAGAAGCTGCTGCTGACTCGGAGCCCTGATCTCTGCTGTGGTTGGGCAGAGCCACAAACCCTCTAAGTGGGATCCAGGGTGCCCAGTGGCCCAGCTCCTGCTGTTTCTCCAACAAGGAATCTTGTAAAACTAACCACTAACCAGAGAACTAGCAACAGAGGGGATGGTGTGCAGGCCCACTGGTGCCTCTCAAGGGTGGTCAGACTTCCCTTCCCAAACTCACCCTCACCTTTCCCCTCCTCTTCCTCTCTCCACCCCTAGAAGTCAAAATGGTCTAAAAATCAATCAATGAATCCCAAGTATTTAAGTACTTATGATGCACCATGCTAGATACTAGAGACAGAAATTCAAGGAATACACATTACAAGAAAATAAATACAGATAAAAGCCAGAGCAGGGGGTACTCATTTTAAGTTAAGAAGCACGAAACAGTGTACTTTCCTAAATACAGATTTAGAAAGAGGAAAGGAAAGCTTCAGTAGTAACAAGCTGAGCCTCCCCAGTTAAGTATGTGGTACCAAATCTTCACAGGTAAATTTCAGTAGTACAAGGAGGCCCAGGGTGAGCTAGAACAGGACAGCCAAACTTGGAATTGTCAATGAGGCAGAGCTAAGACATTCTCTAGCAAAGTAAATCAGATTTTAGAGATTTCTTCCCTCCCTCTGAGATGTGGGTTTCTAATAAACTCTTTCTTTCTTATCTCAAATTGAAAGGGATCAGTGGTGGGCAGATAAGTAGTGAGCAGGGCAGTTAAATGTACCAAACATAAACCAACTTTCCAAGCTCCTAAAACAAAACAAAACAAAACCCAACCCCCCAGAAACCTCTTTTGTCAATATTATCCATTCATTAACATGAATGGATAATATTGACAAAAGAGGGTTTGATAGGGGCAGCTAGGTGGTGCAGTGAATAGAGCACCAGCCCTGGAGTCAGGAGGACCTGAGTTCAAATTCTGACTCGGGACACTTGACACACTTACTAGCTGTGTGACTTTGGGCAACTCACTTAATCCCAACTGACCTCCCCCCTCAAAAAAAGCAAAAAAAAAAAAAAGGAAGAGGGTTTGATGTCCTGCTGACAGGATACAAGGAACACAAGGGCCCAGAGAATCTAGAATGGGAGCTCTTTGAAGGCAGGGTCCATATCTTTGCCTTTCTTTGCACCTCTAGTGCTTAGCACAGAGCCTGGAACAATCTAAGTCAAGAACAAGTAAGCCCTTAATAAATGCTTGTTGATTGATTCATCAACTATACCTGGAATTTGTGGTCCTGTCCTTGCCTCACTCCTGCAGCCCAGGGCAAAACATTAGGCTAATAACATTATCCTCAGTATCGGCAAAGTGCTCCATGGTGTTATATGTGGCCACTGAAATATTAATGTCATTTTTTATGATTAATCATCTACATTAGGTTTGCCAATCTCTGTGTCTGGGTCCCTAGCAAAAAAAAGAAAAAAAACCCCACAATCCTGGGCAAAAAAGGAAACCTCAGTGTCCTTTATGTGAAATGGATCCCTTTGGGAAAAGGTCTACTGATCATGAAACACCTCATTTAAAAGGACATTCTGGAAAGCTGAGAACAGGCAGCAGCAGTGGCGGCAGCAGCTGTCCACATCAACAGTCACCACCTCCCTAAATCCCACTGGGCAGGTCAAAGTGTGCCTTCACAAAGCATACACTGCCCTTTCCAATTCATGTGCAGCTTCCTGATTTAAAGACAGAAAGGCACAGGCCTGTGAGTGCCGGGCAGGGCAGTGACATGTACCCAACATAGACCAACTTTCCAAGCTCCTCACCCCTGACTACGGGGGTATTACGATTATTATTACAATGAATCTAATTACCTAGAATGAGCTAGCCCCCTTATGAACTGACAGAGGAAGAAAGCAGAACCAGGAGGAAAATACACACAGTGTCCTATGGAAATATCATTGTTTAGTTGTTTCAGTCATTCAGTTTCCCTCTTCCTGACCCCATTGGGTTTTCTTGGCAAAGATAATGGAGTGGTTTGCAATTTCCTTCTCAGTCTATTTTACCTCTGAGGAAACTGAGACAAACAGGGCTAGGGGACTTGCCTATAGCTAGTAAGTGTCTTGAGGCCAGATCTGAACTCAGGGTCTTCCTGACTCCAGGTCCGGGACTCTGTCCACTGAGCAACCCAGCTGCCCCCATACAGAAATACAGGCATATACAAGAAGATGATACTAAAAGACAGAATTCAGATAAGATGCAATGACTAGTCTTGGTTCCAAAGGATTATTTGAACTACAGTTCAAAGGTCAGTTTGTGACGACCTCTCTGGGTCTTAGATCCTCATGTAAAATAAGAAATGCCCAAGATGATGGCTAAGGTTCCTTCCAGCTCTAAGAAGTTGTGATCAGTGATTTACCTAATTTCTTGAAGGAGGGAAGGAAGCTACCCCCTAAGTAACCCCGGGGAGTTCAGATGGGGAAACTGTGCCAGTTGTTCCTGAGGCCAGCTGGAGTTTAGGGTTTGTTTGTGTTTCTGGTGGTTTTTAATTGCTTATAAAAACTTCCTTAATGTCAAGGAACCAAAAAAACAACTGTCCAATGTTAACTTCCCTAAGATATTTATTCCAAAGCAAAAACTTGCTTGTGGCCACTGTGTTATGTTATGCATGACAGGATTAAAATGAGATAATATTGTCCTGGAGGGAAAGGGAAACACAAATCACTCAGGAACAAAACACTAGCGGCAATAAAAGGGCTGGGAAAGGAAGCGACTTATCAGCTTAGTCAGAATCTGTTTCACGGATCCACACACAGGTTGTGGGATCCCAGGGTCGAGTTCCTCTCCTGTCAAAACTGATTAAATGCTCCATCAAAACTGCCCTCCAACATCTTCATTCGATTTGCAAAGGCTGAATTTCAGATCCTCCCCTGCCCTCCTTAATTATCCCTGCCCAGGCTGTCTTCTGCCAGGATCACTTAGCAACTGACACAACTTTGCAAATTAGCAGGCTCTGATAATGGAGGAGATAACAAATTCCACATCCCACTCTTTCTAAAGTATTTTCTCTGCTTATGATTGACCTTAGAACCCAGAGACTCAGACCATCCCCATTTGCAAATAAGGAATAAATCTCTGATCCTCCTTTCTCCACCCCCTTCTCCAGGCATCCCAGAGAGGGAACCAAGTAACCGCTCTGCTTCAGATTGCCTTTGAGGAATTGTAGCTGGATTGAACTAATTAGCACCCCAGCCACAGGACAAAAACAGTGATTTGACCAAATCACAGTCCTTTAAAGCCAAGGAGGCTGGCCTAGAAATCCAGGCCTAGCCCTAGCCTCCAAATCCCATCCATTCCTCCGAGTACTAAACTGAAGTAAAGACGACCTGAGTCCAAATCCCACCTCAAGACCCTGGGAAAGTCACTTCGCCTCTCATCTGTAAAGCAAGGCAGCTGGACTCAGTGACCTTGAAGGTTCTTTGAGCTCTGGAGCCTCCCAGATCCCCCCAGCTGACAGCCTCCCAGGGATCACTGTGTATTACGGTTACACGTGTATATAGGTGTTATTGCCCCAGCAGATGGAGAATCCCATGATGGCAGGTGCTGTCTTATTTAACTTTGGATCTCATAATAAATGTTTGCTGATGTGCAATCAGGGTGGGAGAGAAAAGGAAGCTTCACATCCTCACCATCACTCTGTGGGCCATTTCTCCTGACAAACACCAGCTCACTTCCAGGCAGCCTAGGCCTGTGGAGAGAGCAGTCCTCTGAGACTAAGACCTGAGCTCCAATTCTCCCTCTTATACAACTGGCAGTGTGATCGTGGATAAGTAAGTCTAACTGACTTAGGTCTAGTTCCTAACCCTAAACATCAGTTAAACTAGAATGTACATTGGATTCTGGAGAAACAATTTACCATACTGCTGGTTGAGCTGTGAATTGATCCAAAAATTTGGGATGATATCAAAAAAAATCGCTAAACCCTTTCACTCAGCAATAGCACTACTAGGCCTATACCCCCAAAAATATACCCCTATATCACAGAAAGAGGGGAGATCCATATAAAGAAAAACACTTGTAGCAGCACAGAACTGGAAAGGTTTCATAGTCTATGAATGTAATGTGCTGTTATGACATGAGAAATAACAAATGTAAAGAATTTCAAGAAGTTTGAGAATCTATGTGAACTGAGGCAGGGTGAAGTAAGCAGAACCAGGAGAAAAATTTACACAATGACCCCAATACTATAAAGGAAAACAACACTGAAGGACTTTAGAACTCCCACCATGCAGAGACCAATCAATCAATAAACACTTGCCTACTGGGTCAGGCTTTGTGCTAAGTGACAAAGTGATACAAAGTGATAAGGAAAAACAGTTCCTGCCCTCAAGGAATTTACACTCAAATGGGGCAGACAACATGTAAATAACTACCTACCCCTAAGATACATAAAGAGAATATGGAAGGTAACCTCAGAGGAAAGAAAATGGCATCAACAAAATTTTTGAAAGGAAAAACAATCTCACTTTACCTTTCCAATTTTCCAGTCCAAAATATCACTCAGCAGATTTATACTAGGACTTCTACCCTGAAATCATTCCCAAGCAAATTGCAACTAAAACCATAATTACTCTACCCCTCACACAGAACCTCTAAGTCAGACATACTAGCTTAGGGATCAGCAAAATAAAGATTTATCCTATTTAAAAATATAAAAAGCATTCTTAGCTCAGGGCTAAAAAACAAGCCAAGGGACAGATTTGGCCCTGGGACCACAGACCCTCCTCTAGCCACTACACCATGGGGCCCTCATCTTTACTAGCAATGCCAAGGTCCTCCTGACAGACTAGGGTGGAATAAGAGACAAGATCCCGGTCTTTTAGGAACTAAGCTTTCTGGAAGATGTAGGGCACAGCTTACAGGATGTCATTAGAACATAAAAGGAAAATTTACAGAACAAAGAGAAAAAAAGGAAAAACTTTTACTCTTGCCTCAAAAAGCATTCAAGCCAGAGGGAAGCCCTGATGGTTTGTCCTAGACTGAACTCTGTCAGGGTCAGAGGGTTTGAACTAAGCCATGGAATCCACCCCAGAGGGCAGGCAAGAAGCACTCCAGAGAGAGCCAGAGAGAGCAGCTACTTTTTGCCTTTAATAAATCTGGCCTTATTCACAGATGGACCTTTAGACTTACATGAAATGATTAAGTGAGCCGTTTCTTCTTTTCTTTGCCCTCCTTTTGGAGAATTTCTAGCACAAGTCTGTTTTCCTTTAAAAGGCAGCTATTCATTACACATACTGGGCTACATCAAAGGGCAGGAAACCTAGAAAGAGGAGACCAGGCATTGGCACAACCCACTGCTGGGGGAGGTTGTGACACTGTTCCAAGAGCTCTGACACGCCAGGCACCACCTAAGTCCCTCTGATCAGCAAGCTGGGAAAGAAGCTTGGGTTCACGAGGGGAGCCCGTCAGATTGCTTGGGAGCTATTCAGCCCTACTTATCTGCACTAGGAAAGACAGGGAGCAAGCTCTTTAAAGTGGGAGAAATGGCCAGAGTCTCAGAATTGGCCAAGTTTAGCTTCAAGAAAATTTCCAAGGTTCCTGGCCACATTCATTGTGATGTGTTTGTTGTTAAATGGCCCTTTCATGCAATGTTTAATTCGAACTTTTCAGAAATGATGACTTGCAAAAAAATCAGCATTTTTGATCCCTGAGAATTGCAGATGAAGGTGTGGTTTCTGAATCCAGACCCTCAGTGATAAGAAGTAGCTGGGCTGGGGGAGCAGGGAAAGAAGTGACACAGGCATAAAACTCTGGAGCTAATTTTTGACTCCTATTTTTGTACAGACCACAAACTACTAGAAGTCAAGTTTCTTTTTCTAAAGCAAGCCTAGGACTCCCAACCCTTCTTTTTTTAGTTTTCTGTAGACATTGCTTTAGTCTAGGCCAGAGGTCAGCAATTTACATGCATCAAAGGAAGATTCAAAGAATGCAAGGTGACTTTGGGTAGGGGTAGGTAGGGGGGGTGGCATTGTGCAAAGGAGGGGTGTTTGTCCTACAAGATTGTGCTGCCCTACCATCAGGCAACATTCTTTTCCATTTCCATCCAACAATCCTTTGACTACTGGGAGCTCAGGACTCCAGGGGTTATCCCCATCCTTTGACCAGGAGCTAATGCTGAGCCTGTAATTTCATGTCTGGGGCTGCTTAGATCAAGTACTGATTCTAATACATGGAGACAAAGCTGCCTCTTCAGGGATCGTCTTGTAGAGATAACAGAAAGGAAGTTGGCCAGTGCCCTTTATGACTGGCTCTATCTGCCATACTCTGTAACAGAGAAAACGACTATGGACTTGCTGTGTGACTTGACTCTAATGGTCTCATTCTCATCCTTTTTTACAAGGCCAAATGGGCACCAGAAGGACGGTCACAGACCAATTAAAGAATCCTATCCCAAAGCATCACTTCTGAGATGGTGGGTGGGAGTTACTTACATGTGTAATTTTTCATGGGTTTCTAGACCTTTAAGTACAATGCAGAGCTGTAGCCCTCACTGGGTAAGGGAAGCCCCAATTATAATGACCTCATGGGCCACCTGATCCCCAGATGCCAGGCCCCAGCTCTACTATGAGCTAGGCACTGTGTCCCTGAGTGCAAAGACCCTCCACTTCACTAGCATTTTCCAAGGTCCTCCCACCAGAGCCTAGGATGGGAGAGGACACAAGACCCTAGTCCTTTAAGAACTAAGCTTTCTAGGAGATAAAAGGCACAACTTATAGGATGTCACAACAGTCTGTAAAATTTAGGAAAATATGATATTCTAATACTGAAATCTTAAAAGAACTTCCAGGGACATACAGAATAAGAGTGACACATGGTACCTCTGTGGCACCACTGTGGTCCAGTGGAAACTGGTTGAGGAGTCAGAGGAAATGGGTTCAAACCCTCCTCTGACACTTGCTACCTGTGACCCTGGGCAAGTTGCCACACAGCCCTGAGCGTCCATGTCCTCAATTATAAAATAAGAGGGATGGACTGGATGACCTCCCCTAAACCCTCACATATCAGTACACTGTGTTAGCAGAAACAAATCCAAAAAAGTGATGCAGCATGAAATGAGAACTAGGAAGAATCATTTACACAATAACTACAACCTTATTTTTTTAATTAAAATTTTTTTTAAAATTGACAAAAAATTATTTCTCTTCTGTTCTCCCACTGGGGGAAAAAAAAGAAAACTTTTGTATCAAATATACATAATCGAGCAAATAAAATTTGCTGTATTGGCCCTGTCCCAAAATGCATGTTTCATTCCACACAATGAGTTCATGTCTGCATGATATGGGTTAAAGCATGCTTTCTCATCAGTGCTTTCGAATCATGGTTGGTCACTGCATTGAGTATAGTTAAGTCTTTCTAAGTCATTTTTCTTTACAATGTTGTTGTTATTGTATAAAATGTTCTTTCTGTTCTTCTCAAATTAGTCTGCATTAGTTCATAAAAATCTTCCAGGTTTCTTTGAAGCCACCCCTCTCATCATTTCTTTGGGCACAACAACATCCCATAACATTTCTATGCCATAATTTGTTCAGCCATTGCCCAAAGAATGGGTGCTCCCTTAGTTTTCAGTTCTTTGTCCTACAAAATAAGCAGCTACACACACACACACACACACACACACCCCACTCTATTTTTTAGTTCTTTGGAGGGTACAGAATTGGTGGTCAAAGAGTATGAACAGTTTAGTAATTCTGGGCATGACTACAACATTGTAAAAGAAAATATTACCAAAAGTCTTACAGACTCTGATCAATGCAATGACCAATCACAATTCCAGAGGCCCATGGATGGATCATACTTTCCACTTTTCAACAGAGATGACAGACTAGAGGAGCAGAATGAGACATAAAGTAGAGAAATTAATCCAACACAGCGATTTTAGACAGAGTATCTTTAAGTTCATGTAAAAAGTCTGCTTGCTACAGAGAAGTTCAGAAACTCTGGGCCTCCTCTCCACAGCACCTTTAGCAAGGAGGGCTTGCTGAACAGAGGTCTCTGATCACTGCATGAGAAAGTCCAGGAAGAGCAAAGCCCCCCGACATCGAGAGTTTTGTTCACTCTACAACTAGGATGATGTGATAGTGACTTGTGTGATCTCCCACACCTGACTATGCAGAAACTATGAAACCATTTCAAAGAGAAGCTCTGGGGAAAACAAGAAGGGCTCCTTTATATAAGGTGCATCTTGGAAGAGGTAAAGAAGACCAGGAAACAGACAGTGTGTCCTGTGATGTCGGGGGAGGATGTTTCTTTTTCCATTTCTCCTGCTCTTCTAAGACCATTAAAGCAGATTATCAGTCGATTTAATTATCTTTGGACATTAAAGGGAGAAGAAGCCTAGGCTCCAAGGGAGCTTCCTTTTAGTAGGCCAAAGTTAGCCAGTAACTCCAATCACTAATCACTGGGCGTTGAGGGAAGACACAAAGAAAGAGCAGGGGACTGATAACCCAGGCTACACCCAGAGATGGATAAGAGGCCCACCTGAGAGGCACCAGGTGGAGCAGAAAGAGGGCAGCCTATGGAGTCAGAGAACCTCCTCTGAATCCCAGCTCTGCCAACTACTTGTATGACTTGGAGCAAGTCTAGACTGTGAAAAATGTAGGCATAAGACCAGATGATCTCTAAGACCCCTGAGAACTCTAACATCCTATTATCTATGACAAAACAAAAACCCCCAGGCATGACAGTGCTGCCAAGAAATGTATGAACCATGCCAACTAACAGAGTATAGACCAGTAATAAACAGCTAACATTGCCATAGTGCTCACTATGGGCCAAGCTCTGGGCTAGGCACCTTATAGTGACTATCTTACATTTGATCCTCTGAAGAGTTGGACTTGACAGCCTCAGAGGTCAGGCTCCAGAGCCTGGATCCTTTGATCCTGTGATTCTTTATTTCATGTTTGGTTTTCTTCTCTGACCACTACTAAATATTCTCCCAGGAGAATAAATTTTGGAAAAGATAACTCCTCTAAGGGGCAGAATTTCCTGTAATTCACTAGTGTTATAATGGAAGAAGGAAGGTTTGAACTAAGTTTGGAAGGGTCAAGGGGAAAACTAAAAATAATTGTTTATTTTTCTAATTAAAATCAAACAACAATTAGTCCCCAAGGAAGACTCCGCAGGAGAGGGGGCGTGAGGAACCAAACCCTTCCTGATGCTTTCCCAGATTAAAGGATAAATGAGAATTCCCATTTTGCATCTTTACCACCCACTCCTGGGCCAAGGGTCCCAGAAACAAATCAGGAATTCCAACTGTCTATCAGATTCCCCATAGGTTCTTTGAGAAACTGAGAATAATTAAACCCAGGGGGAAGAAGTTGGCCATAGGGCTGAAGCCCAAAGCTGAAGCAAAAACAGACAAGATAAAGCTCTGGTGTTTCAAGCATCTGGAAACCCCTTCTCTCCTACTGCCTAAGTGAAAGAATCAGGACTGAAACCTCAGGACTGCAGCTACAACATCGAGGTTTAGCCTAGGTTCAGTCAGGGTCTCCGCTGCAGTCATCTTAGCATCTTTAAAAACAAACAAACAAACACTAGAAAAGTATGAGAGGAAGGGCATTCTGGGGAAGGAAGCAAGGAAAAGGAACAAGCAAGGCCCTCCTGACGGTTTCTTTTGTCCTTTGAAGTGGTTCTGGGAAGGCAGGTTTCCTGAAAGAAGTGAGATTGAGAAGGGAACCTGAAAGATGAAAAGGAGTTAGGTAGCCTTTCTTCATGGAAAATGGGAGAGTGGGCTGGAACAGAGAAACCAAAAGAAGGCATAGAGATTGAGCACGAGAGAGGCACACTGCCCAGGGAGGGCACCTTCTATGGAGGTACTAGCTCAGTCAACCAAGAGACCCATAAAAGAGGAAGCTCATCCAGGGAAAAACTTAACTGGTCAAACACCTACAATGTCATTTAAAGGACTTCAAGGCTCTGCCTGGCCCCAGGGGGCAGGCCTAGGAACAAATGGGAGGAAGCTGAAGGAGGCAGAATTAGGTTTGCCGCAAGTTACCCACTGGGAAGGGTGATTGGCTCACTAGGTAGCGGTGGCTTTGGGCAGGAACTGGGGCTCAGAAATCATGGAAAAAACATCTGGAGGCCTCTAGATCCTGCTACTCACTGGGTAGGGAGGAGAATAAAAACAGGACAGAATAGAATTACTCTGGCACCAGACTCCTGCAAATGAAATACAGCTACACTGGCTCTCTGTGAGCTCTAAGTATCAATGATTGAGCTCCAGTCTCCCAGGCAAACAACAGCCACCACTGTACAACATGCCTCTCCTCAAAGAGTCAGAAGACAACAGGTGCACAAAAGCACCTTTTGAGAATTTCCTAACAAGCAAATGTCCCTGACATACATCACCTCAGCATAGGAGAGCTCAGATAAAAACAGGAGAATGAAAAACAAAGAGGACGCAAAAATTCTGTTTCCTTCTTTTTTCACCAACTTATAGAGGAGAGAGTAGAAAAAATCCAGAGAATTTTAGCTATAACCTCCTAAAATAAAGGTTCCAGGTTCTAAAATAAGCGCTAGAGGAAAGCTTAGGTCTGTCTCAATTCTCCAGTATTATCTGCCATATCAATGGCACATAATCCTATTTAGCAACATTGCAAACCTTGTCTCCCATTAGAATGTAAGTTTCCTAATTAGAACAGTAATGCATGATTGGTGGAGTTGTAAAGTGATTCAACCATTCTGGAGAGCAATTTGGAACTATGCCCCAAGGGCTATAAAACTATGCAGAAGACCCTTTGACTCAGCAATACCACTTCTAGATCTATATACCAAAGAGATCATAAAAATGGGAAAAGGACCCACGTGTCCAAAAATATTTATGGCAGCTCTTTTTGTGGTAGCAAAGAATTGGAAATTGAAGGGATGTCCATCAATTAGGGAATGGCTGAACAAGTTGTGGTATATGAATGTAATGGAATACTATTGTATTATAAGAAATGATGAACAGGTGGACTTCAGAAAAACCTGGAAAGACATATATGAACTGATGCTGAGTAAAGTGAGCAGAACCAAGAGAACACCGTACACAGTTACAGCCACATTGTGTGACGACTAACTTTGATATACTTAGCTCTTCTCAGCAACGCAAGGATCCAAGACAATTCCAAAAGACTTCCGATGGAAAATGCTATCCACATCCAGAGAAAGAACTTTGGAGTCTGAATACAAATGGAAGCAGACTATTTGCTCTCTCTCTCTTTTTTTTTTGTTTTGTTTCTTCTTTCTCATGGTTCCTCCCATTGGCTCTAATTTTTCTTTACAACTAATGTGAAAATGTTTAATGTGAATGCACATGCAAAGTCCGTATCAGACTACATGCCATCTTGGGAAGGGGGGAGGTGAGGGAAAGGGAAAATATTTAAAACTCAAAATCTTATGGAAGTGAATGCTAAAAACTAAAATTGATAATTTTAAAAATAAATAAATAAAAGGTGTCAGTATGGTTCACACACACACACACACACACGAACGTAAGCTTCCTGAGAGCAGGGATTGACTGTCTTTGTAGCAGCCCCAGAGTTGAGCACAGTGCCTGGCACATAAGTACTTAGTAAAAGCTTTTGGATTGGTGAGGTTTTCACAAGGCTTCCTATGGTAACACACAAACAATGAAAAAAACCCTTGCAATGAAGTGTACGGGTCAGATGGAGACTGCATGGGCTTCTTAAGGGAGACCATGCTTACTATCATTTGTTGGACTGGGGCTACCTACAGCCACAGTCTCTCCTGCTGCTGCTAGGCACCATAGCAAGCTCTGGTGAAAATGACTTTGTCTCATGAAATAAACAAGTACACAAAGCTAAAGCTAAGTTTCTGGGCCACAATGAATACATGTTTACCCAGTTTTTAAAGAAAAGGAAATTAAGTTTCAGAACAGCTTTATTGGGATCATTCACAGAGATGACACAGAGCCTGGGTCTCTCAAAAGAAAATGCCTTCTCCTATAAAGTGAACTCACATTTTTTTCAAACGATACACCACTCATGAGGAATTGATACTGCTCAAACCTATTTCAAACCAGAGAGTTTTCAAACATCTAATAATGAATGGGCTTCAATGCTGGGGGTCAGAAATCGCCCACATCACCTCCATGTTCAATAAACTTCAGTGGCTCTTGGATCAAATTAAAACCATGTGCATGACTTCTAAAGCTGTTTCTAGCCTGGCCCTTCCTACCTTCCCCTCCACATACTCTGAGATACAGGGGCACATGCAATGACTTTCCCTGGCTGACCCCAGGTCTGGAATGCTCTCCCTCCTCATCTCCACCTCCTGGCTTTCTTCAGAGCTCAGTTAAAGCCCCACCTTGTGCAATGAAGCTCTTCCTGATCCCCATGCTGCTAGTCCCTTCTCTGCGCTTATGTCTAATATGGACGTCCCATCTACAGTCTGTGTGTCTGCCACTGACTGCCTGTTGCCTCTCTGTGAGCACCTTGAGCAGGGACTATTTTTGTCTTTCTCGGTATCCCTAGTACTTGATGCTAGGTATACAACAGATATTTAATAAATTCTAGTGCTCTGACTGAAATAACTTAAAAAAAAAATTAACTGCCACGTACTTTGTACCGGGGATACAAAGACAAATAATCCCTGTACTCAAGTAGTTTGCCATTTATTGGGTGAAAATAACATGTACACACAATCAACCAACCAACAAGCATAAATTAAACACCTACTTTGTGAGAGGCAGTGTGGTACAATGGATGGAGAGTTAGCCTCAAAGTCAGGAAGACCTGAGTTCAAGTCCACTTCTAATAAATACTGGCTGTGTGACCTTGGACAAGTCATTGAAATTCTCAATAACCCACCCACCTCTCTTAAGACTATAATTTGTGCTTTTTTTTTTTGGAGGGGGGAAGGTAGGGCAATTGGAGTTAAGTGACTTGCCCAAGGTTGCACGGCTAATTTTTGTGTTACATGTCTGAGGCTGGATTTGAACTCAGGTCTTCCTGACTCCAGGGCCAGTGTTCTATTCACTGTACCACCTAGCTGCCCCAAAACTATAATTTTCAAAGGATGAGTTTCCTTAATGGGAGATATCTATACCAATGAAGTCAAAGGACTAGTCCTTATCACTATTGCCGTGAGCCAGGTACAATGATAGGTGAGAGAGATATGATGCCTGCCCTCAAGGAGCTCACATTCTTTTGAAAAAAGAGAGGCATAAAATGTATGAAAGCAAGTATAGTACAAGAAAAATTGAGAAAGGAAAGAATGGTATTAACTGGGGAGATCAGGGAAGACTTTAAGGAAAAAGTAGCATCTTAGCCTGGAAGGAAGAAAAGGATTCTGGTAAATGAAGGTGAGAAGGGCACAAATTCCAGGCCTGGGGAATCTTAGGAAGCACAGTTTGGAGATATTTACAATACATAATCTTGGTAATCTTCAGTGGCCCCGGTTTTAAGAGCAAAGACATGATAATGAGTTTTCACATTCAGAAGTAAAACAGGGGAACCCAGATGAATTCTTTGAAGACACATTAAAGACCAGACATTATTTTACCATGTTCACAGCAAGCAGCAACAAATTGGAGAGAATTTGGGAAGGAGAAACTGCAGTATTTCATGATCCAGATTTTAGTGAGAAGTTGTTTTTTGGTCATTTAAAAAAATGCATTAAATAAAAAATTATGGAATTGGAGAAGTGATAACCACTGGCAACCACCCAAAAGGGTATGTCAAGTAGGCTAGGAAAGTTCTGTAATTAATGAAGTGACCAGAATATACTGTATAAAAATTAAGAAGAGGGAACTGAGCCAGAAGAAGAATTTCTAACTGCATGAATTAACAGGATCTCCTTTTAGAACACTGAATAAGAATTCAAAGAAAAAAGGGATGACCTTTACAGGGGCAAATGAACAATTGGCAACAAAACGTAGATCAAGTTCAATGAACACTGCTGGTACTAACTTATTTAGTTTAAAGCACACACAATGCCTTTCTTTTAACAACTGGTAAACTACTAAAGGAGAGATAATGTTGCATTGACCACCCCCCTGCAATCAGGCCTTTCAGTTGTTTCCATTCATTGATTTTGGGGGGTTGTACTTTGTTATGATCGAAGGCCTATTGTAAGTACAGAACGGCTCCAAATGGGGCTGGAAGGCAAAGACTGGCAAAGACAGGAAAAGAGGAACTTCAGAGGATTTTCTGTACTAAATCAAGATGAGAAAACACCTTATTCACAAAAAAAGCACAGGTCTCGTTTTCTCCCTTCCCCTCCATCCTCAAAAAGAAGCTTCATGCTGACTCTTTGTTCTTGGAGTTCCCCCAACACAGAGCCTCAAATTTCCATTACACCCAGAGTCCAAACTCCTCCCATAGACCCTTCATGACCTCAAGGGCTGAAGAAAGAATAAGCTCATCAGGAACTTCCTGGGCTAGGAAAGCCAAGTTCCAGGCCCGTGTGAAGGGAAGGATTTCCCCTGGAAGACTCTTCACAATTCCCTGTACAAAACAGGGTGATATTTAGGTTCCTACTTAGTTTCACTGAGGGCACAAGGAAAGCTTGTTTGTGACAACTTCCTACGTCCCAGCTCTGGCCCATTTAGGCTATGTAAGGCTGAGCACCTCAGCTCTCAGGTACCTCCCTCCGGGTACCTCCCTAGGCCTCAAAGTTGGAGAGAAGTCACTGCCCTGAATGGATTAGTGTGAGTTTCCTCACTCAGGAGTTCTTTCTACTAGTGAATTGTATGGTTCCCTATCTCTATCTTTGTTTCATAAAGTTAAAAATTAAAACATTCCCTCTGCCTCAATTCCAGTCCCATCTCTCCCCACTTGAGCTGGTACTCTTAAGACAATGCACGGTGTGCAGATGGGATCTTTGGGTATTGCTATCCACTGAGGATGATTTTTTTCCTCTGATTTCTTTTTCTTTGTTTACTCTTGCCTGGAAATTGCCTTATTTCATTCCAAATCCAACAAATATTAAAGCATGAAAACAAAAGCAACACTTAAGCTGGATAAGATGAGAGATGGGGCCACACCCTTCATCACCTGCTTGCCAGCTCCATTAAGGGAAGCCCATGCAGGTGGAAAAACAAGGTCAGCCCAGGAGTGAGCAGATCATCAGAGGGCAGGCATGTCTGCTACTAAATGATGCTTGAGAAGCAACAAGCACAGGACCTACCCTCTTCTTTTAAAAAGTTTATTGACATCTTTTGTTTTCACAAAATCAACTTCATTTCTCAATAGATCACCTCCCTCCCTTTTCTTTCCCCATCTTCCGTTACAAAGAACAAAGAAAGAGAGAGGGAAGGAAAAAAGCAGTTGGACCAGAACTAACCAACAGAGCGAGTGAGTCTGCAAGCTACTGGAAAGGAAATAGTCCATATCTTCATGGAGAAGAGGAGTCTCTTCTGTTGAGGAAGACAGTGTGTACAGATAAGCACGGATACAGTACAGAAGCGTCATGTTTTAAAGAAGGGCACTAATACCTGAGCAGATCTTGAATAGAAGGAAAGAACATTAATAATAGCTAGCATTGACTATGCACCACGCACTGTGTAAGCACGTTACAAACAGCATCTCGTTTGTTCTTCACAACAGCTCTGGGAGGAAGGTGCTAGTAAGCTCCCCATTCTCCAGAAGGTGATGCTTGAGCAGAATTTTGAAGGGAAAAAGAGGGGATTTTGAGAGATGAAGGTGAGGGGAGATAGGGAGGCATGGGGGTCAGAGAGAGGAGGTACACCATGTGTAATAGTCACTTGGGCTGGACTGTAAGATATAGGAAAGGGAGTGATATATAATAATGACAGGCTAACTAAATGACTTTTTATTTTTAAATGCACTTGAAAAGCATTTCAAGTTTTGCATATTTAACTAATCAATCAATAAACATTTATTGAGTGTCTACTATGTGCCAGGCTGAAAATGCTGAAATTAAGCACCAGGAAAGGTAACTGGAGTAAGCTGGGGCAGCTAGATAGTGCAGTCAACTGAGTGCCAGGCCTGTAGTTAGGAAGACCAGAGTTCAAATCCTAACTCGGACACTTACTAGCTGGGTGTCCCTGAGCAAGTCACTTAACCCTGTTTGCCTCAGTTTCCTCATCTGTAAAATGAGCTGGAGAAGGAAATAGCAAAGCACTCCAATATCTTTTTCAAGAAAACCCCAGATGGGTTCATGAAGAGTTGGACAAAAGTGAAATCATTGGACAACAAGGAGCATTCTAGGATTGTTCCAGAGTGGGGCAGCTATTCCGTGTGTGGGGAAAGGAGATAAGATTGTCAGGAGTGGGATTTGTGGGACTTTGGGTTGGTTAGGGCAAAAGAAGTGTGGAGGGGTCAGGAAGGCAGCATAGGGACAGCTCACTGGGTTCCAGTTGGCCGGTGTACTTTCTGGGCTATGCCCTTTTAGAGTGGAAGGCTCTAGAAAGGCTGACATGGGCTTCTTTCTTTCTTTCCTCTGACTCAGTAGGAATCAATGAAAAGAAGAAATCTCCCGCTTCCAATTCTCACCTCTAACCTTCAGTTCTTTGTCTCCCTCCACAGTCAGAACTCATTGAGCTTTGGAAAAGAGAGACATTCTTCTCCCCTCCCCTTGCAGCCAATGCCTGGGCTTTGAGGACTGTGGCCACCCCAGGTCTGTGGCCTTGTTCTGCACCACTGAACATTCTGAACAAAGGCCTGGAACACCCTCTTCGAACCTGGAGTGGAGGTAACCATTTATGCAGCATGAAAGGCAGAAAGAGCTATGGTGGATCACAGAAGAACTGACACCAGGCATCTAAAAATGGTTCAAGGCTTCTGCTTTCTGGACCCACTACAGTACTATTATCATGCAAACACTTCTCAAGGAGCTACCTCCCTTTTGAGCTAACTGGGAAACATTGGATTTCTGCTGGGAGGGCTATAGAATGACTGATAAACTTCATGGTACAGAGTCTCTTGGGCTTTTACTCCTGGCACCCCTAATACTGCTTTGGCTTTAACAATTAAATAAAGAAATAACAGTGGTATTTTCCTTCCACCAAGGCTGGTGTTAAGGGTTTTGTCCACTTGGAGCAAAGGGAAAATTCAAAGCGAGTGAGCTGTGGTTTAGACACCTGATACTTTCATATGATTTTTTATATAGGAGGGCAAGCAGCCCAGAAGGAGGAACTGCTATATGAGAATCAATGTTGCTAAGCTACGAGAAGTCACTGTTGTGAGTTAACAGTCAGGGACTTCTCCTGGAAGAAAGAATCAGCAGGGAAGGGGAGGAAAGGGGAGGCGACTAAATCCTCTAATGAACAACTTTAAAGATTCTACAGCCAAGGGCTCTAATCCCAGACCTAATTGTTGGGGCTGGACAGCCTCCATCCAGGGAGTTGGTCTGTACCCTTTTTTAATTATACAGAAATGGTGAGAAATATGGAAAACGGAAGAGGTAAAAGCTCTTACAATTCTGGTTGTTAAGGCCACATCAAGAATATGGATAATTGAAAAAGGAGGTAAGAGTGAGGGATAAGTGAGGGGACGGCCCTGGTGATGTAGTGGCATCTGTGAACTATTAAGACACCCAGAAGAGGGCCTCTAGCATGCTAGGCAGAGTCTAGGGAAGACTATGGCCAAGAATGACGTAGGATGAGAAGGCATGAATAGTTAGGGCTCTGCACCCGTGAAGGAAAGACCATGGGGATCAAGGGTCCATTGTATTACTCCGAAAACTCCATGCCCACCCAATCTCTTCTAACTCACTTTGACTTAATTTCTATGGAGGAATTTCTTTATCTTATTTTGTAATCTAGTCTAATATTTTCACCTGTGGATACCAATGCAGCATGCCAACATATAGCCAGTGGGTGTTTATTGATAATCAACAATACTTGTCGATTAAATGACATGTCCAACCTAAGGGACAGGACACAAGCAAGAGTCTACAAAGAAGGAGAGTGTCAGAAGCCCTGGAGAAACAGGTCAATATCTGACTCTGTCATTGCCATGCCCAATGCAGCCTGAGGATCTTTATCACCCAACAAAGACAAAAAAAAAATCACCTTTTCCCATACTCCTCCTCCAACCATACATTTGGATGTTTTCCAAATCCTTCTAAAACCCCACAATCTATTATTTCTTCCAAGTGAAGATGCCAAGAAGAAAATCCATTTTCTTTGTCATAACTAGCTGTAAGGTAAACAAGTACAAAAGAGAGAGAGAGAGAGAGAGTGTGTGTTACCCAATTAAACAAGAATGCAGTCAGGGCAGCTACATGACCACGGTTTTCCATGTGTTATATATATATGCCTTTGTAAGTCTTGTGTACAGCAGCCCCTCCACTGACTGGGCCAGATGAAGCCTCAGAAAAGGAGGAGAGGTGTTTTCCACAAGAGTCTGTGGGTATCCCTTCCCCTGACAAAAGAAAAAAAATGAATGAAACACAGGCTGAGAGTCCTCGGGAGTGTGAGATCATCCATTAAATCCAAGCAGCTGCTGGAAGGAGAGGAAGGACAGTAGCGGGTGACTTACATGCCACACAGAGCAGGTGCTTAGATGTTGGCTAAACTGAACTGAGTTGGAGGTCAGAGGGCTTGGCTTTGAATTCTGGCTCTATTTGCTTCATGACTTTGGGCAAATCACAACCCTTCTGCACTTTAATTTCCTCATCTGTTGGTTAAAAAAGAAGAGGGGACTGGACTCTATAGATGATTACAAAAGGCCCTTTGACTTTTAGAAACAGAGAGTTGAAGGGCTTGGCACTTCGGTATCCTGAGATTTGTTGTTCTTCGTCCTTCATTCTCAAAGAAGATCATGACATCAGATTTAAAGAAACAAACAAGCCTGCAACAAGCAGTGACAAAAATACACAGGCGCAGAGGAGAGAAATGCCAAGGGTATTTCCTATGCACAATTGCTGAGAGTCTAAATCCACATGGTTCCTAGAAATTCCAGGCTCAGCTGTGTGAACTTGGGCAAGTCATTTAACCCCAAATGCCCTGCCTTTCCCCCTCAAAAAAAAAGAAAAGAAATTTCAGGCTCAGAGGGACAAAATCTGGAGTATTTTTCTGCCCTGCAGAAAAGTAGGTGATGCTAAGAGTTGAGGACATTTCAGAATCCAGAGAGAGGCTGAATAACTAAAATGCAGCCCTAGTTCTCTCAGTCAGATAAAAGAGAAACTAAGGGAAAAGAGAAATGTGGAAAAATGAATCCTTGGAGGCAGAATGAATGAGGGAGTCTCTGCCCACTGCTGTTGGTGAAAGACAGTACCTGGCATTTAGGATGTTGATGAAGTATGTGCAACAGGGTACCTGGCTCAGGCTGTTGGTTGGGACTTGCGGGCTCACATTAGAACGAGGGGACAGAACGCTCTCTTCTCCATCTCAGACATACCCTGTAAAGTGCTTTCAGAGGGTTCCTGGCTCACTAGCTCTCCTCTATTCTGAGGTGCAAAAAAACTTAGCTAGTTCATAATCTTTATTCCTTAGAAGAAAAGCAAAACAAAATAAAAATGAAAACAAAAACCTAGAGCCAGGGCAGCTAGGTGGGGCAGCTAGGTGGCGCCGCAGACAGCACAGCGGCACTGGAAGGAGGAGGACCTTCATTCAAAAGCAGCCTCAAACATTCACCAGCTATGTGCCCCAATGGCCTATGACCTCTCTCCCCCAAATAAAAATGAGGGGGTGAAAAAAGAAGAAAAATTCCTGGACTTCCCAAACTCTTGAGGTCTTAACTTAGAGAGATGTTTCATTTGAAATGACATTAAGTTAATGCCTTGAAGGTGAAGGGTGTAATTTTAAAAATAATAAATGTGCCAGTATGAATTGTGTCTGAACCTACTTACTATGAAATAAGCTTGATTAACAACACATCCTTTTTAAGATGAGAGAAAACAAGCAACAACCAGCTTTGTGCATCTCTCTGGTGCTGTTCTCAATTATCCCTTTCCCTGTGAACTTCACAAAGTATCAGCAGGTGGTAGATAATTGAAATTTTAATAAAATTTGTCTTACATTCCTAGCAGAATCTTTTTGTTCCAAGAAGCCCCCTCTCTCTAGCCTGAAGATGGCCCCACAAATGAGTTGACTCTGGGAGAGTTTCCTAAGCAAGTCAGTTTCTGGTTACATTTTGGTTTGGTGAAGAAAAGGGGGGAATGTCACTGATGAGAAAAAAGCAGTTACACATGACTCCTATTTACATTCTGGAAGCAACAGTTTGATTTTTTTGGTTCCTTTCTCATTCCAATCAGGAGAATAGAGGCTTTACTCTGAAAAAATGCATGGGGCACTGAGAGGTCTCCCTGGCTGATGCGTGTGAGACAAGCTCTAGTGACCTGGGCACTCTGAACACTGGCCTTCTTTCTTGCCAGAAGTCTGCCTGTAGATTCTGTATGAGTCTTTCCCCTTCCATAGCAGCCATCTTCTATCTCCCTCCCTAATACTCTGCAGTTCAGCCTTTTCCTCATAAAAAGGGCTCCCTTGATCCACTCGAAATTCTGAACTCCTTTCTTCTAGAGCACTGCTTCCTGTGGACACTACTCACAAGTCAACCTAGGCCCTCCAAGTCCTCGGCAGACATTAATTTACATAGACTCACAATGCCTGAGAACAGGAAAACTCTCTCCCTTTTCAGATGAGGCAAAAACTATGCTCCTGAGAAGTTAAAGGAGTGGATCTGAACTCAGAACTCAGGCTGTGTTCTTCAAAACTGAGCAGAGTTGGAATTTATCTGACACTAAACAAAGCTGATATAGCTGTGTAGAAGAGGTTCAAGCAGGTAAGGGGCAGGGAAGAATGGAAGGAGGAAAGAATATGTATAAAGACTGTAGCTAAAATGTTTGAAAAAGCTATAAGCTCTGAATTTGCCTCTGACTCTGACTAGCTGTATGACCCAGGGCAAATCACTTAGCCCCTTCTGTAAAAAGAGGGGTTGGATGCTGAAGTCCTCAAAGGTCCCTTACAGCTCTAAAAATCCTTATTTCTATGAAGTAGGAATGTCTTCCCTGCTCTATGGCTTGTGTCATGGCCCAGGGACCATATCCCTCCATGAGGCTGCCTTTTAGTTTTTCTGCAAGTCTAGGATCCTCGGATCAAAAAGGGCAATGGAAAGAGTTCAAATACCAACTCCAGGGTCTTTCTAGAGATCAGTCAAGACAGTGCCTCGACAGGGAAAAGTGCCATAAGGACCATCCCCTTTCCCTTAACAATTTGGAATTATCTGTAGAGACCCACATCGCCTTCAACGAACATGGACAATGGAGAGCTGATTTCAGTTTTATGGACAAGAGTGGACACATATATGGGGATTCATGAAATTCAGGCCAGTAAATAGCTTCCAAAGGCCATGAGGACCCCTACCCTCTATTCTTTCACCTTGGCCTATCTTCCCCTTCAGTTTGATGCCATCTTCTGTTGTCTTTGCTTTTCCCTCTTCCTTCTTGCTTTAAAACATTCCTCCTCCTCTATTCTCAAAACAGGAAAAAAAGACAAAGAGGGAGAAACTAGGGGAAAAAAAGAAGATAGTAAGTAAAAAGACTGAGGGGAGGGGGAATCTAAATGGACACCCCCATAGGATGCAGAAACTACAGACTGCAAATGAGAATAGTGGTCACCAAACCAAAGAAGGGACTACAGTATTTGCTGAACTAACCCTGCCCCCCATATAACAACATGTTATGCTAAATTGTTTTAACATTTACTAAAATGATGCACTTCTGCTATCCTTCGGAAGGAGCACAGTCTCAGCTCATTTTGCTGATCCCTCACCCAGAAGCTTTTGGTGTAAATCACCTTTGCTTCTGCTGGGGAGGCTGTTCCCAGGGATCAGTCTTTCTCTTTTCCTTCCGAATTCTCATTCTCAACCAGCTGAGATTTCACTTCCCCAGATTTCCTTGATAAGAACCAGCAAACAGAAGCTTTTACCCCATGACTAGAGTGCAGTCATTAATCCGCTCACTCCACATCTCCAGCTGCTCTGAGACATCACAGAGAATTTCTCCTTCTTTTTTCTTGGAGATGGATACCTTCATGAGTCTTACTGTTTTAATTAAGTAAGCCCTTGCAGAGACGTTAGCACAGCCGATAAACAGGGGGATTGGTAATGGAAACACCGGCATCCTCAACAATAGAGACACTGTCACACAGGCATGCACTTTCCTGAAAATAAAGTTGGCAGTGATGACTGCTGTGCCCAGGAAAAGATTTTCTATGGGGGAAAGAAAACAACCTTCAGTTCCCAGCAGGTCCTGGGCAAGCCTAGGCCAAGCTTACTTGAGAATCTGAACCCTCTCTTCCAAAAAGAAAGGCGAAGGACTGTTCCCACCCACCACTGCCCTGTCAGGAAGTGAGGTTGGCTAAAAATCAAAGCAGCCTCCCAGACCTGGGGTTCCCCTTGGGAGTAGTGAAACAAATACAAACTGTAAGGCTGCTACCAGGGTAATGTACTGGGTCATCAATTGTCAACATAGATCTCATTGTGAAAGCCAGAAAACAAATTCTATTTCCCTTTTGAAAGTACCTTCTGACCCCCTCCTTGCCTCTTTGCAGAGGTGGAGGACTGAGGGTGTGTGACACTGCATACAATGTCAGACTTATTGTGTTTCATAGATGTTGCCTGGTTTTGCTGAGTTCTCCCCCCATTTCTTCTTTGTTATAAAGGAAGGTTCTCTCAGAGGAGTAGGGAGGAAGAATATAATGGGAACTACAGGAGAAGCAGAAACAAAAGACAGTAATAAAATTATTTGAAAACACAAAATATGTCAATAAAAATCTCAAGTTTTACAAAGTCTCTTTTAAGCCCCCACCCTGCTTCTTTGCAGAGATAGAGGACCGTGGGTGTGGGACTCTGCAGATTCAGGTTTGGGGGACATTTGGGTTATATTTGTTGAACTGCCTTTTTTTTTTTCTTTTCTTTTTCATTATGAGGGATAGCCATCTGGGAGAATGGAGGGAGGGCACGCTGGGAGTGTACACATGAGGGTACACAGAAGATATCAATAAGAATCTATTTTTAAAAGAGAGGAAATGGTTTCCAAGGTTGGGTAATTTATCCAGCCAATCAGGTAGAGAAAATGCAATCATTCAAATTTAATGTAAAAGAGTTCTATCTTGCCTGCTCTCCATTAACAAGAGGAGGCAGGCAGGCAGAAAATTAAAGAGAGTAAGTAACCTCTTACGTGATTCCTAGCTCCAATGGGGCTGGGAGTGGGGGCCTCAACGGTCTGTTCAATACTATATGTTACTTGGCCAAACCATAAATGAATCATCCTGCTTAATATTATCAAGAATTATTTGGCAACATGTAGTTGGAAATCCTCCAAATGTTGTATCAGGAAAGCATAATTTTATACTCTTTTATCGACAGAGAGATAGAAGTTCCTTAAGAAATTAAGTTGTTTCTTTTAAGACAGGTTTACTTAATACTTATTGACTTCCCACATACCAAATATCAGAGCCTCTGCCTTTAAAAAAAAAAAGATTAGGAATGTTAGAAGTTCAGTGATGAAATATGGAAAAAATGTTGAACTGAGGTTTATATAGATTTCTTTAGATCATAGGATCCAGAACTGGAGGAGACTTTTAGATTAGGAATCTGGAGGGAGGGTCCAAGGGTCCAAGGGATCAGAGTATAGATTCAAGCCAGGTCCTTGTATTCCAAAACTGGTGCTCTTTCCCTGATACCAGATTACATTCCAATCCCTCTATCTCTTACAAAGTGTGTCAGCACAAGCAAGTCACTATACCTAGGCCTCAATGGGGATAATATTTATATGTGAATTTATATATGTATGTATGTGTATATACATATGTATATAGAGACATATATATCCATAAATACATACACATCTATGTGAGCTATTTTTTTTTTTTATTAAAGCAATCAGGGTTAAGCAACTTGCTCAAGATTACACGGCCAGCTATTTCTGGGTGTGGTGCTGAGTATCTGAGCCCAGATTCGATCCCCAGGTCATCCCGACACTGGAGCCAGTGATCTTACTTGCTGAGCCACCTGGCCGCCCCTATGTGAGCTATTCTTAATATTTTTCTTCTTGAGGAAAGCAGTATTTCTATTTCGAATATTAAGGTACCCTTCCTGTGTGATCCTGGGCCAATGGGATCAGTTTGGAATGGGCATTGGTTGGGTGAGGATGCTTAAATTTCTTTAATCCTAGGGCTCTGACTTTGGCTAAGTGTGTGCTGGATGGCTGGGGGAGGGAGAAGGCAATGAATTTCTTTTATTTCAAATGATGTTACAGTTTTAAGGAGGAAAAATGAATGCTATCAATTCTAAAAACTTCTAATAACTGGGACTGGAATTAAAGATTAATACTGGACCAGTGAAGCCAAAAATCACTAGATGTACATGCCTAAAAAGGAGTACAAAGAAAATTTGTTGTTTGGGTGCTTGGGCTCCCTGCCTCCCCCCCAATAATCCTTTCAAGAATTCAGAACATTCTGCTGAACAAATCTCAAAACCTCAGTGAGGGGTTAGTAGCAGTCTATGGGGTTTGACTGATTTTAATCTGTGAGTTAGACTATGCAAATTCCCTTCTCAACTAGTTCTTTAATATATGGTCTGGTGGTTTGAGTCCTGGCTTTCTACGGCTTTGAGCTGAAAATAATCTCAGAATCATTATGCCAACTTTAGAGTCAGGCTTGGTCCTGGAGCCACCATTATCACCACTAGGCACATCCCAAAACCTCCGGGCCTTTGGCTACTGGGTCCATTATTCTTCTTGTTTGCTCGGAAGGCAAACACACCTTGAATCACGACCATATGCAAATATAATTTAGCTTGACTGGGCAGGGGTAAAGAGTAAAGTCTCCCTATCAGCAGCCTGTATCCACAACCCTCTCACAAACAATTCAATATTAAAGATACCAGAAAAGTCTCTGGCGGATGCTGAAAGTCACTGTGAGCCAAAGAAAAGAGGCAGTGCCTAACAGAACCACAAACATATTAGGAAAAGGCCAGTGGCAAAAGCTGTTCACCTGAGTGACATGTAGCCTTCCTTCCCCGAGTGAAAGTCCATTTGGCATAAACCCCAAGACCAGGTCTTTAGACTCCCAAACCTGGGCAGCCTTTCCACTACTTCCATTCTGCAACTTGCTACGGGCTAAGAACTGGGAAGAGGAGTAGTATTTTCTAAGGGAAAAAATGTAGTTATCAGGTAGATGTATAGTAAACAAAGCTACGGCAGTCTCAAAGAACCAAGAACTGCTTGGACGTAGGGCCTCCCTACAGAACACTCAAGAGACTCCTGAGTCTATCTCTGTTCGCCATTAATCCACAAATCCCAGGGTGAAGTAAGAGTTAAGATCCTTGAGTCTGGCCACATTTGCAGACATAAAACTCCATGTTTCCTCGATTTTGTGGTCTGAAGTCAGACTTGTAACATTAACTTTAATGTCATTTTTTTGGGAGGTGATTCATGCAGTGCTCCTGCCAAGAATTTTAATAATTAGACTGAATTAGGACGACTCTGTCTGCACATGCCTGACCACATCTGCTGATGGAATAGTTATCCTGGAAATGCTGCAAAGGCCCAGGGAAAGGTTATAAGGGCACTGTTCAGAAAGGATTCATAGCTGGGCAGGGATCCTTTAGCCTGGAGAGGGAAAGTCAGCTCATAGGCTACTCCCTTACCAGCTGAAAACGTGGGCTACTACTCTATAGCTTTCATTAAATGCTATTTGTCAGCAGTAGGGGACAGAAGGGAGCAGGAAAAAAGGAAGAAGAGGACATAGAAAGGGAGTGAAGGAGACAAGGAGGAAAGGAGAAAAGGGTAGTAGGGGAGGGAGGGGAAGGGAGGAAAGAAAGGGGAGAGAGGAAGAGAAAAAGACAGAAAGAGGGGGAGAAAGGAGAAAAAAGGAAAGAGAGGAAAATGGAAGAGGGGTTAAGAGGCAAGAAAAGAAGAGGAAAAAAGAGAGAAAGGAGGAAATAGGGAAGAAGAAAGGTGATGAGAAGCGGGAAAAGAAAAGACACACAGCTTGGAGGAGGTGTGGATGATGGTCTGAAGGCCTGGATTCAAATTGCAGTCCTGCTACTCACTGTGCTGTCCTGGTCAAGTCACCTAACCTATCTGGGCCTCAGTTTCCTTATCATTAAGTGATACAGTTTGCCTAGATTAGAGAGTTTTCATATTCTCTGTGTGTGTGCCACAGACCACTTCTGGCACAGTCTGGTGAAGCCTATGGGCCTCTTCCCAGAATAATATTTTTAAATACATAAAATACACAGGGTTATAAAGGAAACCAAAGATGTTGAAACAGTTATCAAAATATATATTTTTTAAAAATGACAGAACTAGATGGTTTTTGAGGTCTCTTCAGGCTCTAAATCCACAAGCCTGGGACTCTGAGTAGGTTTGTACAATCACAGAATCTGAAAATTGGAAGAAACTCCAGTGGTCATCTAATCAACCCATACACAAAAGGGAAAAATTTCCAAAGGGAAAAAAACCCTCCCCCCACATTATTTTCTACCATGCACTGAAAAATGTACGAAGTGTTTATCTCCAAGCATGTGTCCCAAAACAAAGACAATGTCAATGTTAACAAGTATTTCCTGGAAGAGAAGGTCAAAAAACTACATTACGAGAAATTAAGCTTTCTCGTGTTTCTAAAAGCTTTTCTCCCATGTGCAGGGATACTTTTGCCCAAGAAGCACACCCTACCCCCACCCCCCATTACATACACAATAACGCCTCTAAAGATTAATCAGGGATTTATTAAGATGAGCTCAGAGACCTAAACAGGAAGTTTCTTCTGATTACTATGAACAGAGAGAAAGGGTCTCCAAATGCTCCTTGTGTAACTGTCTGCTAATATTCAGAATTTCCATTAACCATCTTGAGGATGGACTAGGTTGAGTGTGAGGACAAAATGTAACAGATTAGAATCAGATGACCTCTGTTCAAACCCAGGTTCTGATACTGGCCCACTTGCATGACACTAGTCAAGTAAGATACCCTCAGATCAAAGTGTTCTTGCCCTCAAACCGTGTTCTCCAAGCAGTGTGTGAGTGACTAGCCAAAGGGCAGAAGGATGGGTTTGTATCTCACTCTTCCTACCACGGTCAATCTTGGTTTATGTCCCACATGACCAGACCACCCATCCCCTTCAACACTTTCCACCTCAGTCCTCCCTGAACTTTCCCTCATATAGGCCCCTTGTACAGTTAGAACCTAACCCAAATCAAGCACCCATAGCTGCTCAGTCAAAACTCCTGCCCACCCACAGAATTTCTGTCCCCTGAAACCTCTCTGGAGCTCTGCAATGATCTTATCTTTCCCCTTCCAAAATAACTCCAGGGGGAGGAAGAGTGGAACAGCGGAAAGAGCCCTGGCTCTGGAGTCTGGGGCCCTGGTTTCAAATCCCTGCTCTAAGGTGTACTTGCTGTGTGATTGTCCTTGGGCCTCAGTATCAGCCTCTGTAGAACGAGGGGCTTGGGCTGGATAGCCTTCGAGGTTGCTTCCGGCTTCTCTTACATCCATGATCTTCTGTTCCTTCTTCCAATGGACTCCCCTACTTTCGTGAAGGGTACTGTCTTCCTTCTGCTGTTCTATGTTCTCAGGTTAACCTTTTTTCATCCTTGATTCCCCATTCAATTGAAACGGCTCTTTTCAAAGTCACCGATGATCTCTTAGGTTCCAAATCTGAGGGTCGTTTCTCATTCCTCATCCTTCTTATCCCTCTGCAGCCGTTGACACAGTTGACCATGTTCCTTTTGTCCCCAGTACTTAGCTTTCTCTTGTCTGAATCATCATCACAGAATTGTCTCCTAGTTTTCCTTCTGTTTGGCTGGCCACATCCTCTTAGTCTCCTTTGCTGGATCAGCTTCCATACTACATCCCCTAACAGTGGGTGTACCCCAAAGCTCTGCCCTGGGTCCTCTTCTCTCTTTCACTTGGTGACTACGTTAGCTCCCATAGAGTAATTATCATTTCTATACCAATGATTCACAGATCTATATATCTTGGCCTAACTTCTCTCCTGAGCTCCTATCTCACATAACTAAGTGCCTAGGGAACATTTCAAACAACATGAAAATGTACAAAATAAAACTCAGTCTTTTCCCCTCAAATCCATTTCTTTTCTAAACTTCCTCACTCCCAGGCACCCAGTTTTTCGTTTTTTTTTTTCTTTTTTTACTTTGGCATTACCCTTAACCACTTCTTTTTCTTTATATTTTCTTTATCTTATACCAGTTTATTGCAAAATCTTGTTGGTTCTACCTTCACAGAATCTTTCCCTTCCAGCCCCTTTCTCTCTACCCTTATAGCCTCACTCTAACATCACCTCTCTCTTAGACTCGTCTTCAGTAAGAACCTCCTCACTGGTTTCCCTGCTTCAAACTTGTCCCCTTTCTCTGGGCCTGAACAGCCAAACTCCTGACTGAAGGCGGGGCCCCAGAGCCTCTTCTAGAGAAGCAAAAGAAAGGAACTGCTGTGAACTCCTCCAAGGAAGCAGGGGGGTGGGGGGTGGAGAGCCACACCTGTCCACTCCATTCTTCCTGCCCTTGGTAGTCTTTTTTTTCAGGGGGCAATTTGAGTTTTTAAATAGTGGGGGTTTTCTGGAGAGGGTGGCAGGGATGATGAGGGGTGAAAGAGAAACTGGAAACTGAAGAGCAAATCCCCTTTGATGTCAAGACAACAGAAGTTTGAAGAGTTTAGGGACAGTTCAGCTCTGTTCCCCCAATTCTGAACCAATCACAATACTGAGAAGCTTCATGGTACAAATGAAAAGAACAAAGGCTTCAAAGGAGGCCCAGGTTTGAATGCTGACTCCTATACTTACTAGTCATATGACTTTAGTCAAGTCACCTAACCTTCCAAGCCTCAGTTTCCTCAACTGTAAAACAGGAATAATCTTGCATCACCTATCTTACCAGATTCCTATGATTTGAAAACCTTAACTTTCTACATCAATGGTATCACCATTTCTGGTGATGAACCATAATGGAAAGGATGTTGGATGTGGAGACACAGGACCTGAGGTCAATCCTGCCTCTGCCACTTACCACCTGTGTGACCTTGGGCAAGTTATTTCCCTGTAAAACTATTTGTTACTAGGGTCCAATTGGTTCAGCTCCAAAGTTTAATCATCCAGAAACTCCTTCACATGAAAACACAATGTTAGAAATGAAAAGGACCCATCCCTTTAGTTCAAACCTCTCATGTTACAGACAAGGAAATTAAAATCCCTCAATCTATAAATGGGGATTATAAGAAATATGATGGCATCAGAGGTAGGGTATTTTCAAGTTAACATGCGGATGTTTTCTACAGACTGCCACATTCACTGACCTAATGATTATGCCAAAATAGACAAATATTTTTCTATGTGAAAGGTAGCACTATTTCTTTACTATCTGGTACCAGTTTTGGCATGGACTGATTTAGTTATTGTTTGGTTATGTTGCCTCTCTCCCCAGCCTCCCTCCAGATACATATGCCCTCAACTCAAGGGCTGAACTTGAGACTTGTCCTGGGCAAGGACAGTGTGGAAAGTATGATCACATATGAATAAATATAATAACTGTGATCATTTTTTTTGTCTTAAGCAACTGTAGATCAGTATGTTTTCATGGAATGCAAGAAATGACCCTTCTTAGGTTTTCCTGAAGATAGAACAAAGAACGAATAGTCTCCTGTCTTTGGAGCCCTGATTTTTCTACCCTGGAACCTTCAATTAAGGCAAAATGGCCACACTATACTGCCTTTCTCTTGGGTTTTTTATTTGTGAAATGAGGAGGCTGAGCAATGTTGTACAGATTTTTTTTTTTTTAAGGAAGAAAACAAGAGTCTGCAAGCTATAGGTCACTGAGCCTGACTTTTATACCTGGGAATGTTTAGCAAAGGAAATGGTGATAACAAAAAGCTTTGCTACATCAAGGTCAGATCATGCAAGACTCACCTTTTTTTTTGAGAGTTATTAAGCTCAGAGACCAAGGGAATGTTGTAGATATAATTTAACTAGGTTTTAGCAAAGCATTTGATAAAATATCTCATGCTATTCTTGTGGGAAATATGTAGAGATCTAGGCTAGATGATAATACAATTAGATGGATCTGGAAGTGGTTGAATGGTTAGACACAAAGTGCTGTGAACAGTCAGATGAAACTAAGTGCTGTTCAGTTATAAACAATCGTTCAGGGTTCACCGTCACCTCAGCAAGAGGTCTCCTGTAAATTGTATGAGGAATCTGTGCTTGACTTTTTAGTGTTTAACATTTTTTATCAATAACTTAGATAAAGGCATAGGTGGCATTTTCACCAAAGTCACAGACGACATGCAGCTCAAGGAACTCATATTCCAACGGGGAGACAACAGGCAAGTAACTAGGCATCTACAATATATAAATAGAGTGATTTGGAAGATAAATTCAGGAGGAAAATACTAACAGCTGTGGGGGAGGGGGGCGCAGGAAAGGACTCCTACAGAAAGTGGGGCTTGAAAGAAGCCAGGAAATTTAAATGGTTGACAAGATGAGGCCAAGAATTTCAGGACTGAGGGTCAGCCAAGCCAAAGAAAGGCATGGGAGATGGAATAGCTTGCTTAAGGAACAGTATACAGGCCAGTGTAACTGAAGTGTAAAATGTGTGCAGTAAAGTGTAAGAAGACTGAAAATGTAGGAAGGGGCATCTTAAGAACACTGGTAAGCTGGAAAGCTTCTGAGGAAGGCTATCAGAATGGTGAAGGGCCTCAAGTCTAGTGAAGAGAAGCTGAAGGAGCCAGGGATGTTTGGCCTGGAGAAGAAAGGATTCAGGAAACATGATTACTGTCTCCATTCTCCTCAGATAACTGAAGGATTGTCATGTGGAAGAGGGGGTGGACTTGTTTTAGTTGGTTTGACTGTCCAGAATCAGGGGAAAGGGCAGAATGATGAATACCCCCACTAACAAATACCACTGAGCCTTCATTTTGGCCCTCCTAACAATCAGAACCATCTACCTCCAGACTGATGGAATTCTCTTTCTTCAACAGAGCCTGGATGAGGATTTGTCAGGGATGTCAGAGGAAGGACTCCCCTCAAAGATGGGCTGGATTAGACCTCTGCTGGGATCCCTTACAATTCTAAAACTTGTTTGTGTAACTAAATTTCTACAGCCCTTTCCAGTTCTGAAGCTCCGATTCTTTCAAATAAGAGAAATTGTTGTCTGTTTCAATTATCTGCTGATTCTCGGGGATTTTCTATGGAGGCTGCATCGAGAGAGGTTCCAGACAGAAATGCTGTTTTATAGTTGGTTCAGACCAGAGAACGGTGAGAGCCCCATTTTAGAAAAGACACTAATAAGCGGGAGAGTGTCTGGAGAGTCGGAGGCTTCACGCTCATGCTCTAGGAATATCAGCTGAAGGACCATAGAAGAAAAGGATGAAGAAGGATTTGTTTTTGTTCAGGTGCTTCAGTCATGTCCATTTCTCCGTGATCCCCTTTGGGGTTTTCTTAGCAGAGATAATGGAGGGGTTTACCATTTCCTTCTCCAGTTCATTTTACAGATGAGGAAACTGAGGCAGACAGGGTGAAGTGACTTGCCCAGGGTCACACAGCTAGTAAGTGTCTAAGGCTGAATTTGAACTCAGGAAGATGAGTCCCAAAATGAAAATTCACAGGAACTAATTTATGTTTAGCTGAGTTTTGAAGTACCCAGGTTGAGGAGAAAATATTACAAGCAAACAGAAAGCAACAATTTAAATACTATGAAGCTACAATCAGGATAATACAAGACATAGTAGCTTCTACAATAAAAGACTGAAGGATGTAGAATAAATATGATTCCAAAGAGCAAAAAATATAGGTTTGTAACCAAGAATAACTTCAGTGTAATCCTGCAAGGGAAAAAATAGATATTTAATGAACTAAAGAACTTTCAGGTATCCTTGAGGAAAAGACCAGAACTGAGCAGAAAATCTGACTTAGAAAAGTCAGAAGAAATATAAGAAGGTAAACATGAAAGAAATAAGAGATTTAATAAGGCTAAACTGTTTACTTCTTATATGGGAAGATGACATTTATAACTTTTAAGAATGTTGTCATTATTAGTGTGGTTTGAAAGCATATACAAAGGAGGCTTAGAGTTGAGTTGATTATGATGGAATGATCTTAAAAATAAAATTGGGTAGTGAGAAATTAAATGGAACAAATTATCCCATACAAAAGAGGTATGAATGGAAGTGGAGGGGAGGATGACTATATACAGTCATATGAAAAAATTCTCCAAAATCATTATTGATTAGAGAAATGAAAATTAAAACAACTTTGAGATACAATCTCACACTTTTCAGATTGTCTAAAATGATAGGGAAAAAGACAAATATTGGAGGGGATATGGAAAAACTGAGAAACTAACACATTGTTGGTAGAACTGTCAACTGATCTAATCATTGTGGAGAGCAATCTAGAGTTATGTCCAAAGGCTTATAAAACTGTGTAAGCAATTTGACTAATAATACCACTATCAGATCTGTTTCCCAAGGTGATGAATAAAAATGGGAAAGGACCTGTATGTTCTAAAATATTTACAGCAGCTCTTTTTGTGATGGCAAAAAATGGGAAATTGAGGGGATATTCATCAGTTGAGGAATGACTGAGTAAGTTGTGGTATGTGATTGTGATAGAATACTACTATACTGTAAGAAATGATGAGCTGATTGATTTTAGAAGAACACAGAAAGACTTGCAATGAAATAATGCAGAGTAAAATGAGCAGAACCAAGAGAACATTGTATACAGTAACAGTAATACTTTTCAAAGAGTAAATGTGAATGACTAAGCCATTCTGAGTAATATGAATATTCAAATCAAATACAAAGGACCCATGAAGGAAGATGATATCCACTTCCAGAGAAAAAACTGAAAAATAGAAGTATATGCTGTATGCTTGTGTGTGTGTGTGTGTGTGTGTGTGAAATGTTGGCCTTCTCTAGTGAGAGTTTGGGAGGCTGGTTGTTGTCCTTCATTCTCGAAGAAGACCAAATATCAGTGTGTCTGACTGTGGCTGATCACACCAATACAAGCTGGAATGCTCTACCACAGGTTGGGCATAAATAGTCTGTGTGAACATCTGGGGTGGAGTCTCTAAATTTGCACATCCTGTGTTTCAATTCTGCTGTGCTCTATCGCCTTCTCTGATGTGGGCACGCCATGCTGAGTGGTCCCGTGCCAATGTCTCCCATATCACACAAGCGGGTTTGGGAGGTAGAAAGGGAAGGAAGGACACTGCTCGAAACTCAAAATGAAACAACAAAAAAAAAAAGAATGGGGCAGAAGCTCTGCTATTTAATTCTACTGAGCTATTATATTTTAGGAAAGTAATTAGGCATTTGCTTTTTTAAAAAATATTTATGCACAACTTTTGTTTTTATATCACCTACATTTCCCAATGTATCCTTTCCATTTTCCCTCTTCTTCTGCCTAAAAGCCATACCTTATAAGAAAGAATGAAAAAGGAGAGGGGCGGCTAAGTGACACAGTGAATAGAGCACTGGCTCTGGAGTCAGGAAGACCCTAGTTCAAATCTGACCTCAGACACTTAACACTAGCCGTGTGACCTTGGGCAGTCACTTAACTCCAATTGCCCTACCCTCCCCCCTCCAAAAAAAAAAAGGTATGTGATTTGTTTTGGTGCGGCCAGGTTGCACAGCGAGTAAGAGCACCAGCTCCAGTGTCGGGATGACCTGGGGATCAAATCCGGGCTCAGATACTTAGCACCACACCCAGAAATAACTGCCATGTAACTTTGAGCAAGTTACTTATCCCTGACTGCTTTAAAAAAAAAAAGAATAAAAAAGGAAAAAACCAGTTTCTTAGGCAGAATTCCAAACTGAATAGTTGGATCAATTTATAGTTCTACCAATAATGTATTTATTGGCACTTAAAAAGTATTTAGATTTTTCGACATTGTAACCTTTTAAAACTCAGGTGCCCCAATCAAGTCACCAACATCAGAATCCTACTAACTCAAACTGCCCACCCTCAAAAGGAGGCGAGCTTTATAATCTGTTGGAGTTCCTCTTCCATGTGGGTTATAGAAATGTGCTGGGATTGGTTTGTTTTTGTAGAAAGAAAAGACTTTCATATTCTAAGGTTCCAGAGGAAACAAGGGTTAAGGAGTTATTAGGAATGATGTATGTGCACTGCCTCTAGTTATAAACTAACTGGAAATGTCACATGCAATAGATCAAAGTGTGACTTTCCCAAAACGGCTTAATAAATGGTAGATTTTTTGGCATTCAGAAAAAATAAAGTCAAATCAGTTTAACAAATGTTAGTGACTCTGAGATCCCAAATAGAAATTATGAAAGTATCATCATAAACTTCTTCTAAAACAAAGGCATTTTAATTGCCAAGAAAACATCAAAATTATTTTTTCTTCTGAGGCATGGCTGATTATCACAAAGATCTTTAAAGCTAGATGGATTCCCCCCCCAATAAAAACTCTGGCTGATTCTGGGTTCAAATAACGTTTCTCACAAACCTTCTAGAAGCCAAGGCTATGACACTTAAATTCTGATCTTCAGAAATGGCAGAGGGAGAAAAGGAAATTATTCCCAAATGCTGTTACTTTTTTTTTAAAGCATTCATTAGTAAAAGGCACATTTCAGAGTTACTAACACATCTTTGGACCTGATGAATTTAAAAAACAAAAACAAAAAATACCACACACCAGAAAATCCACTTTGTGCAGACAGATAGCAAGATCATTTCTGTGAATTAATGAACACTGACAAATGCTCCTGGTGAAAAACTAGCCACCTACAACTCTTCAGGAAATTGTGTGCCTTTGGAACACTTAACCTCAAACCTTATCCTAGATGACTTAATTTGAGATCGATTTACAAACTTAAAGACTTCCTTCCACAAGGAACACCAAGCAAAAAGGTTACTAGAGAAAGATGGTGGAGTGGCCCTTGGGTCAGGCCGCTCTCCAGTCAGCTGCATATGTGGTTGTGGTTCACGGTCTACCTCCCATGGATCTATTTGTTTTGTAAAGAAAAGATTCCCCTCATCATCCTTGACAAAATTCTGGCTAACCCAAAAGAAGCACATTTTGTTTACTTTGTTTTATTTACTTACTTTTTTGTTCACATCCCCATGGCTTTAGCACAGAGTTTTGAACATAGTAAGGTTCTAAATAAGTACATTTTTTCATTTATTCATTCTGAAGCTTTTTAATTTCTTCAGAAAGTCTCCCTTCCCCTCAATAATTCCTCCATTCCAAGTCCCCAAAGCTATTCAATTACATTGATTTGTACTTAACACATCGTTATCTTTTTTAAACAGCATTTATACATGGTATTAAAGTTGGCAAGGAACATCATTTGTTAGCTAGGTCACTTCTTCCCATCCCCCACCATGTTGTGCCTCCCCAACAAAAGTATAAGCTCCTTAAGGGGTCTCTGCTCATCATCTCATTCTTTTCCCTTCATATGTTTTCTATCTACCCACGACCCCTGGACAGTCTAACTCCTCAAACACTGTAGGAGCTCAAATTCATGCTAACTTGAATTTCCAAGAACAGTGAAGTCAGAGAGATCTTCAGCCAATCAGACTGCAAACCTCAAAATGTTTGGCAAATCCCTCTCCAGAATCTGAAGTAGGGGTGTCAAACCAAGCTGCTGCCAGTCCATGGTGAAGTCAATCTCGGAAAAGGCACCCGCAGATCACTTTGGTGGCACTACCCCCACAATCCTTTAGTTTGCCTTAAAAGTCCCATCTGTCCACTTTCCTGAATCCAGCATCTCTCCAGCTCTCTGGTAAAGAGCAAGGTTCTAACCCCCCCACCCCCAGACTCCATAAGGTTCTGTAATTGACTAGGATAGGGATGGGGAACCTGCAGGCTCGAGGCCACGAGGCCGTCTGGGTCCTTGGGCACACTTGAGGGCCTCGAGGGCCACTTGTGGCTTCCAGGCCTCAGGTTCCCCACCCCTGGACTAGGGCTTCCCTTTGTGTTTATTACAGGAGCAATGGGAAAATGGGAAGGATGAGATGTTCTATGGCTAGAGAAGATGGAGGCAGGAAGACTCCATTCCCCTCTCCACTTCTACCCCTGTGCAGTCTGCAGAATCCAACAGGTTAAAAGAGCAAGGAAGTCTAGTCTGATTCCTTCCCCGCGACACCATGAATCAAGAACAGGTAATATAGACCCAGATGGAAAAGTGATTAAGGTTGTAGAGTTTCCAAAGCCTCAAGCAGTGGGCCAGAGGTGACGCTTTTGCTCCTGGCCCTTTCCCTACTCTAATACCTTTTCTACAAACTACCCTATAAAAGTGGTTAAAATAAATGGATTTTTACACCTCTCCTGGCACCAAAGGTGTGCATGTCTTTCCAAATACAAGAAACTTAACTACCTTGGGAGTGAGAGACAAATGGACTAAGTAGCAGTCGTCCTTTGTATCTGAGCACAATCCCAATGCCCTCTCTTCACACATGTCTCTGCAGGACTGAAAAGATAAATATACCCCACAAAAGAGGAGACTCTTTGTAAGGGAAAAAACCTGCCCTTTGGACTCAACGAAATAATTCTCTCCTTCCATGTGGTAACCTTTATACTTAAGTGATTCAAATCCTAAGAACCTTCCATTAGGATGTTTAGACTAAATGAACTTTTATATTCATCATGACAGTAATTGGGGTTCTTGCAAAGTTTCACAAATCCATGGCCTGGAAAGGAGGCCACGAGAGGTTATCAGCCTGAAAAGCAAACAGAGCTCAGAGATACCAAAACCCCAGCCTAGGATGGAGCAAAGTATATTCTACACATTTCTCAGGCTTGAGGTGAGCTGGCCTAAGGCTCAATGGCTCAGTTCTAATTCTGTGAAAAATTTCACTCCACACCTGAGAAGCTTTACATCTTCCACAGAAGGTTCCACAGAGAGATTCCACATTCTCTCACCCACCCCTTTCCTATGGCTCCCCGCTCACCTCACCTCTTCCCTCTTTGGATGGCGTGGAAAGAAATACAATGACATCAGCTATTATGTGTTATGGAGGGAGGAGTCCAGCAAGACTTTGTCCTAGCCCTTGAGGACCACCCAATTCTGTGTCACCTACTTTTACTCTGAAGTTATCATATTTTTTTAAAGCAATTGGGGTTAAGTAACTTGCCCAAGGTTACACGGCCAGTTTTTTTTGTGTGTGTGGGTGGTAAGTATCTGAGGCCAGAACCAATCCCGAGTCCTCCTGACTCGGGGGCCAGCGCTCTTATTCACTGTGCCACCTAGCCGCCCCTGAAGTTATCACTTTCAAGGGCTATTTTTCATACTGTTTTTGCAGGCTAAAGTTTTATTCAATCACAAAATCACAAATCACAGTCCAAAGGGACACCAGCAACTATGCAACCCAATCCTCTCATCTTACAGAGGAAGAATCTGGGGCCCAGCAGGGAAAACAATTTATTCAAGGTCACACAAGTGGCAGCATCTTCTGAATCCAGAGCTATATCTCTGTCTACTGTATTATGCCATCTCAATGAGTATGAATGAATGAATGAATAAAAAAGCATTTATTAAGTGCTTACTACATGCAAAGCACTGTGCCAAGCACTGGAAATACAAACAGAAAAAGGCAAGTTGGTCCCTGCTCTCAAGAAGCTCCCACTCTAACTGCAGGAGACAACAAGGAAGGGAGAATTCAACTGTAGGGCAGATGCAAATGCTAGGAGGACAGCAGTGGGGTGAATGGCAAGGCCCAGAGGTTCCTGACTACATTAAGATGACACTACTGAAAGACAGAAGCTTGGTAGTAGAGTAGCAGACGTTAAGTGAATGCCGCAGCCTCCCCCACCCCCCAACTCCTCTAAGCAGAAAATGCACCAGACTGCATCATGATCAGGACATCCAAGAAAAAAATCACAGTGAGACATTTCCTAACCCAGGGTAGCACTGGGAGCCAGAGAGCTCTGAGGACACCAGGATCTGGTCACTGGGCCATGCAGAGACTCCAGCAAAGGATGAGACCAAGCACCAGGGCAAGAAGAGATACCACATTCAACTGGCAGCTCTGCTGCTTATTATATGATTCCAAGTTGTGGATCCAGGGCAGACAGAGCGGAAACCTGTGTCTAGAGGGGGCAGTTCAGGGTGAGAAGAGGACAAAAGCCCCACCCTGTGTACTGCGCAAGGGGGAAGTTCAGAAGCCAGCAGCTTTGTGGCTTAGGAGCAGAGCTGGATCTCAGTTCTAGCCTCCAGCCCAATGTGAAGTCTCACGAGGAATAATCAGGGTAGGAATCCTAGACCAAAGGCAAACCTATATTTCTGTCACTCTGGACCAGCAGAGCTTTCCAGCAGGCTGACAGGGAGGAGTCTAGTAGCATTTACTGTTACTTCAGACCCAAACCAAAGCCAGGATTTACGGAGTCTAGGCCAGTGGCTTTGGCCTGAATTAGACCACTTTGGGAGCAATGAAAGCTTACAGGTCCAAAACCTCCCCTCCCTGAGCTGTCCCTGAGAGCCTGGAAAAACACAATAGTCAATTTCCCAAGAAAGCAGCTACAGGATCAACCCAGACCTTCCCTCCAGAAGTGCACAGAGCCTAGCCCTGAAGTCAGAAAGTCAGCTAAAACAATGAGCAAACAGAAAAAGGATCCTGACTTTTAAAGCTATTATCGTAGGGAGAATGCTCAAACCCAAAACAATCATTATTCCAAAACTTCTACAAGCACAGCCTCTGTCTGAGAAATGACACAACCTGGACACAAATTCAATTAGGATTCTTGGAAAAGATAAAGAAAAAAAAATTTAGTTAAAAATATTTTTATAAATGAAATGAAAGCACTGGAGAAAAACTGGAAAAACAATTGAAATTATGGAAGAAAAACTGGAAAGGGGATTAACAGCTTGGCACAGGAGGTACAAAACCTTGTCCAAGCAATAAACTCCCTAAAAATTAGAATGGACCAAAGAGAACCAATGTCTCCATAAAACAACAGCCAAAAAAGTTAAAATAAAGTCAAAAGGCCAAAAGAAAATTCCAGGTATCTCATGGCAAAACCAACACACTTGGAAAACAGACTGAGTCAATCAATGTTTAAATGTTTAAGTGCCTAGACACTTTGCTAAGTGACAAGGATGCAAAAAGAAGCAAAAGGCAGTCCCTGCCCGCAAGGAGCTCACAATCTAACAGAGAGGAAATGTAAGAGTCCGCAGACTTCCAGAAAGCCATGACCAAAGCAAAACCCAGACATCAAATATCAAGAAATTGTAAAAGAAAACTGCCCAAATCTCTTAGAACCAGAGGGCCAAGGAGAAACGGAAATTATCTACTGGTCACCTCTTAAAAGAAATCCCCATGGCAAAGAATTGGAAATTAAGGGGGTGCCCATCAATTGGGGAATGGCTGAACAAGGTGTGGTATATGCATGTAATGGAATACTATTGTGCTATAAGAAACGAGGAGCAGATGGACTTCGTATTTACCTGGAGAGGCTTATACGAACTGATGCTGAGTGAGAAGAGTAGAGCCAGGAGGAATTTGTACACAATTAAGACACAATGTATGTGTGACGACCAACTTTGATAGACTGGACTTTTCTCTGCAACCCAGAGTCATAAGTCAATTCCAAAAGACTCATGATGGAGAGAGATGTTTACATCCAGAGAAAGAACTGAGATTGAACCTAGATTGAAGCAAACTACCTGTCCTTTTTTGTTTTCTTGTTTGGTTTTGTTTCCTCTTTCCCATTCTTCATTCCATCTGATATAGTCCTTCTTTATAACCTGACTCTAATGCCTAATGTGAAAGTATTTGCAGATCCTATACTTGATTGTATGCCGCCATGGGGGGGGGGGGGAGGGGGGGGAAAACTTGAAACTAAAAGAATAGTGGTAATGAATCTTGTAAACTAAAAGTAAGCCAATTAATAAAGACCAAAAAAATAAAAATAAAACTGTTTTTAAACTAAAAAAAAAAAAAAGAAATCCCCAAACAAAAACTTCAGGAATATTATAGCCAAAATCCAGGACTTCTAGGTCAAAGAAAAAGTACTATAAACAGTCAAAAAGAACAAATTCAAGTACCAAGCACCACAGATCAGGATCCTACAGCTACCGTTATAAAGAAAGAGGCAGCCATGGATTAGAGTGCTGGGCCTGGAATTAGGAAGATTGATTCATCTTCGTGAGGTCAAACCTGGCCTTAGACACCTACCAGCTGAGTGACCCTGAGCAAGTCACTTAAACCTGTTTGCCTGTTTCCTCATCTGTAAAATGACCTGGAGAAGGAAATGGCAAACCATTCCAGGATCTCTGCCAAGAAAACCCTATATGGGGTTACAAAGAATCAGGGACACAACCAAACCAAACGAACAACAATAATTCTAAAGAAACAGAGAGATTGGCATATGATATTCTAGGAGGCAAAGAATACGAGCCTATAATCAAAAATGATTTGCCCAGAAAAAAAAATGAATATATTCCTACAGGAGAAAAAATGGACCTTTTGAGAACTGAGGACTTCCAAGCATTCCTAAAGAAAATGTCAGAACTTCTTAGAAACTTTGAAGTTAAAACACAGAAGTTAAGAGAAACATAAAAAGATAAAAATAATGAACCAGCATAGGTGACTAAACAAGGATAAAATGCTTGCATTCAAACAGGGGGACAGGACATACATATGTCCCCTCTGAGCTCTATCATGATCAGAGTCCATAGAGGAAGTCTGATTAGATCAAAGGTCTGCTTCTGCTTTGTCTATATGAAAAAAGAAGGGAAGAGGAATACAATGGGGGAGGGGCGAGAGCAAGGTTAGGGAATATTATCTTGCATAACTGTGATATTCAAAGAGAATTCTGCACAAAGAAGAAGTAGAGGTAATGGCTGACACTTGAACTTCATTCTCATCTGAACTGGTCAAAGGAGGGAAAGAAGGGGTGGCTAGGTGGTGCAGTGAATAGAGCACCGGCCCTAGAGTCAGGAGGACCTAAGTTCCAATCTGGTCTCAGACACTTAACACTTACTAGCCATGTGACCTTGGGCAAGTCACTTAACCCCAATTGCCCTTTCCTCCCCCCTCCAAAACAAAAGCAAAAAAAAAAAAAGGAGGGAAATAGGAGGGAAAGGAAAGAAAGGAGAAGGAGGCATTAGAGTGAGGGTTGATAAGGTTGATAAGGAAGGGATTAGTCCTAAGCATGATAAATTGTAAGGATAAACAAAAATATTAATAGTTCTTTTTAAAGTGGTAAATAATTGGAATGAGGTGGTGCCCATCAAATAAGGAATGGCTGAAAAATTAAGTGTATAATGTGAAGGAATATTATTGTGCTGTAATAAATGATGGCAGGGTTGATTTCAGAAACCTGGGAAGACTTGTATGAACTGATGCAGAAAGAAGCGGATGGAACTAGGAGAACAATTTATGCAAAGATAATACTGTAAAGACAAACTACCTGACATGATTCTAGGAGACTAATGATGAAGCCTGTTACTGAGCCCTCCTGAGAGAGAGGCGAAAAGGCCCAGAGTGCAGGATGAGCCATGGGTGCGAGCGCGCGCGCACACACACATATGTGAACCTATGTCGTATCTGCACACGTATGTGTGTGTACACACACAGACACATGTTTATATACACCACACATATGTCTTTGGGACATGATCAATCCAAATATTTGTTTTGCTTTATTATACATGTTTGTAACAGGGGTTTTATTTTTCCTTTGTTCTCAATTTGAAGAGGAAGAGAGGGTGAAAGGACAGATTTCTGTTGATTGAAAAAAATTTTAATTAAAAAAATATGACAGTGCTGGAGGACTGCAGGGAAGAGAGGGAGGGCAGATGGCAAAGGCTGACGGTCCTCCATTTCATCATTTATCAATCTATCAAGTAAATGTACAAGGTATTATGAGGCATATAAAATTGTATAAACTCTAATCCCTCCCCTCAAAAAGCTTACAAAGTAGTAAAAGATAGAATTAAATGCAAAGCATTTACTATATGCCCACTGTGTGCTGAACACTGCTAGGTGCTATTTAGAAAGGACCCAGCACCTGACCTCATGGATCTTACAGTCTGATAAGGCAACATGATACAGACACAAATAATGATAATATTAAACAATACACCACAAGAACAGCAGAGAGATACAAGCAAACTGCTGTGTGAGGTTTGAGGAGCTCCAGCCCAGCCCCTGCAGCCATCGTTTTGGGAACCAAACCCTAGTTTGGTTCACCACCAAGAACTGAACAAGGGCCACCCACAAGGTAGGCAGGCCACCCCTGCTGAAGCAACAAGCTGCCCTGAGGGAGAGGCAGAAGGCAGCACATACAGGCAAATCAGACCATCTCCACCACCTAACCTACTGAGAAAAGAGGAAAGAGCCCCTACCTCTCAGCAGCCACACAAACTAAAGATCAGGAAAGAAAGTTCTTGACATGGTGTCCTAGTCACTGTCAAAGAGTTCAACATTAGACATGGCTATGGTTTTCTCAGTGGAAATAATATTAAAGAAGCTGCATTTCTATCCATCTTGCCACTGTACCCTGAGGACAACAGGACCTTTCCAATGACTTGCAGCTGAAAATTACTACATGTGGTGTCTCCCCCATTAGGATGTGACCTCTTTGAGAACCTCTGTTTTTTCTACTTGTATCCTCACGCTTAACCACAGTAATTTGAACACAACAAGTGTTTCATAAGTGCTTTTCCATTTATTTGCTCGGTAGAGATGGGCTGGGGGTTGGGAGCAGACATTTCAGAAATGGGGAAGATTGTGAGCAAAGGAAGAGGTGGGACAACACACAGGATGGATGGCAAGCAGCCCTGTTTTGCCAGGGCATCTATACTGAGGGAAATGACCAAGTGGTGCAGTTTATGAGGCCCTCGAGTGCTAGGCTAAGAAGTCTGGACTTTGTGTTATGCAGGTAGCAAGGTCCATTACACATTTTGAGAGCAATGACACCAGCAGAAGAGCTTCTGGCAGTGGCATGAAAGACAGATTGGAGCAGCAAGCTGAGAGACAAGAAAGTCTTGAAGAAGGTTGCTGAAATAGTCCAGTGGAGGAGGAAGGCGGCCTGTACAAGGGTGGTGGCCAGGAGCATAGAGTGTAGAGTATAGGGCCCCAAATGGAAAGACACATCGAAGACAGAACTCGTGTTGGCTATAATGTCAGAGTCTGGGGTTTGGTTTTTGTTGCTGTTGTTATGTTGGTTGGTTTGTCTGAACTGTTTCCCTCTCTTTTTTATCCCTTGAAAGGACTCAGCACCTGACCTCATGGATCTTACAGTCTGATAAGGCAACATGATACAGACACAAATAATGATAATATAAAACAATACACAGCAAGTGCATTATATGGGATGGATCTCTGGGAAGGAGAAGGCAAAATGGGACACAATGGGAAATGCAGGCAATAGTAAAACAAAATAGTGATTAAAAAATATTTAAAAAATTAAAAAACCAATGAGCAGATTACCAAAAACATTTGACAGTGTTTGGTAACTAACTGAATAAGAAAAAGGAGGAAAAAACTGAAAATAACACCAAAATTTGAAACATGGGATACTGAATAAATGATGAAAGCATAAAGTCAAAAGTCAGAGCAGCATTTTAAGGAAAGGAAAACTCAGTTCCAGCATAGTGAATCTGAGGTGTCAGTGGGACATGCCAATTCACTATCTTATAGGTCAGGGGTTCTTAACCTGGGACCTATGAACTTGTCATTTTTTTTTACAACTGGATTTCAATATAATTGGTTTCTTCTGTAATTATACACATTTTCTTTTATGCATTTAAAAATAATATTCTGAGAAGGGGTCCATAAGCTTTACCAGATAGCCAAAGGGGTCCATAATACAAAAAAACTTTAAGAACTTCTGTTACTGAGCCACCGAAATACAAGTTGGGAGGGAGCTAGGGAGAGAGGCAATTAGTTGGGAGAGTGAACTGGAGCAGACTACTTCTTCAGGAATGCTGGACAAGGAGGTATGGACAGAAGACAGACATATAAGTCTCTCTATTAAAAGACAGCATATCATCTATAGGAATGTAGAGAAAGTAGAGGTGATCAGAGGTTTCATGAAGTGGTATTTGTACAAGGTCATAAAGTAGGAATAGAATTTCAATAAGTAGAAGGGTATATCTCAGGAAAATGCCATACAATCCAATAAGCACTCATGAAGCATTTACTGTAAGATTCTATTCCATAGATGGGTAAAAGAGGGTGAGAAGTCAGAAATTATTCGTGATTTTTGGTCAAGGTGACTTGCAGAGTTGTGATACTGTTAACAGAAAAAGTACAATCGTGAGGAAGAGTTCTTGGGGGAAGGTTTTTTATTTAATTTCTTTTTTGTTGTTATGAACTTGACAAACATAAAAACATCAGTAATTCCATACACAAAGAACAGAAAAAGAGGAATGAATAATTGAACATGTTATAGTATATGAATATGATGTAATACTATTGCACAGTAAGGAATGATGGAGGGAATGGTTTCAGAAAAACCTGAGAAGATTTGTATGAACTGGTGCAAAATGAAGTGAGCAGAACCAGAACGATTTGCACAGTAACAGCAACATTGTAAAGGCAATCAACTGTGAAAAATTTAAAAACTCTAATCAACACAAGGACCCACTGAAATTCCAGAGGACTTATGATGAAACAAGCTATCCACGTCCAAATAGAGAACTGTTGGACTCAAAGTGCAAACTGAAGCTTCTTTTCTCTTCCTTCCTTCCTTCTACCTTTATGTGGGAATTTGTTTTGTATGACTGCATTAATAACATGGTTTGTGTCTTCTAAATGGGTGAAGGAGGAGAGAGGGAGAAAATTTGGAATTGGAAATAAAAGTGAATTAAAAAAAACATTCATTTTAATTGTAGTTTCAAAAGAACCCTGCCTGTATGTGTCTTTCTGAATATCCTTCTGTTCTCCTTTGTATATTTCTTAAATGTTTCTTTGGGTGATTTTATAAAGCGAAAGAAGATGATGAACTCCATTTTAGGCATGCTCAAACATGTTGAGTCTGGAATAAAGTTATAAAGATGGTTTAGGAGATCAGGTGAGAGGTTGCAGTTAGACAGAAAAAAGATGGGTACTATGCCCATAGAGGTGAAGGTTGCAACATTGGGGGTAGAAAGGATTATTTAGGGAAAGAGAGTCAAGGAGAAAAGAGAGCTGAATACAGAACCTTAGGGAATACTTGGGAGGTAGGAACTGGGACATTAGTATATATATAAAAAAAACCCCAACCACCCAAAAAAAATAAGGGAAAGCAGTCAGGTACCAAGATGGTCAGGATAAAATATAGAGAACAAATTAAGAAAAATGAAAGCTGAGAAGAAAAAAAAACCCATTGCATTTTCATAACCATATGGTAAAGGGGATCTTCAAAAGTTCAATTTAAATTGAGTGGTGGGGAAGAAGCTAGAATGCAAGGAGCAGTAAATCAGAAAATGGGAGTATTGAATGTAGGTTATTTTAATAAGTTGGGCTATGAAAAGCATTTCAATGTGTGGCAAGATCAAGGGATTGTTTTTCAAGATGGGAGACACTTGGCTATATTCACAGAAGGAGGGGGAAATGGAGACGTATGAGACACAAGGGAAGGAGCACTGACTCTGGGGTCAGAGGGTCTGGGTTCAAATACCACCTCTGATATTTACAGTCAGAGGTGAGTCACATGGTCTCCCTCGGTGCCTCAGTTTCTTCTTCTGTAAGAGAAAGGAGTTGAACCAGATGGTTTAGCAGGTTCCTTTTTCTCTAGCTTTACATCTGTAATCGTATGAAAATTCGAATGATCTATGCTTCAAGGTCATAGGAGAGTATAGGACTTTTAGAACTTATATTGAGGGGTTAATTTTTCTCTGAAATGGGAGATAAAGTGAAAAGGAGAAATGAATTTTGTGCAAAGAGGATGTTTTGGTTAACGACATCATTAAAAAGATGGGGTTTGTATCAGAGAGCAGCTGGGGACCATTGAAAGCAAAGCACAATTTCACAAATGTAATCTAGCCAGTTTTTTTCCCCTCCTATTCAAATATAAGGCTCTGAATCTGCATTTGTCTGTTCAATCAACTGCATGCCATAAGGTGAGAAATATGCATCTTTCATCCACTTGGTTTTTCCTGTGTGTTGCTACGTCAATTTATTTCGAGTAGACACGGAGCTCCCTGAGGAGGCCCTGTAATATTCTGGGGCTTGATGCAAAAAGAGCTACCATTTATAGGGTATCCCTCTGCCACTTGGATTCCAAGTGTGACATCATCCATGACAGCTTGGAATATCTTTTTATCACCAATATCTTTCTGATGACAATCTATGACTGCAAATCATAGAATACCATAATTAAAAAAAAAAGAAAAAGAGAATTGTAGATGACCCAAAAGGATAATAGAAATGAATAGACTATAATGTAGAAATAGAATAGAAATGAGTAGGGCGTAGCATGTAGCCAATGACTTGTGTATAATAATGTAAAATATATAATCAAGAAGGACGTGGTGAATAAAGAGCAGGTGACTGGTCATATAATAAGGAAAGTGCATAGGTACCCAAAAAATATTAAAAGACCTAGAAGATTTCCAGTTGTTGTATAAATCCTCTGTTCAGGGTTTATGGGAGCCCATGGACAAGAGGAAATTAATGAGAAAGTATTTACTAAGTAATTACTACACCTCAGTCACTGTTTCAGTCATAAGGAATAAATAGAAAAAAATAAGGCAGCCCCTGTTCTCAGGGAACTTACATTCCAGTTTGAGGAGACAACACGTATGAGGGAAGAGTGGCAAGGGCAGGGTGTGTTGGGGAGGAAAATCTGGATGGAAGGACGAGCAGTCACAGGACAATTGATTGACATGCACTTTTCAGGAAGCTGCTGATTTGATTATTGTTCACCCAGCTATAAAGGTGGAAAACAGTAGGAAGGAGAGATAACAGTGGCCTGATAAGGCTAGGTTGAGCCAGAAAGGAAGCCAGTACAGGCACTGGAATGCAAGGGCTGGAGGCAGAAGCTGGAATATAGGCACACAGTGTGATGATGGCCAGGGATTCATTCAGGATAAGAATTCCACAGGATAAGAAAGTGTAGACTGTGATCTGGCAGAGCAAGTAACTACATTGACAAAGTCATGGATTCCCTTATAGAGAATATAGTGATAGGAAGAGAGGAAGACTGCCATGAGTAGCCATGATTTTCTATTACAGCATGAACCAAATTCATCTGTGTGGGACTGAGGTTTAGGCAGTCTTGAGGAGTCCAACAGATAGACATAGTAAGGAAATAAATAACACTTAAATATTTCAATGAAATAAGGAAAAAGGGATAGGGAGTTAAAAAGAAGTGATTAAAAGGCTTGTTAAGCAGCAGTGAGGGCCCTCTGAGGATGAGATGACGAATTTCTTGTGGATTTTGTCAGCATGTTTTTTGTGACCTTTTCTAGTAGTCAGAGTACAAACAGAGAAAGTGAACTGTTTATAGGGTAATCAAGAATTAGAGATGGTCATAGAACCCAACAGAAGGTAAAGGGGACAAGGGATTCTAGGTGTTAGACAGGACAACAATGGAATGACTGAGTATGAAGTAGCTTGGGTCATTTAGAGTCCTTTTTCCCAACACCCCTCCTTATTCCTCTTTTCCCTGAGCTTCTAAAACTTGGGTCTCAAAGAGCTCAGATAGAGTTAAGTTGCATCTTGAAAAGACACATCTTGAAGTGAGGAAATTGGGAGGGAAAGACTGAAGTTCCAAGAGTTCCAGCTGCCACTCCAGCTGCCAAGGCATTGTTTTAGTCAAATGTCAAATGAAAAGAGAGAAAAAGAACAATGGCTTCATTTGAATCACTTCCAAGAAAAAGTAACCTCCTGCAAACTCACGGCCCACTTTCTGGAAACCCTGGCACATGGACAGCATAAATGGAAGCAAGAAGTTTCATCTCCCCAAAAGCACAGCGTCAAGTAGAAAAGGCTGGGAGGGATGCACTGTTTTAAGGTCCCTGAGGCTCAGCCTATAATTATTTCATCCCTTGCCCCCTCCTTTACAGGTTCCTTAAACTACTGAAAATAAACTCATTTATGGATGTAATTTTCTTGGGCAAGAATGATGGGAATATTAGGGAAGCGATGCTAATCACCCTTCCACAAATCCTAATTTATAGAATTTCATAATCTCATCATCTCTCATGGTTTCAATGGTCATCTGAGATCACTCTCAGATCGACATGTCCAGACCTAACTTCTCCAAAATGGAACTCATTGTCTCTTTCCCCTTCTGAACTCCCCTATAACTACTGAGGATGCCACTAAGGTGCCAGCCTTCCTCATGTCTCCACTTACTCCAATCTACTTCCATACAACTGTCAAGTTAATCCTCCTAAAGCAAAGATCTCTGGGACAAGAACTCACCATCTGACAAAAATTGCCGAGAAAAGTGGAAAGCGGTTTGGCAGAAACTAGGTACAAGCCAATATTTCACACCATATGCCAAGATAAGATCAAAATGAGTAAAGGATTTAGATATAAAGGGTGCTATTATAAATAAATTAGGTGAGCATGGAAAAACTTAGCTGTCAGATCTATGGAGAAGGGAAGAATTTATGGGTTAGGGTTAAGATTAAAGTTAGGGATTACAGGAAGTAAAATGGATAATTTTGATTACATGAAATTTAAAAAGTTTTGCACAAACAAAACCAATGCAACCAAAATTAGAAGGAAACTAGGAAAAAAATTTCATAGCAAATGTTTTCTGATAAAGGTCTCATTTGGCAAATATATGGGAACAAAGCCAAATTTATAAAAATAAGAGCCATTCCCCAGTTGATAAATGGTCAAAAAATATAAACAGGCAGTTTTCAAAAGAAGAAATCAGTTATCAATAATCACATGAAAAAATGCTCACTATTGCTTATAGAACTGCAAATTAAAAACAACTGGGAAGTACCATCTCATGGGTATTAGGCTAACATGACAGAAAAGGAAAAAAAGTTTGTTTATTTGTTTGTTTTTTTAATGGTGGAAGGGGCTATGGAAAAATAGCCTATGTACTATTAATAGCCTAATGTACTATTAATGGAGTTGCATAGTGCTCCAATCATTCTTGAGAACAATTTGGAACTATGCATAAAGACCTATAAAACTGTGTATACCCTTTGACTCAGCAATATCATTACGAGGTCTACATCCCAAAGAGATCCAAGAAAAGGAAAAGCACCCATATGTACAAAAACACTGATAGTAGTTTTTGTTTGTTTGCTTGCTTGTTTTTGTGGTGGCAAAGAAATGGAAATTGAGGGGGATGCCCATCCATTGGGGAATGGCTAAACAAGTTATGGTATATGATTGTGATGGAATACTACTGTGCTATAAGAAATGACAAGTAGGATGGTTTCAGATAAAGATGGGAAGACATGTATGAGCTGATACAAAGTAAAGTGAGTAGAACCAGGAGAATACTACACAGTAATAGCAATATTATAATAATGATCAACTGTGAAAGACTTACTCTGACCAAGACAATGATCCGTGACAATTCCAAAGGACCCATTATGAAAAATGCTATCTGCCTCTAAGGACAGAGAGCTGATGAAGTCTAGTGTAGTTTGAAGCGTACTTTTTTCACTTTATTTTTCTTACCTTTTTTTTGGAACATGGCTAATGTGGAAATACATATTACATGACATCACATGCATAATTGATAGCATGTTGCTTGCTTTCTCAATGGGTGGGAGGAAGAGAATTTGGAACTCTAAATTTTTAAAAATTTTAAATTAAAATAATAAAGCAAGATCTAATCATGTTACTCCATCTATTCAATTAACTTCAATGGCTCCCTATCACCTTTAGGAACAAAAATAAAATTCTCTGGCATTTAAAGGCCTTCATAACCTGATCCTTTCCCAATTTTCCAGTTATATCATATTTTGCTCCTTTTTGTGCATTTTGTGGTCCAATGACACTGATCTTGCTATTCATTCCTCAAAAAGTGCATTCCATCTGTCCTCATGCCTACTGCACACCCCCCCCATCACACACACACACACACACACACACACACACACACACACCACTCTCCTAACTCATCTCTGACTCCTCACTTTCTTGGCTTCCTTCAAGTTCCAGCTAAATTCCCATCTTCTGCAAGAAGCCTTTCCCAGTCCTCCTTAGTTTTAGAGCCCTCCCTCTGAGACTGACCCCAATTTCTTCTGTATATAACTTGTTTGTACATAGTTGTTTATATGTTGTGTCTCCCATTAGACTGTGAGCTCCTTTGAGAACAGAGACTGCCTTCTGCTTTTTTTTTGGGGGGGGGGGGGGGAAGGGAGGGGCATATGTCCAGTGCTTAGCACAATGCCTGGCACATAGTAGGGACTAAATGCTTACTTCTCTAAGCCAGTGTTGTTATGAGGGTCAAATAAGAAAATATATGTAAAGTTATTTGAAAAAATTAAAGTTTTCCCTTTAAAAGGCTATATAAAAATTAACTATTATGTGTCAATGGCCCCAACCTACCCAAAGTCTACCACCAGGCACTAGAGGGAGATACTGAATACAGCAGTGCCAGCACAGTCTGACTTCTAGTGCCATCTTACTAGAATTTTCCTTTCCCCACTACTATGAACATGTGCACACCCACAGGACTTCAGTGAACAAGGAGGCACCAGCTATAACCCTTCTGTTAAAATGGAAGAAGCCCTTGCCTTCCTGTCTGGCGTGTCACTGGGCCCTAAGGATCCCTGGGTCTTTCCATCTGTTGGCCCTGCATCCAAGAATCCTTTGTGGATGCGTTGTCTCCCCCAGTTATAATGAGAGCAAAGAATATCTCAATTTGCTTTTTGTTTTCCCAATCTTTGGCACAGTATTTACCCTACAGTAAGTGCTTAATCAATGCTTCCACATTCCATTCCATGTTTTATAAGTCAGAAACAGATGATCCCTCTATGATAATCAGAGTATAAAGGCTAAATGTTAGTGAGCAGAGTTCATGTGTGATAGGCCAATAAAATCTGCAATATGATTAATCTGATAAGGGTTGAATCATATGCACAGTCATTCTGACACTTCTGTACTTAGTTCTAAGCAAGGAGAAGCTGTCAGTGTCAATGGAGATGAGAAAAGCAAGAATCACAGAGTCAACAAGCTGAAACCTCAGAATCCATCTAGTACAACCCATCTAGCATGCATCTGACATAGGAAGAAACTGAGGCCCAGGGAGGTAAAACAACTTAGCCAAGGTCACAAAGGCAGTGTCAGGGATGGGATTTGAACCCAGGCAATGTGCTCTGATTCTCCTGAAAACATCCGGATCTGTAACCAAGGGGCTTCCCTCATCCCTCTCCTCTTTTCTGGCTCTGGGAGCTGAGGACCCCAAATTCTTTCCTAGTAAATACAGCACAATGGGTTGCATGAATGAGGTGACTTAAGGAAAAGCTGCTCTGCCCCCTCTCATAACCGCTATTCCCTTAATGTAGATTAGTTTAATCAGACTCCTAATACCTAACCCTGTCCAATCCCCCTAGGTGTTAATTAGCTTGTCAATTCAAATAAATTATAGAAGCCTGGAGTTATAAGGAACTAAAGAGGCCATGAGAAGGGCCCTTAGTCTGCTCTAAATCGCTGATAAGTGAAGGCTAGTTTTAGTTTTCCCACCTCTCTTTTTACTCCCTCTCACCCTGTGACCTTTTGTGCTTCCAGGAGACCAGTTCTTTATTCACTGTGGCAGCTCCAGCCCCCTTCAGATCTGGGGCTGAATAGCTGGTTGTCTGCCCTGTGAAACATGGTCTGGGGCTTCCGAGACAGAATGGCCGTGTCCTTGTGCTGGCTGCCCACCATCACATGACCTGCCAGCAAGGCAGCAGACTGAGTCACCTAGGGCTTGATGTTTCTCAATCATCTCTGGCTGCTTCTCTTTTACCCCCCAAATCAAGACTTCTATTCCCTTAGCACAAATTACAACAGATTCCGGCCATTTATCTGGGAATCATGCTCTTAGATCCCATGAAACAGGAAATTCCAAAACTACTGATAATACAGGAAACAGAGGAGGCTGGGGGTGGGGTGGGGGATGGGGGAAGGAGAGACAGAGACAGAGAGAGACAGTGAGAGAGAGAGAGACACAGAGAGAGAGAGAGAGAGAGAGAGAGAGAAGAGAGAGTGTGTGTGTGTGGTCTTTCTTTTTCATTTTTCTCTCTTTCTAGCAAGAAAACAGGGATAAATTAGGGAAGCTAACACTCACAGACTTCAAAACTAGTTCTAATTTCTTAACATACCACTTTTAGAACCTAAGGTAAAATTGCCAACTGGCTGAAATTTATCTTCCCACCTCTCCTTAGGGTTTTGTGTCTCCTTAATTCCAGATGCCCTGTTGCCTTCTCACTGTTCAAAGTCCCCAGCCTGGTCCTCCTGCTGCTCCTTATTTATGGAAACCCTTTTCCTTTTATGCTCAGTGGCACTCTTCTAAGGGATAGGAGAGGATCTCATCAAAATAATTCACTCTAAGGTACAAGTAACGATTAATCTTCTCAGGACGAATTTGCAATTTTAACTCAAATGAACTACTAGAATTGCCAAACCAGATCTCTCCCCTTCTTCCTTCCTCACCACTCCCACCCCAATTTCCCCCCCAAAATACTTAATTTTGCCCCAGTGATGAACCTTGGACCTTCTACTACCCACCTTCCTTACCTTTTCAACCAGAGACACCCACAGATCTCCAAAAGAGATTGGGGAGGGCTTTTAATTAGATTCGATTGCTGGAATAAGATCTTGGATTTAGAGCTAGAAAAGACATTAGGGACTATTTAGTACAACTCTCTCATTTTATAGTTTAGGACACGGAGACCCAAGGAAGGTAATTAACTTGCCCCAGTCCACAAGCGGTAAGTGTAAGAGCTGGGAACTTCCTCCCCTTCTTCCCTCTAGTCCTCTAGAGAATTGGCTCCAAGAGGCTAGACCAGGGGTCCACCTTGTAAACTCCTTGAGGTCAAGGATGTCTCTGTACCCCTAGTAGTTCCTAGGGTGGGTGGGGGAACTGTTTAATTGAATTATGGAAACCTGAGAGGCTGTTTTCCAGGTATTTTCTTTTGTGTATGAGGAGAAGGTAGGAGGGTGTTATCTAGGACATAGGCTCTATGACCTCATCCTTGTTCTGAAACTCCTGCAAAATTAGAATATGCTACCCCAATGTGTGCCATGATAAAGATTCCTGGCCCTATATTATTCCCAGAGCTGACATACCAGTGTGTTCTGACAACATGGACTAGAGTCCTTCGGGGTCCAAATGTCAGGGTGGTACAGTGGTCACTGGCTGTAGAGTCAGGGGACCTGGATTCAAATCCTTCCTGAATAACCTTGGGCACGTTACTTCACCTGTCCTGGCCTCAACGTCATCACCTGTAAAAGGAGCTGACAGCCCCTGAGATCCCTTCCAACTATAGAGCCAGAAGCCCATGTTTCATTCCAACAGACCCTCAGACATCTTTATAAAAGGATTCCTCATCTAAGTCCCCCAAAGTTAAAATACTGCTTTTTGTTTTGATTGTGATTTTACTGGAGTAGGAAACCCCTCTACCTGTGCAGATACCCCCTTTCCCTCTCCAGCTCCCAAGTTTTAGAGAAGGGCTTAGGGCACACTGACAGGCTCAGTGGTTTGTCAGCATGTGGCAGAGGAGGGAGGGGCTTCCTGACTCCAAGGCCTGCTCTCTCTCCCTCAAAAGTCATTATAAAAAGATTCATTTGTTAAATTAGTTCTCTTTCAAATAATCTCATTGCCCACTAATGTCTATGCCACCCATCTCCCTCTGTTACAGCAACACTGTGGCTGGGCAGACGGTCATGATTAGCAGAGCAGCTGCTTCAAAATAGAATGTCTCAAATATAAACGCACGAAGAGAGACTTTCAGGAAAGTTACACTTTTCCCCCACAAAATCAACAACTGTGGCATTCATCAATCTAAGGATAATCACATAGTTGTAATCCTAGCTCAAATTCTGTCAAATATAAAATAATTATTTTTCATAATGTTAGTATTTTTTAAAATGTGATTTCCACAGGCTAATGTATCAAACCAATTCCCTTTATAAGTAAAGAAACTAAAGCTTAATCAGAATCTTGTCCCTGACACCGATTATAACTAGGGTTTCTGGGAGTCTCCAATCTAAAATGAGTAGAAAAAAATAAGATGGTGATGACATTCATTGATGACTCCCAAGCTTTTTTAAAAAAGTCAAACTCTCTCATTTGGTCCCTTCCCCAAAGAGTCAGAGGAGGGAAGGAAAATCAGTTTAATCAAGACCAGACTTCTCTGAGTCCAGGGTCTATCCTGCAACTCTTTTTCGTACCATTGTAGACCTTCATACAGCCATTTGCAAGCCATCCTTCCTTGATTTCAGAGGGAGAAGCTCTGTTCGCTTAATAGGGTTTTAAAATATTACATAGTTACTAAGCGGATAAAGAAAGCGGACTGACATTGAGACAACTTTGTTTCATCTTACTGTCCAGACAATGCCCATGGTGGCTCCTACAAATTATTTTTTCCTTCTAGTTTGTGCAGCAAATGTTCCTAGTTTGATGGAAAAGATATAGCTCCCATTCAACAAATATCTATTGAATACCTACCATGTGTGTGGTACCAGTAATAGGTTCATGTTTTGTAAATAGACGTCCAAGAAACAGTTATTAAATGCTATTAGATTCAATGAAATATTCACCATGTTTCTTACCCTTCAGCAACTTATTTCAGAAAGGAGCCCTCTTTTCCCACTTATTTCCTCTGTGAAAGCAGAATTTTCTTAATTCTAAGATTTCCTCTCCATCTTCCGCACTCCCACTCACTGATAATGGATTTTTAAAATAGTCTCAAATCCCAAACTCTGCCCTGGCTCCCCTTAGAACTTGTCTGTACATTCATAATAGCTAACACAAGTGGGATGCAATATTACACTTTACCAGTAGGTTCCACCATTGAACTTTACTACTGAAGCCTGAACATTCCTTAAATTCAAGGGCTTCAAGTTACATGAAAAAGCAAACAAACAACTGAACAAATCAAACCAGTACCTCCAAGTTCCCTAATTCCGTGGTCACTCTGTATGATCCCACAGGGTATGCAACCCACCAGCTAGATCGAGAGGGGAGAGGGGCAGCATCCAGAGTCAGAACAATAAACCTTCAGGGAAGGATCAAGCTTTTCCATCCCAAAGCATAAGATATTCTGTCTAGACACCAATGCTCCTTAAGTGGTTTGTTTGAGAGAATCAGCCGAGCAGTGGTTTGTAAGCACGTAGGAGATAACTGAGGAAATATTTGTGGATTGATGGCCATCCAGTTACTGGCTTGCTAATTGTCTTGACTTTCCTGACACAACTGTAAGCTTCCCAAAGAACAAGTTTAAGCAATCAGGACATTTCCCAGAGATGGATGGCATTTAGCAATCTGCCCAGGGCTTACCTGGCAATCCAAGTTTCCAAAACCTGCTTCTTTCTGTTTTGGAATTCCACCTCTTGTGTTGGCTAAAGGAAATCATAAGTATGAACTGATAACCTCCCCCAAACTTTCAACATATGTAACTCCAGAGATGAACACCAGATCTATAAAACCTATAAAATAACTCATAGCCAAGTGTGTACATATTGTAAATATAAATGATACATAAAACATTTCCAATTTTCTCAAACAGATGTTAACCCTAATGGTCGCTTGTGAAGTTAGTTCTAATTCAAAGGGAAAATTTTCAGAACAAACAATGGAAGAACTTTCTTGTTTTATTTTACAGTAATGCTAATAACGGGTTTCACAGATGTTTTGTGTATCTTCTAAAGTAAGAATTCTGGATTTCTGCCCTGTGGACATAATTTATGTTGATTACACAGTTTTTCCCTAGAAGACTAATGTTTTTTTTTTCCCTACTCAAGTATGTCCATAGATTAAATTTAATATAGTTTTAAAAGAAAGTACTTTTTAAGCCTAACTGGGAGAAAACCCAAATCCCACCATTTTACTTCCTCTCTCATCCCAAGAGAAGATGTCTATAATGGGTTCAATCTAAAGACAGCTGAATCTCATTTATGCTTACCTGTCTCAAAGCTTATGGCCTGATTAAAATATTTGGTTATCTACTATTGCCTCAGTAGCAGAATCCTAACGGTTAGATAGGCAGCAATAAAATTCCGAACTAATCAATGATTTCTATGAGCATAAAAGTTCACTAAATGGAGATAACAAAGTCCACAGCTCCTTGAGATTATCATTGTCCTACTAAAGACAACACTGAAAGGCAGAAGGAAGGTCTTTTCCATGCCCTCCCACCTTCTCAATTCTTTAATGAACCAATCAACAAGCATTTGTGAAGTGCCTGCTATAGGCCAGGAGCTGGGACTAGAAGACAAAAATGGAACAGGCCTTGCCCAAAAGGAGCTTATAGTCTAGCAGGGGAGACAACATGGACATGAAGAAATAGGTACAAAATAGATACATATGACAAAATTGAAGGTAATTTTCTTTTTGGAGGGAAAGGAAGAACCAGGTCTTACATAGAAGGGCTGAGCAGAGTTTTAAAGAATACCAAGCATCCTAAAAGGTGGAGGTGAGAGTACAATCAACCAGCCATTGCTAAGCATCTATTACATGTTAGGCAATGAGGACAAAAGGACAAAAGAGTAAAGTCCCTGCCTTTGACAAGCTTACAGTCTATTGGGGAGCTAGAAAAAAACAATGAAATTCATCTGGAAGAACAAAATGTCAAGAATATCAAGGGAATTAAAGAAAAAAAATGCAAAGGAAGGTGGCCTAGCCATGCCAGATCTAAAACGATATCATAAAGGAGCAATCATTACAACCACTTGTACTGACTAAGAGATAGTGGTGGATCAGTGAAATAGGTTAGGTACCCAAGACACAGTAGGAAATTACTATAGTAATCTACTGTTTGATAAACCCAAAGACTCCAGCTTCTGGGATAAGAACTCACTATTTGCTGAGAAAATTGGAAAATAGTATGGCAGAAAGTAGGCATAGACCAACATCTCATCAAGATAAAGTCAAAATGGGTACATGATTTAGATATAGAGGGTGATATCACAGGCGAATTAGGAGAGCAAGTAATAGTTTGCCTATCAGATCTATGGAGAAGGGAAGAATTTATGAACAAACAAGAGATAGAGAACACTGTGAAATGCAAAATGGATACTTTTTATTACAGTAAATTAAAAAGGGTTTGTACAAACAAAACCAATGAAACCAAGATTAGAAGGAAAAAGAAAGATGGAAAATAATCTTTACAGCAAGTGTTTCTGATAAAGGGCTCATTTCTCAAATAAAAGAGAACTGAGTCAAATTTATAAGAATACTAGTTATTCCCCAACTGATAAATGGTCAAAAGATAGGAACAAGCAGTTTTCCAATGAAGAAATTGAAGCTATAGTTATATGAAAAAATGCTCTAATCACTACTGATTAGGGAAATGCAAATTAAAACAATTCTGAGGTACTGCCTCACATTTATTAGATTGGTTAATATGACAGAAAAGGAAAATTATATATGTTGGAGAAGATGTGGGAAAACTGGGGTGCTAATGCATTGTTGGTAGAGTTGTGAACTGATCCAACCACTCTGGAGAGCAATTTGGAACTATGCCCAAAGGACAACCAAACTGTGCATACCCTTTGATCCAGCAATGCCATTAGTAGGTTTGAATCCCAGAGAAATCATAAGAAAAGGAAAAGGACCCACATGTACAAAAATATTTATAGCAGCTCTTTTTGTGGTGGCAAAGAATTGGAAATTGAGGGAATGGCCATCAATTGGGGAATGTCTGAATAAATTGTGGGATACAAATATAATGGAATATATGAGTATCGGGAATATATATATATATTTATAAGAAATATGTTATACGTGTAGGTACATGTGTAGATGAATATGTGTATACACACATTTATGAAATGATGAGCAGACAGATTTCAGAAAAACCCGGAAAGGTTTACATGAACTGATGCTGAGTGAAGTGAGCAGAACCAGAATACTGTCCACAGTAACAGCAACAGTTTGAGATGATCAACCATGATAGACTAAGCTCTTTTCAGTCATGCAATCATTGAAGACAGCTCCAAAAGAGTCATGATAGAAAATGCCATCCACATCCAGAGAAGGAACTTTGGAGTCTGAATGTAGATCAAAGCAGATTATTTTCATTTTTTGGTAGCTTTTTCCCTTTTGTTCTGTTTTTTCTTTCCCAATATGACTAGTGTGGAAATATGCTTCCATGATTGCACATGTATAACCTATATCAGATTGTTTGCTGTCTTGGGGAAGGTGGAGGGAAGGGCAGGATGGAGAAAAATTTGGAACTCATAATCTTATGAAAGTGAATTTTGAAAACAATCCTTACATGTAATTGGAAAAAATATTATTCATAAAAAAGATATGTATTACCTCCAAGTAACTAAAAAAAGATTGGTATGTGAGAATACACATACGAAAAAATACAGAAAGTACTCACTGATAAGCTTAAGCCACCCCTCCCCCATATCTGCTGCCTTTTAAAAGCAGATTCTTTAAAGGCCAAGGTAGGCATGATTTGTCTAAGTGTCAGTAATAATACTAGCTCATATTTACACAGGGCTTTGTAGTTTACAAAGCTAGCAAACCGTCGTGAAGTACTGCCTTCCCCGCTCTGGATTGGATGGAGTCTTCTCCAGCAATAGTTCTCTCCTCATTCCCAACAATGAGTCACCATTAACTTCCAGTTACAAAATCTCCAGGCTGACTGAGACCTTAGAACTCTCCAAACACAAGCTAGGTGAAAAAGGCATTTCTACTACCACATCATGTGGTATAAATGAGTGGCCTCTGCCAGACCTCTGTGTGGAGATCTCCAGGGCTACCTTTCACAAAGAAGCCCATCCCGCTTTCAGGCAGCTCGACTGGAAATTTTTCTTTATACTGAGCTGAAATCATCTACCCCTCTCCAACTCCTACTCATCACTCCCAGTTCTGCCTCCTGGGAGAGAGAAGAACAAATTTCATCTTTCTTTCACCATGTTAGTTGCCCTCTTCTGAATATTCTCTAGTCTGTCAGTGTCTTCCCTGAAATGTGGGGCGGCCTGCAAATAAGCAGGATGCCCATAATGTGCTCTAGTCAGAGTAGACTAGATAGCAAGGTAAGATCACCTTTCTCATTCTGGATACTGTCTCCCTTAAAGGCCACCGTTTCATACTCCTACACTACTAGCTATGCTGTATTTGCCACAGTCCACTAAAAACCCCAGATTTTTTTCCCATGAATTATCTAAGCATACTTTTCCCCACCCTCATCCTGTTGCAGAGTTATTCAGATAAGAGCTTTAGTAGGCACCCAGTAAATACCTGTAGAATGAATAAATCTCTCTCTCATATGTGTGTGTGTATAAAATCTCCACAAACTAAATCAATGATCAAATCATACCACTGAGTTGCCACCACAGAGATTTAAATACCAATCTTGGTGCTTGGGGGAATATAGAACCTAGCTCTGTCTTCTTCAGGCCTAGCTCCAGGAGGTCAGAGTTGTGGCTTTATCCTGCTAAGGAAGGACTGAAAATGAAGGCTGTGGGAGCAGATGGTCTTTACTCTTAGCTTGAAGAACAACATTTACAAATGCCAAGGAGGGGATCAGTGAATTTGGGGGGCTATTAGACAACAGTCATTATTTGGGGGTAGACAGAAGATCAGCAATGGCTCATTTTCTTTTGACTAGGCTGAAAACTCATTTGGGTTCTGCAGGCCAGGCAATCACATTTTTCAGGTGCTAATAGGAATAACAACCAAGTAAGGAATGCTCCAAACTGCACTGGAGAAAAACTGTTGAACTAAAAGGAGCAAATGACCACACTGAAATTGTTACAAAACCCAAAGTAATTTATATAGGGAATATCTCCTGGACATTCTGCCCTTGAGTGACAGCCCTATGCACTGGAGAAAATGCTAGAGTTGAGTCAGGAAGACCTCGGTTCAAATTCTGCTCATCTACTTACTAGCTTTGTGACCCTGGGCAAAAACACAGCACTTTTCTGGGTCTTGGTTCTTTACCTGTAAAATGAGGGGATTGGACTAAAAGGACCTAAGTAAGGTCTCTTGCAACTCTAAATTTATGGTGCTATGATTTTATGAATCAAAAACCTTTTTGTGTTTATTCTCACCTCAAATAAGGAGAAGAGAAGCTTTTTGGTTCAAATGAACTTCCCAACAAACTCAAATTCTTATGCATAAATTTTTACTTTACATCTCATTCATTTTGGAGGTTCTTCAACCTCTGGCCATTTTTGAGGTTCTGTCTAACCTCCAAAGAGTCTGTCTTCCTCCCATGGCAGAGGCCAGTTATGTATGTTGTGACTCCTCTGGGCTACTCTTAACCTGCACGCCCTCATCCTTACAAAGTCGCCCCCAGAGGAGCTCAGAGCTGAAGATGTACCCTGGTGCTGGCTACTGGAGCTAAAAAGCCCTGGATAAGCTTCTCATGAACAATCAGCCAGCAGACTCAACTCTTAGCAAAGGCATGTACTCATACAGCACAGCAAAAACAGTAATGACCAAATACACTCTCCCACATAGCACTCATGGGTAGAATGGGATCACACTTTGGAATACAATGGTAGTAGGTGAGGCACATATGAGGGATATGAACCTGGCAAAAGGAATGTGTAACTCCTGATTCTGAAGGACACTGGGAGTCCATTCTCCCTTTCTCTCAGAGCACTGCTCTGCCAAAGTACAGAAGTAACTCAAGGCCTAACGTGTTTCTTTTGGACTTCTTATACACGATTTCATTAGATCTTAGAGTCAAAGGGCCTGGGTTCAAATGCCAGCTCGGTTCCATTCGGGACCATGAATTAGCTGCTTAATCTCTCTGGTTCCTAGCACTTCTTCAACTATAAGACAAGATAGTTGGACTGGACTGCCAGCATGGCCTCCTCTGGCTTTAAATCTGTGGTATTAGAAACCCTGTGAGGCAAGAGAAACATTATCATTCCCATTTTAAAGATGAAGACATTATGGCTCAGTCAAGTGAAATGAGTTAGTTAAGGTCACACAGTAACTAAGTGGTGAAGCCCTCTGTGTGTGTGTGTGTGTGTGTGTGTGTGTGTGCAAGTGTGCACATGTGTGTGTTCTTCGTTATACCATGCTGACTTCTAAATATGTACAAGAAAGGAATAAGATGTAGAGAGCAGAAAACAGAACTTGGAGTCCAGAAGAGCTGGGTTCAAATTCTAACGCATGCCTTACTAGCCACGTGACCCTGGGCATGTCACTTAAACTGGCTGAAGGAGGAAAAGAAGAAAAATCATCTTTTTTAACACTGGGCTCTGCTCTAAGCACTTTACAAACATGATCTCACTTGAGCCTCACAACAACCCTGGGAAATCGGTGCATGATTATCCCCATTTTACATGTGAGGAAACCAAGGCAGACAAAGGTGAAGTGAGTTGCCCAAATTCACCCGGCTAGTAGGTCTGAGTTGGGAGTCTTCCTAACTCTGGGCCCAGGGCTCTACCCACAGTGCTGCCTAGCTGTGCCTCTGTCTCTTCATCTATGAAATGGGGAGGCTGGAAATGAAGACCTCGATGGTCCCTTCCAGCTCAAGATCTATTATCCTATGAACTGAATTCCCTAGCTCTCCAAAGGTAAACTAACTGAATGAATCATACTCTATGCTCCCAGATACAAAAGGTATTTTGTGTTTTCCAAAGTCATTTTACAGAGCAGAAGTAAGCACAATACTTTTCTATTATGAAGTCAGCATTTATATCTCAGGGTTTGCATTTAAAGGACTTTAGGAAAAAATGTTTTCCCAACAATTTAGACTTAAGAACCCATATCAATGCAAGGCCCAACCACAACTAAAGAGGACCATGATGAACCAAGTTACCTTCAAAGGTGTCAGAAAGCAGAATAATACAAATGTTTTTGGACTTGACTGACTTGGGAATTTATTTTTACTATGCATATTTGCTAGGGTTTTTTTTTTAATGTCTGTGGGGGAGGTGAAGTAGGGGAGAGAAAAGGGGAAGAGATAATAAAGAATAAGAAAGAAAAAAGAAAGGAAGGAAGGAAAGAAGACAGGAGGGAAGAAGTGAAGAGAGAAAGAAAGGAAGAGAAAAGAGAAAGAAGGAAAGGAGGGAGAAAGAAAAAGAAAGAAGGAAAGAAGAAAAAGAATTACTGAAGCACTTTTTAAAAATGTATAGAAGAATAGAAGGAAGGTCACAAGGAAACAGACAAGCCAAGACAACTTTGAAAATTACACACTGGACTTACAGACTTAAAAACAAAAGCATATTTATACATAATAGAAACTCTCAGTTTCATGGAATCTTTGCAAATAGGCTGATGTTACTTGGTGTTTAAGTTCAGGGAGGGATAAATGAATTAAGTTAATAAGATAATGACTCACTAAAGCACAGGAAGGAAGAGAAGGAAGTGATTCTGTGCATGCTGTAAGTTTGTGGAATGGACACTGGAAGATTGAAAGGGGGGAGCGAAGGAGCAAACAGGGAGAACTGATTCTCTAAATGGAGAGAGGCTCTTAGCGTGCCTGCTTCCTATTCTCAGGGAAAAAATGATAGGCCTGGTGCTGGTAAAGCCAGAGCAGCCCGCTCAGGCCTTGGAGCTTGCTGGGCCAGCTGGAGGCCTTGCTTAAACAAAAGGACTATGATCGCCAGGGTAAATCCATCGCCTTTTCCTTCAGCCTTTCTTTGCTGCCATTCACCGTCTTTATGTTGTCTTTCCTCAACACCAAACTCTAACTTAAAATAATCAATTTTAAAATATTCGTTTCAGTCCCACCTTCTACAATGAGGCCTTTTCTGATTCCCCAGTTGCTAGTATTCTTCCCCTTCCAAAACTGCATTTGTCATAGAGATTTTGTATATAATTGTATTTTAGCTATAGAATATAAGCCTTGTAAAGGAAAGGGTTGGCTTCATCTATCAACCTCACTTAGGCCATTGCTTGGAAGTTAGCAAGGGCTCAACAAATATTTGGTGACTGATTTGATTCACTGTAATCTCTGGGGAGGGTCTGTTTTGTTCTTAAATGCTTAGAATTATTGTGAAAATGCTAACATACTAATGTTTGGGGCAAAATTCAGATATTTCACTCTCTACCACCAATATCCTTAACACTAGGACTTCAAACAGTTATCCTTTGTCCTGTATCAAGTGTAAATTAAGTCTAGAGGTCAGGATTTGGCTGCACACCAATCTACAATTTATAACAAAGAACAAAATGTTACCCATTTGAACCTTAGTCCTTCAAAGCTTCAAATTTCTGCTTGTCTTTATTATGTACCTAGACTATTTTTTATTCAAAATAAAAGTGTTTCCTAGGAAAACAAGGATTGGTTGTTAGTAACTTTAAAAGTCTTTATACTTTTAAAATCCATTCTCTAAAGACTAGGCTAAAGCATAAGACTGAGAAGCCATTTCTATACTGGATTACCCAAACAAATGAGTAGGTCAGAAACACAGGCTCAGACTAGGCTGGAGTAGCCTAGAGGTATCCTTGGCCAGGAATCCTACAAGTCCAAAGATGGCTAACAGCCTGGGCACATGCACAAGAAACCATTGTTCACACTGCCCTCTGCTCTCCCCAGAGAGCTCTGCCGGAGCTCACAATGGGGGCCTCTCAAACAGCAGGTGCAACTGACTATGGATCACTGACCTCCTGGGAAGAAGGCAACCCCTCACCCCACCCACCCCTATGCCAGGCCTCCCTAGCTCTGGGATTCCAAGGCCTCCACGGGAGAGGACAGCCTGTTTCTGTTGCATCTTGTAAGCCTCCTACTCCACACCCTACTCACTCCGACATGTACTCTAAAGTGGACATTTATTTTTAAAATTAAAGCAAATTAAAATAAAATCTGAGAGTTTCCTAGCAACCCTTTTAGAAACTGGACAAGTCTCCATTGACGACTCCAGAAGCAAAGTGCCTAAAATTCTACATAACTCTGATAAATCCAAGGAAGATTAATGTGTATTTATGTGTGTGATGTGAGGAATCATTCCAGATGAGGGTTTGGATCATGCCTGACTACTGAGTAAGAAGAGTCAGCCCCCTTATTTAGTTCTACATGATAAACAACAAACACCCACAATGTGGCCCTTGCAGTACTCTGGAGAGACTAGAAATCTATACATTAGAGGGGCTAATAACAAATTCAGTAAGACTAGAAAGCTCAAGTGCTATCATCAAAGTAAGGGAGAAAAGGAATACCAGGGGCTTCCCATGACATCATGGCAGCAAGGACTTTCTTTGCCTGCTACATGTGAGAAATGCAAACTGGAACATGATGTCTTGTGGAAAGTAAACCTCTTCACTATAATTCTCACCCAGGATTTCCCTGCTGGAGATTGTTTAGATCATAAGGGCACAGGGGCATAGGCTTCGAGCTGGAAGTGTCCTCTCACTGCTGACATGCCCAGAGCCACCCTAGGTAGTTACCTTAGCCAGGAAGTGTCCGGGATGAGCTTTGGGCTCAAGCTTTCCTGACTCCAGGGCAATCCGTAAGGTCATGACGCCTCTTCTTCATACATATCCAGTGGATGGTTTCAGTTCATGCCTCAGTTAAAACACATCAACCTAGCACCCTTCGATTAATCCCCATCCTGAGTTTCAAGCCAGGAAGAGAGTGATTTCTTTAAAACAGCCCTTTCCCTCTACACCGCTCCCTTCTCCCCCATTGTCCTTTGGCAATGATTTAGAAAGAAAATGCTTTATACCTTAAGCAAATTAGGATAATGGGATCATGGATGTAAAAGCTGGAAAAGTCCTCAGAAGTCAAAACCCTCACACTACAAGAAACCGAGGCCCAGAGAAGTTATTCCAAGGTCCTACTGCTACTAAGCGGCCAATGTGGAATTCATCCTGGGTCCTCAGACCCTGAATCCAGCACTCCTTCCAAGGCACCACACTGCCTCCCACATTATGGGACAAAGCTTCCTGTTTTGGTGCCAGATGTAAGGACTGGCTTCTGAAAGAACCTTGGAACAAAGCATGGTTTGCAAGCTAGCCACTGTTTGCTTAAGAGCCTGCTGCCTTTCAGCTGAGAGGCCGGGTCCTTGGGAACCTGTGTCTCTGACATGTGCCATCTTGTGCTTGGGGTTTGTGAAATACAGAGCGGTTGTGCATGTTGGTTTATCGTGAGAGGCAAACGTCCATTCGGTATCTTGTTCAGGGTGGTGACTTTGTTGAGGAGTCTGATGCTGCACTCAGCACTCCCACTGCCAAGGCTGTTGGCCTTTAGCTATTGAGATGGCCTCTCTTTACCAGCTGTATTAAACCTGAAAGCCCCCAACCTAGCTAGACCCACTAGGTACTGGTTTTTCTTCAGAAATTCTGGAATATAACAGGTACTTTCTTTGGACAAAAAACCAAGCCAGTATGTGTCATTTGTAAGTAAAAAATGAGAACGCCTACACTATGCATGTGGTACAAGAGCCACATCTGAAAAAGATGACCCAGACACTTTTGGCTCCCGAAGACACAGAACGGTCTGGCTAAATTCCAGTCCAAGTAATTGCACTCTGCCAAATTCATGCTGACTTTCTAGTTGGACAAAGCATTCACTTGTTGCCATTCATGATTGCATCACGTTGCCTATAGTCTTTTAAAATGTCCATTAAGCTTAACCCCACCTGGAAGATTTCACAGCATTCTCTGCAAAGAGAGCAGCAAATGACACACTTGGTTTCATGTATTTCTCTACCCAGCCCAGACCCCACAGTCCTGCCATGCTTTTACTAACATCCAAGGATTTTTCACCCTCTTGCCCTTTCCCACCATACCTGCCTCACCAGCTTCCTACACTGTGTAGACCCCACTCTCTGTTCATGTTCAAAATCCTCTCTTTCTTTTGGGGCTGCTGATGGCAGCTGGAGAATTAGGAAGTTAAGCCACTTGGCTCCACATCTAACCCCAGCTAGACACTCAGTGCTGTTTGGCAGACAATCCTTTGACTTCAACAATGGTGGCTGTTCCAAAGCTTCTTCCCTGAGCTTCCTGATCCCCTTCTCCCTCTCAGTGGGTAGTCAGACTTTCTACTTCCCTGAGAAGACTACAACCAGCAAGCATGGGGGCCTCTCAACGGTCCTCCCCCTTCCTTCTGAGAAGGATTTATCTCATAAGCAGATATTGGGATGAAAGGGGTCATCTAGTCTAGCTTAAGGAGGAAGGGCAGAGAGATAAGTGGCTTGCCCAAGATTCCACAGAGAGCAATGTCAGAGGCAGGACTGGAATCTAGGTCCTCTTCCCCAAGCCAAGGGACATTTCCACTTTAGCACACTGCTCTGGGATTCCCCCTCTTGCTTTTTCCCTTAGTATAAATCTCTGTCTCCAGCTCTGACTTCTCTCCTGAGGTGATGCCTACGGTCACACAGGTGGGATTAAGTTCTGAATCTTTGGCTTCCAAAGCCAGTGTTCCTCTCACATTGCCACCCTTCCTCTCAGAACTACAGTCTATCTTTTTCACTGTCTTGAAAAATAAGTGGAGCACAGAAGCCTTAAGATTTAATAAATTAATTTCAAAATCATATTCTAATAGTTACCCATTGTATGGATTTAGCTGCTATTCCCTGAGAAGAGACAGCATGGCCACTGGTTGCAGTTTGTCTGCTACACTATTACAGGACAAGTGTTTCCATGGAGGAACAAAATGCAGGATGAAACTAACCCAGGGCATCTCCCAGGAATACAAGCACCATGGACTCCTAACACCCCCCTCAATAGCTCCTGATGTCCTCAGAAGTCAAAACCTTCTGAGTGGGATCAAAAAGGAGAGAAGAGAAAGCAACAGAGGAACAATGAGAGAGCCCACTGTTCATTGTGCAGGCGCTTTCCCAGGTGAGGTTGGGCAATCCCAGAAGACTTCCATGGCTCTTGCTCTCAGAGGCTCTGCAATGGCAAGAATGAGGGTTGGCAGGGATTTAGGTAGGACCTGTGGTCCGATAGCAGCCATGGGGCAACATGAGCAGGGAAGGAGAAGACCAGAGAGGAGGGATGAAAAGTCTGAATAGATGTCAGAGTGAGTCAACAAAAGTTACTAAGATCAGTGTTTGGATCAGGCACTGGAGGGAAATGTCAAAGTTCTGTTGAAATTTTCCCAGTTCTTTGAGCCCCAACTCAGGCACCACCAAACTCCATAAAATCTTTCTACCTACTCTTCCTTTCTTGTTGGTATATTACCTTAAACATTCCTAAGTCAAGTCAACAAACATGTTGCCTTGTACCAGGCTATGTACCAGGCACTGGTCTAAGTGCTTTACAAATACAGGTTAAGGGGTAGCTAGGTAGCACAGTGAATAGAGCGCCAGCCCTGGAGTCAGGAGGACCTGAGTTCAAATCCAGCCTCAGACACTTAACACACACACACACACACACACACACACAAACTAGCCGTGTGACCTTGGGCAAGTCACTTAACCCCAATTGCCCTCCAAAAAGCAAAAAACCAAAAAACAAATACAGGTTAAGTGGAAGGAAGGAAAGTAGTAGCAGGAGGTAGGAAGGGCTGGTAAAAACCTCTTACAGAAGGCAGGATTTAAACTGAATCTTGAGGGAAGCCAGGAGATTGAGACAAAGAAGGCCTTGCCAGGTGTGGGTGTCCTTTGCAAGGGACAGTAAGAAGGCCAGCACAATGGATGGCAGAGAAGCATGTTTATAAATGCTTGTTGAATTGAATTCATGTAATGTTATTCTTGGGGCAGCTAGGGCCACAGTGGACAGAGTACTGGGCATGGAGTCAGGAAGACATCGAGTTCCAATCTGGCCTCAGACACTTTTTAGCTGTGTGACCCTGGGAAAGTCACTTAACCCTCTTTGCCTCAGTTTTCTCACTTGTAAAATGAGCTGGAGAGGGAAATGGCCAACCACTCCAGTATCTTCGCCAAGAAAACCACAGATGGGGTCCCAGGGTAGGAGACAATTGAAATGACTTGAACAATAACAAATGTCATTCTTAGAGTATATGCCTGACACAGGATAGGTCACTAGACTTGGGGCCAGGAAGACTGGTTCACATTCTACCGTAGACACTGTGTGACCCTGGGCAAGCCACATCCCCTCTCTGTGCCTTAGTAGCATATTTCTGTGATATGGGGCAGTTGCTAGCCTCTAGGTCTTCTTCCACTTCTGGAGCCAGGCCCCTATTCTTCAAATACAGCTAAACAGGAGAATGAGGCCTTGCTTGATGAGAGTTATACAGAATGTGAGTAAAGAGTCTGAGCAGACAGAGGCAGGCTAATCAAAGACAGCTCGCTCAAGGCTGGTGGAGAGCAGGGCTTTGAAGGCAGGCAGGCAGGCAGGCAGCCTGAGCAAGAGGAGGGGATGAGGATTCTGGGCCGGAGGAAAAGTACTCACACAGTGCAGCCCTGGAGCAGGGAGTCTACTAAGGCAGGCTCTGGAGTTGTCAAGCAGGTTTGCTAGGAAGAAATCTGGAAACCGCAGTCAGTTGTCTACTTACATAAAGCAACCATGGTTGAGAAGCGGAAAAATAGATAATACATTATTTTTTGATTAAGGAGAATTGGTGCAGGGTTCTTCCCAGTCCCTCCCATTCCTCTCCCCCCCCCACACACACACTGCTCTCCATTGTACAGATTTCAAGGAGGAATTGTGGATACACACATCAAAGGAAACCCAGCTGACAGCCCAGAACACATCATGCAATCGCAGAGAATTTACTGGGTGTATTATTTTATTTTAAAGCACAGATACATCTTTCCTTTGGGTTTAAGGAGAGCTACCTTTGGGAAAAAGGCTCAGCTCTGATGTGGCCCCCACAGCCTCACCCCTGGTGGCTTCCTTCTGCAGGCTGTGCAGGGATGTGGCATGGGTTCGAATCCTGTAGACTAGCCGGGTTAGTCTGGGGTTTGGGTGCCTCAACTATAAAGCCAGAGTTTAGACTTGTGACCTCCCCCAAAGGCTCCTCTCAATTCTAAATCTCTGATCCTATGACCATGGGGCTCCTCTTCTTCATCAAAGAACACAAAAATTACAGAAATTCTAGTAGTCACCGCAAAGAGAAGGAATGAGCCCTAAAATGGACATGGGGTAGGAAAAAACTAGTCCGACACCAAAGTATTCTTTTTGGAGGGTGGGGCATTGGGGGAGGGGGGGCACAGCAATAAAACCCAGCCCTTCTCACTTAGAAGAGACTAAAAAAACCCTCCACAAGTGAAACCATAAACCAAGAGCCCAAGGCCACAAGAAAGCCCAGGAGCAGGGCCAAGAAAGGAGAGCTCCCCTGCCCCAGGCAAAGGCCTCATGCACCAACAAGTTGTTTTCCTGTGGCTTGCCTCAGACTGCCCAGTCAACAGCTTCCTTCTGGGCCTTTCCAACACCTGCCCACCTCAGAGATTCAGAGCCAACTGTGGGCTTGTCCAGGCAAAGCCACACCAGAGACCCGACTTCCATGGCCCCGGAATAAGGAAGGAAAGCTGAGGGCTGCTATGACCTCTCCAGTCCAGGCTGACCTTTATACACAGCCTGAGCCTGCTGGCTTCCTGAGGCCAAGAGAGGGTCCTCCAGAGATGCTGCTCTGTTCAATGTGACCACTATTCCTTTATGGGAAATACATAATTCATGACATTTTCACTGGTAAAGTGCCAACCTTACAAATAAGAGTTAAGAAATATTTTACAGAGGTGAAGACAGCCTTAGAGAGAGAAAAAAAAGGGAGACTTACTCAAAACTCATAGATTTTCTATGAGATTATCTAGTCAAACTCCCTCATTTTAGATATGAAAAAATAACAATAAGAAAAATAAAGAGTTGACATTTTACAAAGGGCTTGAGAGGGAGTGTGGTATAATGGGTAGAGTGGTGGGCTTGGAGTCAGGAAGCCCTGAGTTCAAATCCCACCTGTAGACATTTCCTAGCTCTGTCACCAAGCAAGTCACTTTAACTCTCTGTATCTCAGTTTCCTCATCTGTAACAGTGAGAAGGGTTAAACTCAATGGCCTTTCAAGTCACTTTCTAGCTCTAAACCTATGATCTTATGAATGACTACCGTGTTTCCCCGATAATAAGACCTATCCTAAAAATAAGCCCTCCCCTTACTGTGTAAGATTCCTCTAAAATAAGCCCTCCCCCGAAAATAAGCCCTATTGAGATTGCTACTGTAGTGAAGGTGATCCCCTGCGCTACACGCTACATTACTGCATCCAATCAGAGCTACAGCAGTGAGCGCGTCATCCTGTTCTTCCCCAGTGATTTGCTTATTGAATAAAGGTACATTTTTTTTGTTCACATTTACCTGTTTATTAAAATTGCTGTCAATGTTCATTAAAATAAGCCCTCCCCTGAAAATAAGCCCTCTGGTGTTTTTCTGTCCAAAAAAATATAATAAGACAGTGTCTTATTATCGGGGAAACACGGTAAAACAATGTTAATGGAAATACCAATAAAACAAAATGAAATGCTTTATAACTCTAAGGACCAAGTTGGCCTCAGAAGAACTGAGAATAAGCACCTCCCCCAAAGAAGAGGTGGGAGACTACAGGTACAGAATGCTGCACACCTGTTGGAGCTATTCAAAGAGTTGGCTGATTTACTCAAGTTAATCTGTCCTCTTTTTTCAGTCTGTTGTGAAAGATGGCCTGCCGAGTGGGCAAAGGGAAAGGGAAAGGAGATGCGTTCAGAAATGAATATGAAATAACAAAAATGGCACCAATAAAGGCATTTTTATTTTTTGTAGTTTTTATTAAATTACTTATTTTTGGTTTTTAACATTCATTTCCACAAGTTTTAAATTTTTTCCCCCTTTCTCCCCAAGAGGGCTTGAAATCTGATATGGGCTCCACACATACATTGCTTTTAAACACATTTTCACCTTAGTCATATTGCACAGAAGAATTATAATGAATGGGGAAAACCATGAGAGAGAGAGAGAAAAAACAAAACAAAAAAGGAAATAGTCTGCTTCATTCTGCATTCGGACTCCATAGTTCTTTCTCTGGATGTGGCTGGCATTTTCCATCATGTGTCCTTTGGAATTGTTTTAGGTCCTTGCATTGCTGAGAAGAGCTAAGTCTATCAAAGTCAGTCCTCGAACCCTGTGGCTGTTACTGTGTACAATGTTCTCCTGGTTCTGCTCCCCTCATTCAGCATCAGTTCAAATAAGTCTTTCCAGCTTTCTCTCAAGTCCACCTGTTATCATTTCTTTCTATTACATTCATATACCACAACTTGTTTTTCCCAATTCCCCAATTGATGGGTGTCCCTTCGGTCTCCAGTTCTCGGTCACCACAAAAAGAGCTGCTATAAATATTTTCGTACATGTTGCTCCTTTTCCCATGTTTATGATCTTTTTGGGATACAGAGCTAGAAGTGGTATTGCTGGGTCAAAGGGTATGAGCATTTCTATAGCCCTTTGGACATAGTTAAAAAAACATTTTTAAAAAGAAAAATAATGTACCAAGTGCTTTCCTCACATCAGCTCTCTGACATAGGGAGCATAAACATCCTTTGGTTGAGAGAGTAATGCACTAGCCCAGAAACTCCTGGCCAGCCAGAGTAGAGCTGAATCAGATTGGGCAGGAGGGACTTCTACCACATGACACCTGAGAAGATCCACAGGACAAAGAAATGATCCTTGCTGGTTTTGTTCTTTGTCACTCTGCACCAGTCAGTCAGTATATGGGTCTGACTAGTATCTGTTGTTTTAAAAAATACTTTATTGTAAATGTCGTTTTTTTTTAAAAAAATACTAACTTTCTTTAAATGAGCCTTAACAGCTGACCAAACTTGAGGCCCCATGGAGGGCAATGGCCTAAGTGTCTGTTCACATGAGAAGAACTATCAGAACACTGTCGTATATTCACATTACACCTAGTATTCTAATTATCATGTCTTACACTTCTCATTGTCTCTTACAATGCCCATGGGCTACAGTGCCTCATGCAGAGTAAGCATTAACTAAACTGAAATAAATGAGGACAGATGGACACTTAAGGAGTTTGCCTCCTTAATGGGAGGCAAATCTCAGAGGATGAAAAACAACAGCTCCTGTAAAGCTTCAAGTTTATACTGTTGACAGTAATCTTAGGTTTGCAAAACACTTCAGAAATATTGTCTTGTTTTATCTGCAAAATAACCCTGTGGGGCAGATGCTGTTATTGCTCTCCCCATTTTACAAATGAGGGAACTGAGGCTGATGTGCCCAGGGTCACACAACTGGGAAGTGTCTAAGGTGGGATCTGAACCCAGATCTTGCTGTCTACAGGCTCAGTGCTCACCATGTAATACCACTCAGTGGGAACAGGGATTGATTATTCTTTGCTTGTATAAGTCCGGCACCTGGCACAGCGCTTGGCACACAGTAGGCATTTAATAAATGCCTGTCGATGGACTAAGTTTATGCGGACATTCCTATTAAATGACAGCTACAGTATTACATTCCCTGTCTTGTCAGCCACAAGCTGACTGGTTCTCAGTCATAACCGTGGTACTATCTCCCTTAGCTGTTCTAGTGTAGTGCCAACTATGGTGTCTGAGAGAGACAATGCGAGGTGATTCCCAGGATCTTCCTTCAGTTTGAAAGATGGCCAAGGGAGATGCTTCTGCCCCAGGTGACAAAAGGAAGGGTCCTTCTGTCTTATCTCTGATATGTGGCTCTCAGGTATGGAAAAGTCCCCTCTGAAAGTAAGGGCCAGAGGGGGAATCCCTTCCCATTCAGGCACCTTTCGTTTTCTGTGTGTTTGTGTGTTCCCTCCATACTTCTTCAAATCAAGTCACTTACAACAAAAAAACCAAAAGACTAATGTAAAGAAGGTCAGACAGGGGCAAAAACCCAACAAAAACAAAAAAAACAGGAAGAGGGTTTCTGAGAATATCAAAGTATGTGTCCCTCCTCTCTTCCATCTCAACAATCCAACCCCGAGGAGCACCAAACAAAATTAAAACACTCATCGGTGTGTGTGTGTGTGTGTGTGTGTGAAGTGATCCTCCAAAAATACATCCAATGCCAATAGGGCAGATGGGAAGAAAAGCTCCAAGAAGCATTCCTAAGGGTGATCTTCACTATGTCAGTGATTTGTGCAGGAGACAGAAAGGAGTCTTTCTAGACCTCCACATTGTTGGTGGAGTCTCCCTGAAGCATTGTGATAGTAATGGCAATTAAAGATTCCCCTGTATTGGCTTGGTTTTCAAATTGATTGTGTTAAAACCCAGAGCTTGTTAATCCCATTTGTGGGATGGACTTGTTGATGTGAAAAGAAAGTCCTGAACTGGGAGGAGCTGGTGACAAGATTTGGAGAGACAAGAGAGAGGCAGAAGACCTTTTTTCTTTGGAAGAAGCACCTCGTGAAGAGAGAGAGACTAAGAGAATTGCTGGTGGCCGCTTTGAATTGCCCTGGACTTTTGAGACCTGCCCCCTGAGCTGCCAAGGACTGAGGAGACATGGCTGTTTTGCTGGTACTTTGTCTGTCTGTTTTGATGTTGTTTTGCCAGATTTGTCCACTGGTGAAAGACAGTCCTGTTGTTGAAGAAGTCCTGGAAGCTGGCTTTTGGTTAAGAAGCCCTGAGACTGTCCTGCAGACAGAGAGTGAATACTGTCCACTGGTGAAGGGCAGTGCTGTTGTTGCAGGGGTCTGGAGACTGTCCTGCAGACAGAGAGTGAATACTGTCCACTGGTGAAGGACAGTGCTGTTGTTGCAGGGGTCTTGGAACCTTTCTGTTGGTTCAGAAGCCCTGAAGAAGGATTTTCTGGTTGTATGTTTACAGAAATCCTGGGAGAGGGTTTTGCTAATGTTTTCAGGGGTTCTAGGACTGTTCTACAGACAGAGGATGAATTAATGAAGGGACTGGCAATTTATCTTGTGGCCTTGCTAAACCTTGTCTCCCCAGAAACTAAGATTGCTGAGAACTTGCCTCGTGTCAAGATGAAGAAAAGACCTCCATTTGGGTATTAAGTTCTGTGCTTGGACTTGATGTAACTCTGGGGTAGATTCAATTGTGATCCAGGGGTGGGGAACTTTTGACCTTTTTGTGTTCTGTGATTGACAAATGAAGGTACTTTACTTATGTTTGGAAACTAATCTCCATTTGAGAAGACGAGCTTTGTGGTGGACTAAATGAAGGTACTGCCTAGGGGTGGAGAAGTATTTAGAACAGGGACTTTGTAATTGATTGAATGATTGGAAGGTCCTGGGGTGGGGTAGTCCTTGGAGATTATTTAATCACACTTAGTAAATGCCGTATTTGGAATGATGTCATGTTTTGATCTTCTCTGTTCTTGGTTGGTCACTGAGTAAAATGGAGAGAGCACCTATGCTGGTATTCTGAACCTTGGGAAGTTGCCTTTCCTTGGCATTACATTACAAGCATTAAAGTTTAAATAATCCGTTACATCACTGAAGGTTGCACATCTCGAATCCTCCCCTTTGTCCTCATTCTCACTAAGGCCATCCAGGTCCAAGTCATTATTTTTCAAGATTGTGCCTTCCCCCACCCTCTGAATCTCCCGGCTCTTCCTTCTCCAAGTGGGAATCCCTTTACCAGACTATTATTCCTGAAACCACCTTATCAGTGGCATTAGGTTCAAAACTTGGAGATCTGTCTGAATCCTGCCTCTGCTATTTCCTAGCTGTATGAACCTGGGCCAAGGCCATTCCCTTTTGTGGCACTCTGTTTCCTCATCTGTGGTTAGATTAGATTGTCTGTAAAATGCCTTCTGTCTCTAAATCCCATAATCACTCCTCTGCTCAACAACCTTCAACAGACCCATTTGCTCCTGACTCAAATTTAAGCTCTTCTTAAAGTTCTCAGTAACTTGAGCCCCCCCACTCTTCCAATCCAACTTTACTCCTCCCTGTTCCCGGTCCAGCTGTCTCCTCATGGTCCCCCAAACACACCATGCGCTTTTCTCGTGTGGCATGTCCTCTTCTCTCCCCTAGACCTTGGCTGTAAGTCCTAGTCATTCTTCAAGTCCTAATTCCTCCAACAGCTCTTACCTTCTCTTGGAAGTTCTTATGGCCACAGTCATGGGATTTAGAGTTGAAAAGACCCTTAGAGAATTTCATGATGGAAGAAATGAAAGCCCAGAGAGCACAGGTGACTTGTACAAGGTCACTAAGGATTGTTGCTGCAGCTGAAGGACAACCAGGCCTTTCCATTATCTGCCTTGCATCAGAAACTGCTTTTTTGTGTTATCTCCCCCATTAAAATGGGAGATCCTTAAAAGCAAGAAACTGTCTCTGCTTTTCTCTTTGCTTGATCAGAGTAAGCACTTAATAAATGCCTTTTCATTTGCTCACCCATTCATTACCTAAGAATTCATTTTTCTAGAGCACTTTCCTCACAACAGTGCTGCAAGGGAGGCAGCCGGGAGCTCAAGGACACATCTTAGCCCATCCCATACAGTTCAGCACTTTGCTTTATATCCCATTGTCTTCGATGCCGCTCTGGGGGCCCTGTCATTTTGGCTAGTTCGTAAACTTTTAGAAGGAGGGAATATGCCTGTATTTCTCTATCTGCTTCAGAGCATTAAGTACTTACCAACTGACTTTATCAGCATTACAGTAGCTCGCTAGAAGTGTTCAGGATGGTGTAGGAGGCTGAACTGAGAGAGCCAGACTGACTTGAAGTACCAGGTGTCTTTAAAGAGAACTAATTCTAAAACCCCACATGGTTCTCCTTCATCGCCAAATAGCGGAAGCCTCTCCATGGTATTCTTTCTGTCCTATTGGAGGGCTGCTCCAGTGGCTAAGGAGGCCGGAGGATGGCGCTCTCCCTGCCTCCCCGGCTCACAGCTGGCGGTGCTAGCCTTTGGCCACCGCCAGCCCAAGCAGGCTCTTCCCGTCCATGTCCACTCCTAGCCACCCCCTCTTCTTTCCTCTGCTTTTTATTCTTGTTAATCCCTTTTGTCTTAAAGCTTCTTCTGGGCTTTCCTGTGATGAGGACTGGCCTTTTATAAATATCAACAACCAATCAGTCTTTATTTCCTTCTGCTCTGCAAACCAAGCCAGTCACAATATCTCATTTGTAATGATTCTTCTCAAATATCTTCATTACTAAAAGGCTGCAAACGAGAAAGTTCAGAGATGGCTCCCCACCCCTTTTGTTAGAACATGTGAGTTTTTCTGGATACCTGGTGGCACAGAAAGGCTGGTACCTGGATGCCCAGATGCCCAGGATTTTATAGTGTCATCTCCCTACAACCATCCCCAGCCTAAATACCTGCAGCTGATGTGCCAACAAGCTTTTATTGAGTACCTCCTGTGTATGAGGTGCTATATGAGACGCTGGAAACACTAAGAGCTGACACACGGTGCTTTTTAAATGTCTACAAAGACTTAACCAAAGGCTGTATATGTACATGTAGAGAAGAGGGGGCCTCAGAGGCTACTTAGTCCAGCACCATCATCTTACAGAGAAGGAAACTGAGGCACTCATTTCACTTCAGCCTCACAACATCCCCAAGAACTAACAATTACACATGTGATTCTACAGATGAAGGAGACGATATTCAGAGAGTCTCTGAGTCATGGCCACATGGCCAGTAAGTGTCAGAGGCAGAATCTGAACCTAGGTCTTCCCGGCTCCATGTCCAGTGCTCCATCTCCCACACCAGGCTGTCAGTCCAATTCTTCTTCCAGTAACTCCTGGAACATGATCCTTGAAACCTGGCTAAGAAACAGTTCCCAAATGGTCAACCATTCTCACTTGATCAAGCCATTCTCATTGGCCCACTCCATAATATCAGTGAGTATCTATTAAGAGTATCTGTGACTTAGAATAATTTTTAAAGCTACTTTAATCTAGTCATTTGACCAAAAAAAGGAAAGAGAAGCATCCAAGAAGCCAAATAAGCTGCCCAATGTCACACAGCTGGTCAGCAGCAGGGCCACAGTTGGGACTCAGCTCTTTCCCCACATTCCTGCTCTTTGAGCTCTCCTGAATGGAGGCTCAGCTTCCTACAAAACTGCTGAGACAGTCCACTTGGGCAGTTTACTTAACAATAAGATGATGCCACAGAGCACAGGACTTGGCACATGCAAGGAACTAAACACTTGCTAATTGAAGTAAATATTATCCATCCAGCCTCTTGCACGTCCTTCAAACTTAGGCATGGAGCTGGTATGAAAGGGCTGCTCAGTAGCTTAAGAGCTGGAGGTGCTAGACTAGGGAGTCAGAAAGACCTGTTCAAACCCTATATCTGATATCCAGGTTCAGCCACTTATTAGATGTGTGACCCTGGGCAAGTCACTTAACTAATTCCTACCTCAGTTTCCTCACCTGTAAAATGGAAATAATAACCCAAGCATTGAAAACCTTAAAGCACTATATAAATATTAGCCATCATTATCATCATTCTTACAGAAATGAGAAATCTTGACAAAAGCACCTTTTGAGATGTCAGCAACAATGAGGAAAACAATATAATTTCTTTTGCCTTTTCCTTAAGTCCTTTATCTCTCTTTATTTCCCTACATAAAAGAAAAATGCTTGAAAACCCTGCTGTTATAGAATCCCTTCACACATGTCTTCTTGAGGCAGCTGGAGCCTTCTGTAGTCATGTCCCCACACCACCTCTGCCTACACCCTTTTTCTCACCCTATTCATCCAATTCCTCCTAGGCCTTATCTCCTCCTGATTTGGAAGGTCTTACTCCAACAGCTATAATACAATGGCATCCAGGAGGCCTTGCATCTGAGTACACCATGGGTAAACAGTAACTCCACCAATGTCCAGCTTCCCCCAGAAAGCTGAGACAAAGCAGCTGGGCAGGCCATGATGTAATTTGTGCAAATATTGCCCCCCCCCCCAGGTGAAACAATTAGTAGGTAGATGACAGCCTGCCTGAGGAATCACCAAAAACCAGAACTGCTAAAAGCAGATATTTTACTCAGGAGGAAGTTCTATCCACCCTACAATCCTAATGCCTCCTTGGTATACAGATCTATCTAGCACAGCATGGTATCTTTTAACTAGCAAAGAGACAGAGAAGAAGTTCAGATCAACATCACTGAATAAGGCATAAAATAAATGTGATTTTTTTTAAACAGAAGCATTGAAGAGTCAAGAAAGAATTCCATCATAATCCCTTTGTATAATTAAAGAAAGGGAGGGAAACTGGAGACATGAAAGTCTTGCTGTTTTAAGCTCAAAATATAAATTGTGGTGAGAAATATCAGAGAGGTTTAAATTTTTTTAAAGAACTTAAATAAAGCAGAAAGAGTCTCTTGTTTTATTTCCTGAGGGTCAACAGGACCATTCAAGCAGGGGCCTTTCCCACTCCTCCATCCAGAACCCAATATGGAGCATCACAGTTGTTAGCCCTGATTCTCTAAGGCCAGTTACAGGCACGATTCAGTTTACATTGATATGTTTTGGGGGGAGGAACCAATTACTGTTCTATATGTATTTATACATACCTATATATATAGAGAGAGAGAAACAGAAGAGGAGAGAGAGAGAGTCAATTACAAAGTTAAAGTATGTGAACCACTGAGATCACTAGCCCCAGTGTGGCAAGGCAGAGTCATAGACAAGAGTCACAGACAAGGCCTTACCCAAGGAAGTTAGTTAGCACAAGCCAGGTAACAAGTTAAGTACCCAAAGGATCTCCCTGACAAACCACAACTCTATGAGAAGCAAACTCTCTCCTCCTAAGAACCCCTTGGAACACAGGGCTGAACCACACAGTGTAGGCACTTCCAAATATGGCTTCTACAGACTGAGGGGATTTTAGTCTCTGGGACATCAAACAACCCCCAAAGCACCTTTCACCACGTAGTTTCTTTGAGGGGATGAAATTTCTGGTTTGACTGAGCTCAACCTTCTCAGCCATGCCCGGGTCCCCGCCTCAGCTCCTCCACAGTAGGGGACTACAGAAAGCCAGAATGACCTTTACAAATCCTAGTTCATTCAGTTTCACTTCTGATCTGGCATCACATTTGTCTTCAGCATTCTTGGCACTTCACTAATTTCCCCAAATTCAATAAGATAAACACTTTAAGCAAGCTGCCATCCTGGGCACAGAGGACACAGACATGAATAGATTCAGTGACAGTCACAGGAAAGGATCACAGACGGAGGGTTAGTAGGATTACCTAGAATTCCTCTAGTCCAACCTCCTCCCATTTTACAGACTAGCAAGCTGAGGCCCAGGGACTTTAAGTCACTGGTCTAAGGTCACACAGGTAGTAAGTTGGCAGAACCAGGATTTGAATTTGGGTCCTCTGCCTCCAAGGCCAGTGCTCTTTCCTGCTTATTCATATTTACCACACTTCACAAAGTTGTTGTTCAATCGTTTTTCAAGACTTAAATGTTCATCATTAGCATTATCAGAGATTTCAAGTAAAAACCACCTAGAAAGGCAGAGGAGTTCTGGGCTTATTTGTTAGCTGAGTCATGTAGCAAGAGCTAGAGATAAAAGACAGACTGAGCACTAGCATCTGAGGAAGGCTAAAAGGAAGCCTCCAGCACCCAAGGAAGATGCTCCACGTTGTACAGATGAAAGAAAGACAAGAATGTCCCAGGAAGAGGAGTTGTGGACGGGCTCTGAGGTGCCCTGTTAGAGGCCGGCCCCGACACTGAGGAGATGCCAGATCTCCTGATCAAGATATGTTTGCCTGATTAGTGGAAGAAGAACCTGGGACACAGAACACAGATGAGAGCATGTTTCTACTGGCCAGTCTCTTCCCTGAAGAGGTTTTCTTTTTGCGGGCATGTGTGCTGAAATTTGGGGTATTTTCCATCAACTCTCTTTTGAAATTCTGCGTTGGTGGGGTGTCAGCTGTGAAAAACAAACAGCCTGCTACAACTACCTCTGTTGGCCCAGGCTGGCAATGTTCCACTTCCATGTATGGAAATATATGAAAGTAGTAAAACCACAGGCATGAGCCCGGGCAGGGCTCACAGGGTGGGGGCCAGCATTCCTCCAGCCAAAGCCAAGCATGGGCCTTCAGGAACTGACAACACGAACCTGTCACTGGAATACAAGCCCATTCCAGGTCCCCTCCCCCGACAGACACAAGTGTACCGGCTTCTATTCCAAAATTACCAGCAAAAGAAAAAGCTCTTTTACTCTTGTCCCTCATAAAAGCACAACCTACTCTTCTGGCCATATTTCACACTGCCTCCTTCACTGTCTTCTACTCAACTGACCTCCTTCATGTGCTCTGCATATGCTGCTTACCAACTAGCCTCTGAAAACCTGCTCACACTGGACTCAATGCTCCCTTCAGGTGTTAAAACCTTAACCTTGCTTCTGGTCAAATGACCTCTTCTATGAGGCCTTCCCCCCATGGGGGGGAGGGGGTTCTCTCTGGTCATAAGGTTTTAGCTCTAGAGCTGGAAAGGACTTCAGAGGCCTTCTAGCCTCTGCACAGAGGTAAGGTGAATTGGCAAAGGTCACACAGGTAATTGTTGTTCATCTTTCATTTTCAAAGAGGACCAATGACATCATAGGTGATGTATTGACTCTTGAGCTAATTGGATTTAAGTGAGGCAGAGTTGCTCAAAGTCACCAGCCTGACTCTCTGTTCCTGAGTCATCAAAGTCCAGCAGCAGGCCAAAAGTCAGAATGACTGGCAATGGCCCAGGATGCAGTGGATGACCTTGGTGTCTCTGATGTCTGACCAAGACCCAGGTACTCCACAGTGCTGACCACTGACATCCGTGGTCGTTGGAACAAACCATTCTCATCCGCCCAGTCTGTGGGCTTAGGGTAGACATCCCCAAAACTCACCGATGGGCTTGAGGATTGTTGGATATCCTCAGCCTGGTTTAGCCCACCTGTGAGAAGATTTACTGGAGTGTGGCTGAGGCTGCTAGCTGTGCATGGTACGACTTCTTGGAGCCACAGGTAAGAGTCAGGTGACAGGAGGTCACCACAGGTGGAGGAGCAGTCCTGAGAAGTCTCAGCAAGCCCTCACGTCAGAGGTCCTAGTCCTCCCTGAACACCCCATACACAGGCCATGAGCATCAGACGTGGGATTTGACCCCAGAGCAAAGACTCTAGTCTTCCCCCAACACCAAGGGGCTTTTTTCTCTTCTGAACCCTCACAGCACTAGTTCCTCTCTCATGCACTTACCATGTTCTAATTTGTATTAGAGACCAATGGGTTCTCAAAGGCTCTGCTGAGCTGGAAAGGCTTTGAGTAGTGGCCAGGACACAGAAGCCTAGTAGAGTCCAAAAGGACCTTTGAGACAAACAAGTCCAAACTCCTCAGGCCCAAAGAGGTTCAGTGAACTGCCCAACATCACAGAGCCAGAAGTATCTAAGTGGAGGTTTGTGGGGCTGGATCCCTTCTGAGCCTCATCTGCAAAATGAGGATAATGAGACCACAGTACTTTCCTTAATTAAGATGCGTAATGGGAATGACAGGGTTTTGCAAAGGATACTCTACAGCAGTGGTATCAAATTCAAACAGAAATGAATCCCATTCTGGAGAGCAATTTAGAACTGTGTCCGAAGGCTGTGCATACCCTTTGACCCAGCAATACTACTTCTAGGGCTGTATTCCAAAGAGATCACACAAATGGGAAAAGGACCCACACATACAAAAATATTGATAGCAGCTCTTTTTGTGGTGGCCAAGAACAGGAAATTGAAGGGATGTCCATCCATTGGGCAATGGCTGAACAAGTGTGTTCTATGAATGTAATGGAATACAATTGTGCTATAAGAAATGAGAAGCAACCTGGAAAGACTCATATGAACTGATGCTGAGTGAGGGTAGCAGAACCAGGAGAACATTTACAGTCACATTGTGCGATGACTAACTTTGACAGACTTGGCTCTTCTAAGCAATGCAAGGTTCTAAGACAACTTGAAAAGGCTCATGATGGAAAATGCTATCACATCCAGAGAAAGAATTAGAGTCTGAATGCAAATCGAAGCAAATTATTTGCTCTCTCTTTTTTGTTGTTTCTTCTTTCTCGTAGTTCATTCCATTGGTTATAATTCTTCTTTGCAACATGACTAAGGTGAAAAAATGCTTAATGTGAATGTATATATAGAATCTATATCAATCAGATTGCATGCTATTTTGGCAGAGCAGGGGAGAAGGGAGAGAAAATTTGGCACTCAAAAGCTTGTGGAACTGAATGTTGTAAACTAAAAAGAAATAAAAAAATAAATGAATCCCTGCAGGTTGCATATTGACTTAGAAAACTACAAATTAATGTTACATTGTGTTGTATTTTTATTTATTTTGTTAAAGTTTGTATTTTTCTTTATTTCGTTAAAATATTTTGCTAAACATGTAATTAAAATTACATTTTAATCTGTTTCTGGCCACACTGGGAAGTTCTGCAGCCACATGGGGGTCACACCTTGAGTTTAACCACAAGAAGGGTTGTCCTTTCACTGTTTTTTCAGTCACATTCTGCTGAGATGTAGGTATCGATCTCTTGTGAAGGTATTCATTGTTATTCAGTTGTTTTTCAGTCATGTCCGACTCTCTGTGACCCCATTTGGGGTTCTCTTGGCAGAGATACTGAGTGGCTTGCCAATTCCTTCTCCAGCTCATTTTACAGATGAGGAAACTGAGGCAAATGGGGTAAAGTGACTTGCCCAGAGTCACACAGCTATTAAGTGTCTGAGGTTAGATTTGAACCCAGGAAGATGAGTTTGCTTGATTCCAGGTCAAGTACTCTATTCCCTGTGCCACAAACTTTGCCACATTTTATTTATAATGTATTGATATTGTAGCTGTTATTGGCATGTGGAGGCAGAAGTGGCTAGATGGGTAGTTGGCAGGATATTGGACTTGTGAGTCAGGAAGTTCAAATCCCACATTAGACATTTAGTAGCTGTGTGACCCTGGATAAGTCAGTTCATCTCTTTGGCCTCAGTTTCTTCATCTGTACAGTAAGAAGGTTGGACTTGATGGCTTCTAAGGTTCTAAGTCTATGTACGATCCTATGAGTCTTGGCCAGTCAAAAATACTGTTGTATGGCGCCAAAGAAAGTGAATGCCTTGCTTATATTCACAAACAAGCTTTCCTCTGCAGAAAAATGAGTGGAAGGCAGGCAGAGGAAGGGTGCTCATTTCCTCTCCCATTTAGGAAAACATACAGAGTAACTCTCTTGAACCCAAAAGGAAGAGTTTTTTCTCAGCACAGAGAAGGGATCCCTCCCCCATGAAGACAGGCATGGCCCGGCGGGTGTTCAGACCTGGCTCTGTGGGGTTGGATTCCCTTTCAGCAGCCTCAGCTCCACCCCATCCAGCTATTAACTGGCCCTGGTTCCTTTGCCTTTCTCAGCCTTACAACAATTTTCATCAACACGGGGTCAAAATCTCACTCGAGTGAGCTTTAATTTTTAGTCCATAAATAATTCACATTTCCCTCGTGACCTCCAAACAGCCTGGAAAGCGGGGACAGGAAGTGAGGTAGAATGACGATCTCCTTTCCATAATGTCATAGGATCACATTTCCTATCTTTAATCCCAAATATGCATCACAGCTAGTGAAATACGTGTATGATTTCAAAAGACTGTTCTAGAGCGCTTTACATGATTTATTAATAAGAAATTACTTTTGAAACTATCCTCACTCTAAAGAATTACACCAACTGAATTCCCCCTCTAGTCTGAAACCACTCTGCATTTTATAAGCTCCCCTGCCCAGCTGTCATCATTTTGGATATTCATGAGTCCCCAGATGAACACTTGTCGAGGGTCTGCTCCATACTGAATTTGCTTTTCTGATACTTCCTCTTCTGCTCTTCCCCAGGTCTGGATGACCTCCACAGTGCAGATGGGCAAATTCCCATGACCTGTGGCCAGTGAGCTGAGTTCCGGGGGCTCAGGTCACTGCATCTCCCTGGAGGACTAGAAAAGTGCTCAAAGTATAAGTTCCCTCAGAACACTGAGAAAAATGTCAGGTCGACTAGAGAAGAGCCCGACCATACGCCATGAGTCTCTTTACCACTGTCCTCCCCAGGGCCAAGCTCTCAAAAGTTCTCTCCCCAACATGATCAGTGCAGCAGTCAGCCAATACGATATTGGATGTCAAGCTGCATTCTAAACAACGATCACCATGGGAAACTCAGAAATGTAAGCTCTTGGCCTGACTTCAAACCCTTTCTTATACTTTACATATCTTGGTACTGGGATCCCTCCTGGAGCACTTCTGACAGTGAGATCATGTGTTTGCTTTTTCAGTGGCCAAATTACAGGCACTGGAGGCATTTCACTGGGGAGTCTGACCGATATCCTAAACAGAAAGTGTGGTTCTTTCTCTCAGGCCACAGGAAAGAGGTTCTGCTCTCAGAGCCCCGGACATAAAGCCCAGATAAAGTCAGTGGGGCTACAGCTCCTGTTGTGCCATTCCCTCCCTCCCCTCTTCTTCTCTGCATGGAAGCTGGGCCCCGTGCTCAGCAGGCACTAATAAATACTTGTTGATCTGATTCTTTCCCCTTCTCCCTGCCTCCTCCACACAGGGTGCTGAATGCCAAGAGTCAGAGAGAACTCATAGCAAGGAGAGCACAGGCGTGGGAACAAAGCCCAGCTCAACCTGACGTGTGTATGAGTGCTTTTTGTCTGGGTAAGTCACTCCCCCTTTCTGCCTCAGTTTCCTCACTCTAGACAAAGGGTGCACCAGATAACCTCTAGGCTCTCTCTCTTCCAGTTCTAAAGTGCCATGGCTCCTAGAAGAGCCAAGTTGATTTTCATTCTTCCCATGGTGACCAAACACACCAGGAGAATGTGGGGGTGGGGGGAGGGTGATAGTGTAGGGACTGGCCCTCCTTCCATAAAGACCTCTTGGCTCTCTCAAGCTTCTCCCACTGACCTGACGTTGGAGGGCAGACTGTACATATGGAGGTGACTATTAAGCATTCCAATATATTACAGCAGTCCTGGCCTGGCAAGGGCTAACTAGCTCAAGAGAGGCTTTCTCAGGTAAAGACAGGATCATGACTTGGTTTCCTCATATGTAAAGTGAGAATAATGAGAGCACCTACCTCACAGGATTGCTGAAAGGATCAATTGAGTTAATATATGTAAAGGTCTTTGCAAAACTTAAAGCACTACATAAATGAGAATTACTATTGTTATTGATATATAACATAAGTAACATATACATTGCTATATAACATGAAGGCAGTGTCGCCTGATAGAAATAGCACTAGACCAGGAGGCAGAGGAGCTGGGTTCAAATCCTTCCTCTGCCACTTACTCTCTTTGTACCCTTGGGCAGGCATCGATTGGACTCAGTGGCCTGTGAAGCCCCTTCTGAGCTCCAGATCTATGTGCCTAGGAGTCCATAAATTCTAACAAGCTCCATGGGAACAAGGACAGGTCACAATGGCGCAAACAACCTGGAGAGTTGACGTTTTCTTTGGATGGAGCCTGAGGTCAGACTTCTAGTGCCCTCTCTTCTCCCACACAGCACACCACTCAAGGACCACGCTCAGTCTTGCCTCGTCCATGAAGCCTCTTTCCTCTCAATTCCGATGGCACTTCCTCTTTGTCCCTCCTGTATACTTATGATTATTTGCCTCACCCGGTGAAGACAGGGAGGGCCTGCCTTGTCCTCCTGGGTATCCCTGATAATCTTTAGTACGTGTCTTATACAAGGCAAGCACTCGAATGTTTGTTGACTGATTGGCTTTTGTTAGAAATAGTCAGAACCAACAAAAAATTCAAAACTTTCAAAGGAAGCTCTCAGTTGCCTACTTACCCAACAAAAATATACCCCACAGAGTGACGCAGAACTGGTCTGGGGGCTTCCAACTAGTGCACAGTGGGTTATAAGTTCCTAGAAAAGATTTTCCAGCTGCATTATTACATTTAGCAGCACAACTATTATTGACCTCAACTATATTCTCTATTATCTCTACTTCCAAACTCTAAGCAGTGAAAAATACTTCTCTACTACACTACATAGAGAAGTGTGTGTGTGTGTGTGTGTGTGTGTGATCATTCTTCCTCTTCTGTGCCAAAAGTTACCTCATGAATCCATACCTACCATTCCATTTCAACATCCAGAGCCCAGAAACAGGCCCACGTCCTCTCATGCCTGAACTACTGTGACCTGTTTGGCCGGAGCTACAGCGCATAAACATCCTACGTTCCAAATAACTGCCACAAAACTTTCTACCTCTAAAGCTAAGCAGATGTTATAGCTACATTGATGTGTGTGATTCTACAGAATAGCTTAGAATATTTAAAAACAATTTAGAAGGATCCTGCCCACCATGCAACTTCTGACCATAATTCCTATCTTTATAGTAATACCTGAAAAAAAATGAAGACAGAAAAGAGCGTCAATGAATCTGTTAAGAAAAATACAAACCGAAGAGAACAGAAAGAAGTGTGTTCAGGAGGGAACGCAGACACGTGGGGCAGTGTGGAAACCAACACGTGAAATCAGAAAAATACTTTTAAAAACAAGCTGCACATAGAAGAGCCTCAGGACTTTAGATGCAGTCCTCTTTTTCTGTTCTCTGTGAGAACTCGTTTATGTTTGTCAAGCTTATAACAACAATACAAAGAATTCAATCTGCTTCTCAAAAACTACTTCAGGGAGTCCCTGTTCCTGCTTATTGATTTCAAACGGTGAACTTCACTGAAATCCTGCTGGGCTGGTTCTGCACCCATCCTAATCCTGCCTTCCTCCCAGATATCCACCCAGATGGTGGGTGTCTCCTCATTCTGTCTCTGTATCCCCCCCTTCTCCTTTGGGGCAGAAACAATTAAGTTCTTCTCTTTATAGCCCAGGGTTTATCTATCGCTGTGCCTGGAACATTTTAGGCCTCTGATTTCACCCACATAGGAACTCGAAATGGGGAAAGTCACTTTCCCAACACAGTTTGGGCACCTGCTCTGCTCCTTCCAGTCTCACAGAGTTCCCTCTAGCCCTGAGAAGTGAGGGGACTCTCCCAGCCGGAGTGTATCAGTAGGAGGACTTGATCTTGGGTCTCCTTAAAGTAAGCATTCCGTTCCCTATCCACTCCGCCATGTTGCTTCTCAGTTTAGCAAAGATCAAGAGCTTAAAAAAGGTTTACTGATTGACTGAGTTCCTTCAAATGTTACTTTCAAGCTACCCTTTTCCTGGGAGAATTACTAGATGAAGTGAGAATTACTCAATATATCAATACAATCAATCAATCAGCATTTTTGGGTTTTGTTTTGTTTTTTTTTGCTTTTTGGAGGGGGGGGAGGGCAATTGGGGCTAAGTGACTTGCCCAAGGTCACACAGCTAGTTTTTGTGTTAAGTGTCTGAGGCTGGATTTGAACTCAGGTCCTCCTGACTCTGTTCACCATACCACCTAGCTGCCCCCAATTAGCATTTTTTAAAGATTTTTTTTCAGATCCAAATTCTCTTCCTCCCCCACCTTCTTCCCTCCTCCAATGGAAAAAGCAAGAAAAATAAGACTGTATAGCCAAGAAAAACAAGTCCCAAGATTGGTCATGTCCATAAAAAGACATCTCATTCTGCATTTTGAGTCCCTCACCTCTATCAGAAGGTGAGCAGCCTGTTTCATCCTGAGTCCTCTGAAATTGTGGCTGGTCATTGTGCTGATCATAGTTACTAAGTCCTTCGGAGATGATTATCTTTGCAATATTGCTATTATTGCTAAATTGTCATTCCAGCTCTGCTTACTTCACTTTGCTTCAGTTCAGACAAGTCTTTCTGAAACCACCCCCCCATCATTTTTTACAACATAACAGTACTCCATTCCATTCATCTAGCCATTCCCCACTTGATGGGCATACTCTCAGTTTCCAATTCTTTGCTGCCATAAATAAAGCTACTATAAATATTTTTGCACACATGTTTCTTTTTCCTTTTCCTTTGATCTCTTTGGGATATGGATCTAGCAGTGATATTGGTGGGTCAGTGGGTATACACAGTTTTAAGTGTTTGGACAAGTTTTCAAATGTTTCCTAGAACTGCTGGACCAATTCATAATGCTACCAATAATGCATTTATATACCTGTTTTTCCACAGTCCCTCCAGTATTTGTCATTTCCTTTTCCCATCAACTTTGCCAATCTAATGGGATGGTCAGTGGAACCACAGATTAGTTTCAATTTGCATTTCTCTAATTATTAGTGATTTGGAGCATTTTTTTCATTTGATTATAGAAAGCTTGGCTATCTTCCATTGAAAACTTTCTATTCATATCCTTTAACCATTTATCAGTTAGGGAATAGCTATTATTCTTATATATTTCAATCATTTCCCTATATATCTTAGAAATTAGTCTTTTTTTATCAGAGAAATTTGTTGCAAAGATTCCCCCCATCTAACCACGTCTTTTCTAATTTTAATTGCATTGTTTTTGTTTGTGCAAAACTTTTTAAATTTTACACAATCACAATTGTCCATTTAACCTTCTGTGATCTTCCCTATCCCTTTTTTGTCTATGATAGCCATAGATCCAACAGGTACTTTCTTTCTTGCTCCAATAAGCATTTAGTAAGCAACTACTACATATCACTGTATTAGTCCCTGGGGAAACAAGATAAAAAATAAACTAGTCCCTGCCCTCAAGGAGTTTATATTCTATCAGAGGAAAACAATATAGCCACATACAAGTAAATGTTCACATGTTGGAGGTTGCCTCAGGAAAGGCTTTTTGTAGGTGGCTCTTGAAGTGAGTTTGGAAGAAAGAGGGGAGATTCTAAAAGGTGAAGGGAAATTCTATCTGCAGGAAAGGTAGAGAGCCAGTGCAAAGGCACAGTGATGGGGGTGGTATGCTCTGTAGGACCAAAAGCACATAGGCCCAGTTAGCTGGATCGAGAGTTTGTGAAAGGAAGAAATGTTTATTATATGGAGATATTCCTTACCAATCCACAAGCATTAATTTGGTGCCTCTATGTGCCAAGCTCTATGCTAAGTGCTGGGGATTAAAAAAAAAAAGATAAAACAATCTCTATCTTCCATGAGATTTTAATTTCCTGGGGGCAGGGAGAGTGGGGAAGGGAAGAGAGACATACTATCTTTATAGATAAGGGGATATACAAAATAAACACAGAGTCAGTGAGGAGGTGGGAGTAGGTCCATACTAGCAACTCAATGAAGCAGAAATGGCTTCTTGAAGGAGACAGCTCTTTAAGTTAACTTAAGACCTTCAGGTAGTTGAGGGCTCCAAGAGGCAGAGGTCCAGATGGAGTGCCTTACAGAAATGGTAGTTATCCTGTACAAATGCAAGGAGGTAGGAAATGGAATCTGGGACATCTTTAGCCTTCTTGTTTTCTTCCAAAATTGTGCCAATAGGTGCTGGTTAGGGAAAGACTAAAAACCATCACAAAAAAAAAAATGAAATAAGAACATCTTAAGGGAAAGGAAACAACTAATTACTGATGTGGGAGTCATTTCCAAGTCATCTGTTTATGAGTAGTCAGATTGTCTATTAGTTGAAACAAAAATTAAAATGAAGACTAAACAAGAAAAGTGGATAAAGATGAACCAAGACTGTGTCCAAGTGGTATTGCCTCACAAAACAGAAAAGCAGTAGAGGATCTGGAAGAGTTTGAAAGGACGATGGAGGACACTGAGCCCCAACTCCTCAGAAGGTCCAAAGCTTAAATGACTTGCCTAAGGCCACAGGGGCAGTCAAGTGGAAGAAATAGGGGCAGTTAGTTTATCTGCAGAAAGTTTGTCATGGGGCCCAACAGATCATCCCATTATAAATGAAGCAGGTTGAATCACTGGATGACTGTGACCAACATCCTTCCTGCCTTAGAGAGATAGACAGATGGATGGATACATAGGTAGATAAGTAGGTAACTAGATACATAGATAGATATGTAGACAGATACATACATATATACATATATAAAAGGATGAATAGATACATAGTTATACACAGACAGAAGATATATAGATACATTCATAGATGATACATAGGTAGATAAATAGTTATATATATATAGATAGATAAATGGATATAAATAGATACATTCATAGATGGATACATAGATACAAAGATGAATATATAGGTAGATACATAAATAGGTAGATACATAGTTACACACAAATAGATATATATATAGATACATTCATAGATGATACATAGTTACATATACATATAAATGGATATAAATAGATACATTCATAGATGGATAGATAGGTAGATACATAGATGGATGGATAGATACATAAATAGTAGATACATATAGATGGATACCTAGATACACATGTAGATGGATACACAGATATATACCCGTGTTTCCCCGATAATAAGACACTGTCTTATTATTTTTTTGGACAGAAAAACACCAGAGGGCTTATTTTCAGGGGAGGGCTTATTTTAATGAACATTGACAGCAATTTTAATAAACAGGTAAATGTGAACAAAAAAATGTACCTTTATTCAATAATGAATTCAATAAAGAACAGGATGACGCGCTCACTGCTGCAGCTCTGATTGGATGCAGCTCAGAGCACGGCGTGTGTTTCACCCGGACGGGGGGGGGGATAGTGCATACAGAGGGTACTGTAATGTAGCGTGTAGCGCAGGGGATCACCTTCACTACAGTAGCAATCTCAATAGGGCTTATTTTCGGGGGAGGGCTTATTTTAGAGGAATCTTACACAGTAAGGGGAGGGTTTATTTTCGGGATAGGTCTTATTATCGGGGAAACACAGTACATAGATGGATGGATAGAAACAAAGACAGGTAGATAAAGTGAGTAAGCGAGCATTTATTTTACTGTGTTTACTATGTGCCAGAACTATGATAAACACGGGGCTACAAATCTAAGACTAGACAGTTCCTGTCTTCAAGGAGTTTATGTGTTTTTTTGGTTTGGTTGATTTTTGGTATAAATTCTTTTCTTTTTTTGTTCCTTTTAAATTTATTTTTAGTTTACAACATTCAGTTCCACAAATTTTTGAGTGCCAAATTTTCTCCCTCTCCTTCCCCCGCCCCCCATGGGATGTAAACCAATGTAGGTTCTATAGTTTATGTTTTAATAGGGAAGGATAACACCTCAAGAAGAACTGAGAGGGCAAGGGGGAAGAGTTCAGATTCATGTGGTAGCACGATGTGGCAAAGCCAGGGAAATGGAATGGAAGCCTGGTCCTAGGCAAGATAAGGTAGAAGTTTACATAATCAAGGTTCTGGAAGAAGGCAGATGAGAATGATGACGGCTTGTGCAGGCAGCATGGTATGGAAACCACTCAGGACCTTAAATGTTGCAGTAGTGATGAGATGAGGTTCCCCATTCACTCAAAATTCTAGACCCCGGGGCGGCAAGGTGGCACCGTGAATGGATCACTGGCTCTGGAGTCAGGACGACCTGAGTTCAAATCCAGCCTCACTGACACTTAACACTTACTAGCTGTGTGACCTTGGGCAAGTGGCTTAACTCCAGTTGCCCTGCCTTCCCCCTCCAAAAATAAAAAATAATAACAAAATTCTAGACCCCTCAAAAAAAAGACAACCTAAAAGAATATCTATTTCTATATCTAGAGACAGATATATATATATATATATATATATATATATATATATTTGTGTGCTGTTACTTACTCTTTAATATTCTCCATTTCACCATCCCTTTAGTATATAAGCTCCCTGTGGGCAAAGGCCATGGAGAAAAGTGTATGTTATGTATATTCTGTCATCAGCATTTATGATGATGGTGATGACATTAAAAATAAAATTTTTCTCATTTCCAAGTCAATCTAAATTTCCATTCTAAAACTTTATTCTCCCTTATTGGCTTATTCTCAGTCAGTTTTTGCAGTCTGGCTTTCATAACTCCTGTCTTTGGTCTACTTAAACATTCCCATAGCAACATGTTAGAATATCGTATGAAGTATATCAAGGCTTCCCTTGTGAACTTTGAATAGGATTTATAAGCAGTTTTCCTTATTTAATAGCACAACAGTAAAGAAACAGGAGGTTTGGGATTTTTTGTACATAGTATTTGACAAAAGGGTTTTTGGTGTGGAACTGGTCCATTTTCCAACAATAGATGTGCACCTAAAAAGTTGTAAAGATCGTTTTTCTACTTTGAATATTTTAAATGCTTTATAAGCACTTATTATTTAAAGGATCATGGCAGTAAGCCTTTCCTTTCATAACCTCCAAATACTCACTCACCCCTTAATTTATCTGTTTTGTAACTTTGGGGTTTTGTGCAATGTTTTTTTTTTTAAGTGGGGCACACTTCACTGACAAAAAGCCTATATGCAATAGAAACTGCCTGAGATGTTTCCATAAAAGGCACTGCATACGCAAATGCCCTCTCACCGAAAAATCTCTTATCCTTTTATAAATCTGACCATTCTTGCAAGGGGAGATTGGCAGCTCCAGAGAATGAACCTCTTAATTTATCCAAATGACTGGGCAGCAGTAGTGGGAATCTCACAGACACTCTCTTCTCATTGCTGCAGGTCAATACTATGGGGGCCCCTCTCTGAAGAGAGTGAAAATGCTTTCAAATGTCTGCCTGGTCCGTGTCCCTGCTAAGCTTGTCAGAGAGAGCCACTGAGTGAGAGAGAAAAAGAGAAGAAAGAGAGAAGGGAGGACAAGTGGAGAGAGAGAAGGGGAGAGGGGTAGAGAGAGACAGAGAGGAAAGAGAAGAAAGGAGAGGAGAAAGAGAAAGGAGGACAGGTAGAAGGACAGAGAGAGAAGGAGAGAGACAAAGAAAAGAGGAAAGGGGAGGAGAGGGAGGGCAGAAGTTTGGCAACTCTATTTGTCTTCACTAGAAATGGGATCATGATTGAGGCATTTCACAAAAAGTTACTTTGGAGATAATGATTAGTGACATCTCAGGTTTGTTACCCACCCAAGATATAGCTAAACAACGAGAATTTGTCTATCATTAGCAAACATTAATTAGTAAGTCCCATTTAAAAAGATCACTCCCACAGAGTGGGGAAATGGAAAGGACACTGAATTTGGAGTCAGAGGACATGGGTTCAAATTCAGATTGCCATTTACTACTTATGACCTTGGACAAGCTATTTTGCCTAAGACTCAGTTTCCTCATTTTTTAAAATGAGAAGGTTGGGGGGGGGGGGGAGGGTGGCCAGGTGGCTCAGCAAGTAAGAGCATCAGCTCCAGTGTCAGGATGACCTGGATTCAAATCCAGGCTCAGATACTTGGCACCACACCCAGAAATGACTGGCCATGTAACCTTGAGCAAGTTACTTAACCCTGATTGCTTAAAAAAAAAAAAAATGAGGTTGGGGGTGGCTAGGTGGCACAGTGAATAAAGTACTGGCCCTGGAGTCAGGAGGATCTGAGTTCAAATCTGGCCTCAGACATTTAACACCTACTAGCCATGTGACCTTGGGCAAGTCACTTAACCCCAACTGCCTCCCCCCTACAAAATGCAAAAAAAAAAAAGAGAAGTTTGGATAGATACCCTTGATAGTTCCTCCTAGCTCTAAATCTATGTTCCTACAATCCCTCTGAGAATGGGAAAAAATGTTAGAGTGAAAAATATCTTTTTATTAATTATGTCTGGTAAGACAAAAAATGTAAGCTGCACTTAAAAAATAAAAATACACAAAACATTTATTTTATTTTGACTGCACACATATAACAAGTGTGCATGTCCGTCTACAAAGAGATATAAAATACCTTCATCACACACAGGAAGCTAAGCACACATCTTCATTCTCATGGAGAAATGGACTTGGCCAGCTCACAAAGTGCTTCACTAAAGGGTTGCAGGGTATGTTCAGAGAGGACTGGTACCTAGGGGTGAGGGTTGCTGAGCCCTTTCCAGGGCTGCTTTCCACCTTTGGTGTCCAGGTGTTCCATCCAACTCTCACCTGTAGCTCCAAGAAACTGTAGCACACGTAGTGGCCACACTCTGGTAAGCCATTTTGGCAGAAATGGGCTAAACTGGGCTGAGGGTAATCAAAGGGTCTCAAACCCATTGGTGAGTTAGGGGAGCGTCCAGGTGAAGACTTCTCCTGGTAGAATGGGCAGATAAGAAGAATTTGTTCCACCGGCCATGAAGGAAACTGAAGCAGGCTCTGTGGAGTGCTTAGAGCTTGGTCAGACATCGAAGATGCCAAGGTCATCACTGCAACCCAGGCCATTACCAGTTGTCTTGACTCTGGAGGAGAGAGAGAAGCCAACAACTTCATGCAACTCTGCCTCACTTAAATCCAATTTACACATGAATCAAAAGGCATCACCCATACCACATCATACCTATTCCAAAGTCCCATGGGAGCTGCAGTCAATCCTGAACGCAGGTGGCCCAGGCCATAGGGTCATTTCTCACTGGAAGCAGCAATGGGATTCGGCAGCCCCCTGTGAGTCTGAACAGCCTTTTAAGGATCACACTTCTCACCTCCTGGTGTGAGGAAGGGGCTAGAAAAGGTGCCCTAAAAATTATCTGCTCACCCAACCCTGGTCTGATTACCACGGCAGGTGGGAAATCACACTCTGGGGTTAAAACACACAAAAAAAATGTACAAAAATGTCTGCAAAGATGATTCCACTCACCACTGACACATGGAATGTGTGCACAGTTATAGACAATACAAAATCCAGTAGACCTGAAAGACGAACAGCTCTTTTTGCAAGAGAACTCAGCAGGTACCACATCGAAATAGCAGCCCTGAGTGAAACAAGGCTGGCAGATGAAGGCCAGCTTACAGTAGCTGGAGCTGGATGCACATTTTTCTGGAGTGGCCACAGGGAAGGGGAGTGCAGTGAAGCTGGCAAACATTTTGCAATCAGAACTAACCTAGTCAACAAGCTTGTATGCCTGCCAAAAGAAGTCAACGACAGGCTCATGACAATGCAATTGCCACTCACAGGAAAACACCGTGCCGCCATCATCAGTGCCTATGCTCCCATCATGATAAACCCTGATGAGATTAAAGCAAAATTTTATGAAGACCTGGAGACCCTCATCATCAATATGACAAAAGAGGACAAGTTTAGAATTCTAGGAGACTTTAATGCTAGAGTAGGTTCAGATACCAGACTCAGCAGGGAGTGCTAGGGAGGAATGGAGTCGGAAAACAGAAACAGCAATGGTCACTTACTACTTTAGACTTGTACATCTCCTATCCTTCTCATGGCCAACACTCTTCTGTTTACCTAAATGCAATAAAACTTCATGGATGCACACTGGCAGCAAACATTGGCATTTAATAGATTATGTGACTGTAAGGAGAAGAGACAGACAGGATGTGAGAGTGATGAAGGCAATGTGTAGTACTGAGTGCTGGACTGATCATGAACTTATCCTTTCCAAGGTAAATATTTGCATGCAACAAAAGTAGCACTGCCCCCCCCCCCCAACAAGGCAAAATGACTACCAAAAGAATTAATGTCAACGAACTGGAATTTTTCTCTGAGCAGGAACGATTTGTTGCTAACTTAAAGGGAAAGTTGAGCCAACACACAAGCTGTCAACAGTGGAGCTGAAAAGCAGTGGGCAGCTTTCAGAGATTGGGTATATAGCACTGCATTTGCTCATTTGGGTCAGAACACTTGCAAACACCAAGACTGGTTGGATGAAAATAATGGGGAAATTCAGAAGCTGCTAAATGAAAACTGAGAACTCCACAGGGTTTACCAGCAGGATAGTTCATTTGTCTCTAAGAAGGCAGATAAAATTTAGTTTTATGTTGATAGCAACAATCCAAAGTGCTTTTATGATGCCCTGAAGGCTATTTATGGGCCAAGGAGCTATGGGGCATCTCAACCACTCAGTGATAACTGAGCCACATTGATTAGTGATAAGGACATGATCCTAGAGAGATGGGTTGAACACTTCCATAGTGTTCTCAACAGACCATCATCAATCAACACTGAGGCCACTGACCATTTACCTCAGGTTGAAGTTGATTCTTCCCTAGCTGAAGCTCCAACCGAAAAAAAAAGGAGGTTTTGAATGCAATTAGGCTCCTTTCACATGGCAAAGCACCTGGTGCTAATTCTATCCCAGATGAGATTTACAAGGTAGGGGGTTCCATTGCTCATACAAAAGCTGACTGAAATTTTCCATGTTATATGGCAAGAGGAGGTTATCCCACAGGAGTTTAAGGATGCCTCCACTGTCCATCTTTATAGGAAATAGATTTTCCTGTGACAATCACATCTCTCTTCGTCATTGTTGGCAAGATTCTTGCCAGAGTCCTCCTTAATAGGCTAATCCTTCACCTGGAAGATAATCATCTACTTGAGAGCCTGTGAGGCTTCAGAAAGGGCCAAGGAACAGTCAATATGGTGTTTGCTGCTCAACAACTACAGAAGAAATGCCAGGAGCAGAACAGAGGTCTGTATACAATGTTTGTAGATCTGACCAAGGCCTCTGATGTTGTGAGGGCTTATGGAAAACTGGATCAAAATGTTGTTGCCCGGGGAAGTTCATCAGCATTGTACATCAGTTTAATGAAGGCATGTTTTCCTGGGTTCTGGATAATGCACAATGCTCTTGTGCCCTCCCAGTCAACCAATGGAGTGAAACAAGGCTGTGTGCTTGCTCCCATGGCTTTTAGCATGACGTTTTCAGCCATGTTGTCAAATGGTTTCAAAAGGTTTGCTGTTGCACTGATGATAAATTCTTCAGTTTGCTTCCATGCCAGGAAACTGAATTGCTTTCATTGGAATTGTTTTAGGAAGATTCTGAAGATCAGCTGGCAGGATAAGATACCAGACACTGAAGTCCTTACTCAAACTAAACTGCCAAGCATTCAAACTCTGCTTCAGAAAGTGAAGCTCCACGGGTTGGTGTAATGGCAAGCACAGTAGTTCACACCTTGTTTCAGCTATTGAATTGACACCTTGTTTCAGTTCAAGTTTCTTTTGAGTCTCGTATCAAGTCTGTTAAGAAACAGAATTTGTGAACCCCATAACTTGTGAACCCTAGAACTCATGAACTCCTGCAATAGGAAGGGGAGGAGCTAACGACTATATATAAGAAGAACTTCCAGGCTAGAGACAGCAGAACTGAGAAGAAGACTCTTGTGGTGGCAGAGGCAAGAAGGAGAAAACTTGTGGTATCCTGGCTCTCTATTTGTCTGCTCTGTCTGTGTTGATGTTTGTTTATGATATTTTGTACAGAAGCCCTGGGACCTCACTGGAAGCCCTGGAAGAGGATTTTCTGGTTGTATGTTTACAGAAGTCCTGGAGGAGGGTTTTGGAGGTCCTGGGACTTTACTGATGATTTGTGCTGACTTCTTGGACCTTGTTTGTGGGTCTGTGTTAATTTCTATATTGATGATCTGTGTTGAATTCTCAGACCTTGTTGGTGGGTCTGAGTTGATTTCACCAGCATATAGTGAATTGATGATGGTGCCAGCAATGCGCATGAATATTATTGTGGCTCTGTCAAGCTTTGTCTTCCCAGAAACCAGAACTGTGAAGGACTTGAGGTGGACTGGACACTGTGAACTTCAATATGGAATGGGACTGGATGAAGAACTTGATAAGGAGCTGGACAAGGAACTGGGAGCTGCCTGCCTTTGAACCCAGGTGACATTTGGAACTGGGACCATGGAAGAGGAACTATGGAAGCTAAGAGCCAGCCTCAAGTCAAGCTGAAAGAAGACTTTACTTGGATACTGTGTACTGACTGAGAAGATTGTGATTTACTGTGACCTAGGGGTGGAGAACTTTGACTTTTGTACTTTGTGATTGAATTAATGATTTTGTGATTGACTAAATGAATGTACTTTGTTTAAAACTATGTGACCACTTTGGTGAAAACTATGTGGCCATTTTGGTGATAATTTGTTGAGTTGTGGGGCAGCTACGTTGCACAGTGAATAGAGCACCGGCTCTGGAGTCAGGAGGACCTGAGTTCAAATCTGGCCTCAGACACTTAACACAAAAACTAGCCATGTGACCTTGGGCAAGTCACTTAACCCCAACTGCTCTCCAAAAAGCAAAAAAAAAATTGTTGAGTTGTGACATGGTAAATGCTGTATTTTGATTTTCTGTGATAAGCTGTAACATTGTGAATGCTGTATTTTAATTTTCTATGAATGTTTTGCTCTGATTTGTTATTGAATAGAAAGATCACTATACTATGTAATCAGAACCTTGAAAGCTGTTCACAGCTCTTAATAATGTAAAGCCACTCACAAGCAGCTTTCCAGAGGGCTGCTGCTGTGAACTGACTGACAATAAAAACAAAGTCTACCCACTTCGGAAGCTAGGTTGCTTTGTAGTTTGTTCTAGTACACTTCTAATTAAAAAAAACCCTCCATGATTATTCATTCCAGTTCTCACTTGCCCAGTTTTCCCATAGGGAGTAGAAGAAAAGGAAGATCATAAAGAAGGCCCCCAAGGCACCCTGAAGAAGTGGAAGGGGAAGGAAGAGGAAAAGGAGCAGGCGCTGAGGAAGTCAATTTGGTATAATATTCCTTAGCCCCCACACAAACAGCTTGGCCACCCAGGCCTGATCTGGGAAGTGCTGGCCACCTAGGAAGCAGGAAGAGGTCTCAGGGAATACTTGCTGCTGGGAGATATATAAACACACTAACATCAAGGTGGGCATTTACTGCTGGTGCAACGATGATCATTTCATTAAAAGAATTTGCAGAGGTGGTTTGGGGTTCTATTTTTGGAGGGAGGGGAGAAGAGAGGAGAAAGGTCAAAGGAGGAAGGGAGGGGAGGGGAAGAGGGGGAAGGATCGGAGGGGGAGGGGAGGAAAAGAGATTGGAGATAGAAGGTCACTATAGAAAGTAGATGGGAAGAGAAGAAAGGAAACAATGGGATCACAGATTTAGATCTAGTAGCGCCCTTAGTAGTCGCTGAATTAAATCCCTTCACTTTACAGATGAGAAACCTTAGGCCTCCAGGGGTGAGGAGACTCACAGAGGTCTTCAGATTCCCAGCCCAGGGCTCTTTCCAAGTCTGGTTGGGGGTGGGGCTGGGGAGGAGAGCTTCCATAATGCTGGGAAAAGAAACAAGGGGAGCTATAGTTCCCTTTATCTCCCCTCAACTTTCTTGACTAAGCAAAGAATAAAACCCATTTCATGTTACTTGACAACATACAGCTGTGCCCAATTAAAAAATTTTCAGGTGTTCCACAGCATCAATCAAATATTTATTGAATGCTTACTATATGAAAAGTATGGTACTAGGAGCTTTGGTAGATACCCAAAGTTCCAGATTGTGTCTTCCAGCATACTGTAGTCTTCCTAAGTATAAATCATTACCAGTCATCAAAAGAATGGAGACACCTTAGAACAAGTTTGTTTTATTTTAAAGAATAACAATGTCTCATCATTTGGGAACATTTCCAAATGGAAGACCACTGCAAAATGATGGAGCTGAAAATGGAAATACATTGAAAACCCTCCTGAAAAGGTCTCCAGATCTGCAGCCATTCAGTTCTGTTGGAGGCTGCACCGTGATTTCCGAGGGCATTTTACTCTGTCCAGTCTTTATACTTCACATCAAAACTTGAGCAATGAGGAACAGATGAGGGGTTGGTGCTGCAAGTTACCATGATCAAAAGAATCCTGTGCTGACTGGATCACACTTGAAAAGGAGAGGGGGTGAGGGGGCAATGGGATAGGGAGAAGGAATATCTTTTGATTTTAAACAGATTAAATCCATACAGATTTTCATCCTAGAGACTTCTACTGGGGGAGCAAAACAGAATCATCTGGATAAAATTCCCTAAGAAAAAAGTGAAATTTTATCCCCCACACAGCCAATCTTACCACACCCAGTTTGAGACTAGGAACAAACAATCCAAGATCAAAACTTGACTGTGGAAAAGTTACAGAAATCTACCTTCAATTGGTGTCTATGCTGATGTTTCAGGGAGAGGCAGAGGCAAATTACTTTCTCCTTTTGGGTCTGTTTCCTTTTCTGTAATACGAAGGGGTTGGACAAGGGGACTCTAAGGTCCCTTCCAGTTCTACGATCCCACCTTCTCCCAAATCAGGGAAGGGCAACACTAATATCTAATTTTAAGTGGTTTTTTCCCTAAGTTTGTTAAACCGTTTCAGTACATATAAAGATATTCAGCAAATTTGGTCTAAGATTGAACACCCAAAACATCCATGTTTGTTTTTAATCACTGATGCCACAGAACGTAAAGTTTCCATTACATGGTTCTGCTGTGGAACCAGAGAACTTAAACAACTTCCAACGACTGTACTTCTCACTATCCTAGAGGAGAGCGGTCTGCCATTTCACTGAGGGCTGTGAGCAGGCAAGGCCCCCAAAGCCCAGTCTGTAGAAGTACTGCTGTTTCCTTTCTGAAATTAATCTGCAGATTTCCTCTCTCAGTACTAGGTCCTCTGCTTACTCTTTGAGGGCAGAGAGTTTATTTTTCTTTTATCTTTCTATCTTTTGCTCTTGAGAGCCTGTCAATTCTAAAGGGAACGTTTCCTGATCTTCTCCCCTTAAAGTGCTGGTGTCTCCTGCCTCCCAAACTACTTTGTATGTATCCTCTCTACATGTACATGTTTCCTTTGACAGAATGTAAGCTCCTTGAGAAAAGGGATTCTTTTGGATTTTGGTCTTTCTATTTCCAGCACCTAGCACACAAAAGGTGCTTAATAAATGCTTATTAATCCTGAGTGAGTACAGTGTACAGTGATGGAGAAGGCCCATAAAATGCACACTTAAAACAGAAAAGCATAAACTTTCCCCCCTTATTTTATTTTGAATTCATACTCTTTTCCAGTGGAATTCTAGTTGTTGTTGTTGTTGTTTTAAGCAATCGGGGTTAAGTAACTTGCTCAAGGTTACTGGGCCAGTTATTTCTGGGTGTGGTGCTGAGTATCTGAGCCCAGATTCGATCCCAGGTCATCAAGACACTGGAGCCGGTGCTCTTACTCGCTGAGCCACTCAGCTGCCCCTTCCAGTGGAATTCTAGATGCACATGCTTCGGTATTGTCCCTTGAAATTTCTTAAAAAGAAGAAATCAAGAGCCCAAAGACAAAAGAATGTGAATTTGAGAACACTTGGTGTTTCTTTCTCTGTCATCAATACCAAGTGTGATAAAACCTTATCCTCTCTTTGCTTTGAGCTCTTCTTCTACAGTTGTTCCTTACTTACTCGTTTATTTCCCACCAAACACTTTGAGGTCAAAGTGCTATCTACCTTGTGGGCCACTAGGAAAATTAGTAGGAAAAAAGCCCAGAATGCATTTCAAACTCCTTAAAAGAGAAGTAGTTGACATACAGTAAATATGAAATGATTCTTAAAATCACATTTATAGGTCTGTAAACAGAAGGTGAGAGATTAAAGTGATTGACCTGAAAAAAGTCCATTTTACCATCTAGGCTTAAAGAATGATGCATCTGAAATGGAGGACTGAGTTTTCAGATTATCCTCCCTGCTTTCCTGCCTATGATCAGTTACTTGATTATGGAGTAATACCGCTGTACAAATTAAAACAGTTTGGACTTTTTTCAGCTGGGACATCTATTTCTTAATTTAAATATCCTCGAAGGAATTAAGTGAAACCACATTCTACATAGCATATATGTGATCAGAGAGTTCATTTGAAACCCTGTTATAATAACATACAAATACTAAAAACAAGCTGATTGCTAGAAAAAAAAATCCTTAATTATTTCCTTAAAGAGGAAATAACGGATTAAGTAGAGAGTAGATACTAGAGAAGGGATCAGATTTTCAAACTGCCAAACTCTATCAGGTTTTCCCCTGATTTAGGACTATCTAATACTCTGTACTCATACGAGCTAACTCACTTCCAGTTCCCTAAAACATTTCAGTTATGGGGCAGCAAACTATTGAAGTATTCATTTCTTGGTTGCTATATGGAACAGAAATGCTGTTAAACTCAACTTAGAGGGGGGGGGAAAGGCACTTGAAAGTAAAAGTGCTCACAAATGTTATCTAGGAAAATGTTGTTTTTGAAAGAACAATAAACTGTTTAACTTATTCTCCCCTCCTTCCCGGTCAAAAGTAAATCACACACACACACACACACACACACACACACGTTTGACTTATTGAAAGAATTTCAACCAGATGAACCTTCGGTGTCTAAGGTCTGAAATTCACTTTTTACCCAAGAAAGGATCTGAATACATTGCTTTTTGCGGTCGTTTGTCCATTCTTCATAGTAACCACATAGACATTTGAAAGTGTTTTTTTCTCATAAGATATTCTACTTTCTCCATGGACACAAGCTAATTTGTAATAACTGTGTGCCAACTGTTTTTCAGTTGCTGACTAGGGTGGGTAGGGAGAAATGGGAAGGGGACAGTTTTCCTGGAACCTTTAATTTTAAATTATAACACTGCTGAAGGGGGCGAAGACAGCTAGGGAATACCTGCCTTCCTCTGTCTGTCATTTTGAAACTTTGGGGGGGAAGAGAGAGGAGGTGGAACTTATTTCAATTCCTTAAAATTTCCCTCATTTCACATCTTTATAATGCCACTAAGTCTCAGAGAAAGAAAACTGTCATCCACATTTAGCTGGGTGACCACACAATTTCTCTCTCATTCTACTTTTCTTCAACAAAAGTAAAATGCAGGGGCAGGTGGGTGGCACAGTAAATAGAGCACCGGGCCTGGAGTTGAGGACCTGAGTTCAAATCTGCCCTCAAACACTTGACACTCACTAGCTGTGTGACCTTGGGTAAGTCACTTAACCCCAATTGCCTTGCCTTCCCCTCTCTTAAAAAAAAAGCAAAATGCATTCGTATTCTATGACCTTTTTGGTGGCTGTAAATTTCCTCCCATTTCCTTACCTCAACCACTATCCTTTATAGCTAGTAGGGAGCTAAATAAATGTTGGATTGAATGATTCAATAAGATCTCAATTATTTAGAAAACAGTAAAACACAAGGTAGAAACAGAACAGAGAGGCCTGATCAAATTGGAAGACTTGCCACTAAGAAACTAAATCAATCCATAATCAATTTGTTCAACGAGTATCCTTAAACATGCATAAAGGTAAAATTTATTAAGTACAGGGCATTAAACACTCTTAAAATGAGCCAAGTGAACAGATGAGAAATCAGGAGGTAAGGGGAAAAGAGAGAGCTATAAACTAGAGCAGCAAATCTCCTTTTCCTGTTAATCCCTCACCCCCTGACCGCATGGGCTAGAAAGGAGAGAGGGTGAGGGATTGTCTAATTTTTAATCTGCTCCCCAAAACAAAACTGTGCAGAGAGGTCTTGGTCGACCTCCGAAATACTTTGTTCATGAATCTTGGCAATCCCCCACTCTTCGGGGCTCCTAAGCCCCAAAGGGGCCAGCTGAGTGGTTTAGGACACTAGAGGAGCAAATCCCAGTTTACAGGGTCACTGACAGAGTCTGAAAAGTCCTCAGGAGCCACTAAGCTCAAATCCCTTTTCATAAATGAGGAAACCAAGGCACAGAGAGGTTAAGTAACTTGCCCAGAACACACCCCAAATACCTGAAGAGCAATTTGAATCCAAGTCTTTTTGCCTCCAAAGGCAGCCCTCTGACCACAACATCAATGCTGTCAAACTCATATAGAAATAAGGCACTAATCTGTACATAAGGATCCCTGGGAACACGCTGCATTAGTCTTCACATGTAATGGAAGCTATGTTTTATCACATTTTATTTATTGTTGTTAAATATTTCCCAATTACATTTTAATCTCCTTCAGACTGCACTAGGGTGTGCTGCTTGTGGTGTCACTGCCATTTCTGCCTCACTGCATCTCTCAACTTGTCTTTCTGGCCAAAACACTGGACTTCTAAACCTGCCTCCCCAAATGTGTACAGATGGAAGATGAGTCCCCTTCTCCCCCAGAAGGGGACAAGAGATAAAAACAGTGCCAAGGTAAATCAATGACCTAGTCCCCAAACCATCATTGGGCTTAGCCATTCCAACCATTATCAGACGATAAATCAATAGCAGCAAGCAGCTGTGGAGATTGGAGCCCAAACCAGACTGAAGCAGCCTATTGGAGGATGTGCATTGAACCCAAAATGGCTTGATTTTTCAAGCAAACCTTTCATACAGAAATCCACAGTCCATCTGACTCAAGCAAAGAGAAGGATTTTCCTTTGCTACAGATGTTTGCTAATTCACTGTGCTGCATCACGTTTCCAATATGGAGAAAACACAACCATGTAATCTACCAAACTGACTAGGGTAAGCAGAATAACATTGAATCATTTTAGCAACCACCAGATTATAAGGAGAGGCAGCTGCATTGAGAGGAAGGCACATGCTACTCAGAGGCCGCGGAGATCTTAGTTGGGATCCCTCCGCCCATTTACTAGATAGAGAACCATGCATCGAGTTGTGTTGCTTCTAGGAATTGATTTCCTCATTTATGTGACGATAATAATATCTATAGGTAGTTACCTAATGTCCAAGTGGCTGTGAGGCCTAAAGTATGTACACAGTGCTTTGCAAATCTTGCAACCTGAAATTAAACTGAAAAACTGCTGCCCTCCGTAACCATTTCTTACAGGCAGGCTGCCATGTTTTGACTTTAGGGGCCTAAACAGCCTGTGGACAGACAAGAAGATAAAAAAAAGGAGAAAGATCTGTCGTTACGAATGATATCCCAAGGCCTAAAGAAACTGAAGTCTCCTATGATCACTTGTTCTCTGAGCTGTTTCATTTGTACAGGTCTTAGTCTCTAATAAGAGTCTAAACTCCCGAGGAATACCGCTTCTTTTGTAGCCCCCCTCCCCCCTGCCATTCCCCATGGTGGGGGAGGGGGAGGGGAGGTTTCAATGATGTGCACAGAGCAAGGCCCTGAAATGTCTACGGAATGAATAATACATTTGGAAATTTCTCATGGCATTGGCAATTTGGGGTGTGTGTGTGTGTGTGTGTGTGTGTGTGTGTGTGTGTGTGTGTGCCCACTCGTGCACATGTGCTCATGGGGGGGGGGGTTTCCCCCCCCCCCCAATGGCTTTGTGATTGTGTAATTTGATAAATTCCAAAGCCTCACATTGTGGTAACCAACCACTATGATTTATCTCCAAGGTATGTGGGGTGTGATTAAGCAGCTAGAAAGCAGAAATGAAAAAATCTGAGGCAAATATTTGAAAGGGGTCAACTCCTGGAGAAAGAAAGACTTTTTGCTTTAGTCTTTTAAAACTAGACTGGGTATAGTTCTGAAAAACCCAGCCTCCCATGACACCCTTCTCCAACCTAGGCTTTCTAGGAAAAGGGCTAAACACCCTGATTATCACAACCTTTTATCCCATGCTATTTTTCATTCTCTCTGAAGTGAGCATTTATTTTCTCTAAAGCCTTGCTCTTTCCATCACAGTATATATTAAGAGTGAGTATAATGCTTTTCCTATATACTTTTGTCTCAATTATCCTTACAAGGCTTCATTGTATTTTTCAAATGTTTTACTGATGCAATTTGTATACCATAATCACTTGCCTATACATTCCTTTCCATTACTTTCTCTTATTAAAAATAAAACATACAACAGTTCTGAAAAATCATCCAGTGAGGAGTGGCTGAATAAATTGTGCTATATAAATGTAACTGTGCCATAAAAAATGATTGAAAGGAATATTTTCAGAGAAATATTGGAAGATGTGTATGAACTGATGCAGAATGAAGTGAGCAGAACCAGGAAAACAATTTATGTGATGGCAATAACACTATAAAGAAAAACAAAGTTGAAAAACTTATCTTTAATCAATGTAACCACTTGATAAAGCCTGCTCTCCACCTCCTGACAGAGGTAATAGACTTAAGATATAGGATGGGACGGAAATTTTCCAACCTGGACAATATATAGATCTGTTTTCTGTGACCATGTTAACTTGTTATAAGGGGAGGATTGTTTTCCCCTTTTTGGAGGGAGGAGGGAGGGAGGGAGGGACGGAGGGAGGGAGGGAGAGAGGGAGAGAGAGAGAGAGAGAGAGAGAGAGAGAGAGAGAGAGAGAGAGAGAGAGAGAGAAAGAGAGAGAGAAGGATCCTATTAATAGCAATGCCAAAAAAAGTGTGACAATGAAGCATCTTTTAAAGTGCACAGAAATGGAAGAGGGAAACAGAATAGTTTTTGGAACTAATATGCTGAATTTAGTATATACTTTAAAAAACAAAAAGATATAAGGCAGAGTGTACTTAAGGAGATTTATGGGTTCAAATATGTTTTTTCTGTTCTTCGTATATAGAAATATTCGTGTTTGTTCACATTTGTCAAGTTAGAATAACAAAAAAAATTTTTTTAATTGTCCAACACATTGACCAGGAAGGAATGAGAATCATAATATTCCATGCCCACACAAAACCTCTGATGAGAAGGAAACATATTCCAACATCAGTGAACTTGAACCAATGTTGGTCATTTGATCTGCCTTTTGTTGTCTTTTAGTGTTATCTAAATAATTGTGTGTGCCATTCTCGTGCTTCTGATTCCTTTGACTACATCAGTTTCTCTGAATTATTCAATCATCATTTCTTAATATGCAATAATATTTTATTACATCTAGGTTTTGTGTACTATATAAACAGGTCTTTAGGACAAGTCCTAGGCAGATCTTCTATAATCCAAAGTACTTAGTAGATCCAGCTTATCTTAAGGAGGACCTAAGCATCTATCTAGTCCTCTTTGGGAACTTCCAGGATCATTCCAGATAAAAACAGTTAACAGGCATCACTAAGTCAGCTAGAGACTCACTGTTGACCCCCTCCAGTTTATCTTGTGAGGGCTGGCTGTTCTAACTGGGCAGGAGCTAAGCATATTTCTAAAGAGGAAGGTGCTCACCTCAAGGGGGGAGATCAGGCAGGCCCCTTAACCCAAAACAGAAATTCCTGAAGCCCAATTCTAAGCATCCAATGATCATTAAAGTTCAGTCCTATGACTCTTAGATGGAACATCAGTTATTCCTTTCCTTGCCATAGAGTGGGATGAAAGAAACTCCTCAACTGTTTCTGATCTAGATGAATATACAAAATACCCCCAAAATCCATATGTGTACCAGTTTTCCAAATATGTTGTCTTCTATCTATCTGGAAACACATAAGAAATAAAAATGACCAAAAACCTGCTTATTAATCCAAGAAATGCTTTCTGTTTGAAAGGGGTGCTTTCAAACAAATTCAATATCATGACATAATCGCCCTGGTAAACTTAACCCATAAGGTACTATTATCTCTTGATTAAAATTTCCACTCAGCTCCATAATATCAGTGTATATTTAAAAAAAAAAAGTAAAACCTCAAGCATACATTACTTTTATAGCCCCTACTAAAACAAGCATGAACAGGTTGAACTTTCTTGGGGGCAGCTAAGACCCTGTGATCTTTATATGTATTATTTTATCATAGCACTTATGGGGGCATAGGGCTGAACAGAAATGCACACAACATATGAAGCTCATCCCCAAAGCTGCTTTCTATAGAAAAAGGAAATGAAGAGAAAAAAAAAGAAATAGCACATGGCATTTTCTTTTCCCTACATAATTTTTCAATTTTCTCTAGAGAAATGCCAACTGGTAAATAATTAGAACCATAATCCTCTGTTATTCCACTGGGAAGAAGGATGTGAAGGGCTTTAAGAAACACTAGTTATTACTTTCCTGATGCTATGTTAATGGAAATTTAGAAAAATTAGCAATCTGGAACTTTCGTTTCCTTTAGGTGTAGAACGTTACTTTTACAGTCAGTGAAAAAGTATGGACACAGTCCAGGAAGAAAAGGTGGAATATCATAAGCAAGGCAGTGTTAGCAGACCACTGAATTATGGTACCAGATTGGGCTTCTGAATATTTCTTCACTACTATATCATATATATTAATATTAATTACATTATATGTCACCTCACTCAGACCTAATACTTTCAATTTCAGAAAACTACACCAGGCTATGAAATCATCTGAAACCTCTCTGTACCATCAGCAAGAATGAATAGTTGGACTGAGGAACATTCTATTTCCCATCTCCAGGCATCCCCACAAGCTGACACTCATTCCTAGAATGCACTCACTCATCTTCCTTTAAAGATCAGCTCCAATGCTCCCTGTTTCTGAATCCTCCCTTCCAATGGCACCTGACTTCTCCCTCCTCAAAAGATTTTGTATTTATTTTACTATGTACATATCATAGCCCTCAACTGAATGTAAGCTTCTCAGGATGAGGGACTTTGAATTCATTAGTGCTGCCCTGCACATGAAAGGTACTTAAAAGCCATCAGAACTGCAGGTTCTCCTGATATAATGAATCACGAGAAGCAGAATCATACTTCTTCTGAACTGTCACTTTCAGTGAAATGACAGAGTTTCACAGAAAAGGGCAGGGAGAGGGAGAGAAGTAGGTCAAGAGCCCCTGAAAAGGGTTCTTGGTTGCTTACAAAGACTCAAACCCATTCTTCTTCCTAACTTTGCTCTGTCTGCCCAGGGCCCTTACAAACTTTCCAAGCACCCAGCTTCACCACATCAGTCATCGCTTGGCAATGGCACTGCCCTCACCCAACATACCCAGCCAAGTGCCTGGTCTTTTTTAACTTCATGCATTCTCCCTCTCCCCTCACACTGCCATACTGCAGGTACTTGGTATCTCCCCTGGACTGCTGCAATAGCCTAACTGGACTCCCTGTCTCCTTCCCTCCCTCCCCATTCTCTAATCTATTCTCCCCCATCGGCCAAAGAAATGTTCCTAATGCACATGTCTGACCCTGTCACTCCTGTGCAAAAAGCACTCATGGTTCCCTGTTGCTATCTCTATTTTTGGCAACAGAAAACCCATCTGGCTCCTGGGACGAGTCTTCAGGTCTGAGACCAAACTAGATGCCTAAGCCCTGGAGGGAACCTGGAACTGTTAGATGCTTTGGAATGTGCACGAGCTGCCTGATTCCAGACCAAAGAGCTTGCATTTCCGGTCCTACTACACATAACTTCCCTTCATGCACTGTAGGCCTACTTGCTGCCTTTCCCTCATGACAGGCCTTCTGTGCCTTGGCCCAGGTCACCCCCACTCCCCCATCTCTCGAATGTGTTCTCTCTTCACTTCTGCCTCTTATAAGCCTTAGCTTCCTTCAAAATTCATCTCCTAGATAAGGAGGCCTTTTCAGAGCTCCTCACACCCAGGAGAAATGAACTTCTGTTTATTTTGTATGAATGTATGTAGGCTACAGATGGCTCATGCATGTAGTGTTTCTCGAACAGAATATAATGCTGGACCTTTTTTTGTTTTTGGTATTTGTAGCTTTAGTGCCCTACACATAGCCTGGCACACAGCAGGTGCTTAATAAATGGCTGCTGATTCAGCATTCTCAATCCATAATAGTGAAATACAATTAGGAGAGTAACCAAAGTCTCATGAATTGTTTCCATAGCAAGGATGAGTTGCATGGAGTGAGGCATGCAAAATCTCTCACTCTGGTATGAATAAGGGGTGCAGTCTATGGTCACAGAGCTTTTCTCTGTACCAAGTTAACTGGCCCATATAGAAAGAACTTTTGACTACTGGCATTCTTAACACCACAGCTTTTCAGTCATTCAACTAAGCATTTACTAGAAATGTTTGCTGAATGAATTTGTTCTCAAATCACATGAGCCCAGGGCCATATGAGGAGATACTATTTATTATCTAAGTCTGTGAGATAACTAAGTTTCCTCCATATCTCAGTTCCATTTATCAGTGAAAAATGCCCAGCAACAGGTCTTATCCTTTTAAAAGTTTTTCTTTAAGAGTATTTTGGCACTGGAGTACAAGGTTTCAAATGCCAGCAAATCTTATTAGCTAACCAATGAGAATACAGATTTTTTTTAATGCTAGGCAACACTAAAATTGGCCATTGGAACATATCCTTTTGGTAAACAACTTTATAAACCTGACTTTTCCCCTTTACAGGGGCATTAAAAACAACCAATAACCAATACAAACATCCCGGTACTTTTCATTAGTCATGCATGCTTGGAACTTGCACATATTAATGACGAGTGCGCCACAGTGGAAAGAACAATGGGCCTGGGGTCAGAGGGCCTGGGGTCAGAGGGCCTAGGGTCAGAGGGCCTGGGGTCAGAGGGCCTGGGGTCAGAGCACCTGGATCTTCCCAGAGTCCAGTCCTGTCTTGGAGGCTTTTGGGCTGTGTAAGCCCAGGCAAGTTGAATCTGGACAGCCAGCAGAGTGAGGCTTAAATACTATTGACCTCACTTGGCTGTTGTGAACAAAATGCTTGCCTCAACTAAAAGTGCCATACAAATGGGTTGAGTTATGTAGGAAATGTGCAAAATAATCCAGAATGTAGCTTTAATCCCCAAATTTACCTTATTTAATGACTGTGTTGTAAGAAACGAAGAATACTGAGACGTACAGAAGAAAGCTGTAGGAGCCAAGGCGATGTGAAGTAAGCAGAACCAGGAAAACAATCCACACTGATCACAACATAAATCCAAAGGGAATGTTGTGCAGTTAATGGCCATGCCTGATCCCCAAGGAGACCCATTCTATGTCACCTCCCCACTACTTGGGGAGGTGGGGGCTACAGGTGTAGAACACTGTACTGAGTCTGACTTAGAATGTGGGGTAGTTTTACTAACCAATTTTTTTTTTCTCTATGTGGTTTGGAGGAGGGAGGATACAATGGGAAACACAGGTGGGGTTAAAAACAAAAGGCATCGATAAAAATATATTTTTAAAAAATAATTTATTCAACTAGTGCAGGGTAATAAAGGATGGCATCAGTTTTCATGGGCATATCTCCAGTATCTCCCTCAATGCCTGACAAATGAAGATGATGAATGAAAGTGGTGAGATGCCAATGTCAAATTTACAAAATGTATTTATTAAATTGTGTCACCTATTTCCAAGCTCGAATTGGTACCTCACCCACCCTAAAGGAACAAAAATTTGTTCAAGATATTGAAAACCACTTCCTAAATGAGATTTTTGCTTTTCTCCCTCAATCTAATCAGTTTTTTCAGCAAATTACTCCTATGTAAGACACGTGTCTGGTACCACCCCACTCCCTAAATGACTCCAAATACTTGTCCTACACACTCTCCGGTCTGCCTCATAAACTGAGTTTCTTAGAAGAAAAGGTCAATGTTCAATGATTCCCAACTGACTAGATGTTTTCTGGCCCCAAACTTCATTTTATTCACTAAGTGCCCTATCCATCCTGACAATAAACGACCCACTCTCCGGCCTTTTCCCATCTCCAGAGAAATTCAATAAAGACAGTAAAGGGTCAGCGCTACCTATTTTCTCATTTCCAGAGAATCTCAATCTCCAAATACCAGCTCGGGACCTGAATCTAAAATGGAAAATCTTATCCTTAGAATTGACCCTAGATGCAGGCATGGCCACTGGTCAAAACCAGCTCCCCCTACATGCTAGAGGAGCCTTCCTGAGAGAGAAACTACTGAGGGGCTGGAGGACGTCCCACACGGGATAAAGGCCCCTCACTCATACGACGCTGCTCAGGACATGGGGGAGAGAGGAAAGGACTAGAAGAGGGCTTCCCAGTGGTGTAGGGTGGCTTTTCTCAAAATCGCTTGCTAACCTTTTGTCATAGATCCCTTTAGACGGCAGGAGCATCAGGGCACCAGTCACCACGGCATCTATGTCAATGATGCTAGTCCTGGACGCTCCTTCCAGTGAGGGAAAGGAGGAAGCCTTCCTAGTCCTGGCATTATGGGTAGGGGGCCAATCCCCCTCCCCCACAACAGACTATATATCGGCTAGAAGTCAATAGGCTAAGGGAAAGGAAGGGGCCCCTCCAGCAACATCTGGCTGGCCTGGGCTCAGTCCTTTGGAGTGGAAAAAACTGATTTCCCCAATGGAGCCCAAGAAGACTCTTCTAGTCACGGCTATCTTGTGGAAGGGGGGAGAAGGCATATTGGGCCACTCCACAGATCGCAATCTGAAAGCAGTCAGACCTAATTCAATGCTGTAAATATGGTGGGGTAGAAGAGGCAGAGAAAGGGAGCGAGGCGAACCCAGGAGAATCCTCCCCGGACGCCACCTCACCTCGAGCCAGAAATCAAGGGCGCTAGGAGGGGGGTTTTCGGCATTCTCGGCCAAGCCAGACCCACTTTGGGAAATCAACACGAACACCGAGCCGGGGGCGGGGCGCGGATGTCAAACTTTTTGCCGCCTGGTTCTCGGGGAGCCCGGGGAGCCCCGGAAGCCCCGGACTCAGTCCCAGGCGAAGCGGGTGGTGCGGCAGGGACAGACAGGAGGCGAGGGGCGAGAAGAAAAGAGAAGGGTCACGGCAGGGGGCAGGAGGCGAGAGAAAGTCCGGCCGGGCTGCGGGACTGCGCGCTCCCAGACGTGCCTGGCCGGTCAACCGGCGGGGCCGGGGGCTCACCTTCCGGTGCTTCTCCTTGTAGGGCAGCGCCAGCCACGGCATGTCCCGCACGAACTCCTGCCACTGCTGCTGGTCCTGGTCCGAGGACACGAACACGATCTCAAGGCGGCGGCGCGGCTCCGGCTCCGGCTCCGACTCCGCCGCGGCGGCCCCGGCCGGGGCTGCGGCGCCCGCGCCCCCGCTCCCCGGCCCGGGGCCCGGCGCGTCCCCCCGCAAGCGGCCGTAGAAGGCGGCCAGGCTGGCGCTGAGCTGCGCGCAGGGGGCGCTCAGGCTGCAGCCGAAGTAGAGCCCGAGCAGGGAGATCCCGCGGGCGCCCAGCGAGTGCACGTCCACCTCCTCGCCGCCGCCGGCCACCAGCTTCTCGCCGAGCAGCTCCACCAGGAAGCCCGACATCCTGGAGCGAGCGCGACCTCCGGCTGCCTGCCTGGCCGCGTCCCGAGGCTCCGACACACAGAGCAGCGGGCAGCCGGGCGCGCAGGCGGCAAATGCGGACTGGGAGAGCGGCGCCGTCCGCCCGCCCCCTCCCCGCCCCCACGCCGCCGCCGCCGCCGCCGCCGCCGCCCGACTACCCCGCCAGGGCCGCCAGGGGGCTCCATGGTGCCACGGCGGCGCCCGCTGTCCAGGGGGCTTCCTAGCGCCAAGGTCAGGGAGGCGCGGTCTGCGAGCAGGGCGCAGGGTGCAAGGTATTCCAGGTGGGACCAAAAGTGGCAGCGCCGAGAGCACAGCGTGCATGGAAATGGAACTGCTGGACAAATGCCCCCTTGGTTCGGGAGTCTAGGGACTTCTAGGATCCTAGATCTGGAGCTGAAAGGGACCCTAGAGGCCCTCTAAGCCAACCGCCTTCTTTGACAAATAAGGGAACCTGAGACCCAGATTGCAAAGGTGTAAGTGGGACACGGGATGAAGAACCCGAGTTCTAATCCGGTCCAGACACTTACCAGCTTTGTGACCCTGGGCAAGTCAATTAGCCTGTATCTGTCTCAGTTTTCTCATCTGTAAATAGGAATGATAACGGGACCTTCCAGCCAGGATTGTTGTGAAGATAACAAACTGTAAAGTGCTTAGCCTGGTTCCAGGAACATAGCTATGTAAATGTTGGCTAGTATTAAGTGGTAGAGATGGGATTCAAACCCATGTTCTCTATGGTATCTTTGTCCTCTGCAACACTCAGAGGGTTAGGGTTTAGAGCTGGGAGAGACTTAGAGGTCATCTAATCCAATTTACTCATTTCACAGAGGAGGAAACTGAGGACAGGGTGGCTTGCTCATGGTCACACAGCTCCAAGCTACTAATCTGATCAGCTCTACCAGACTGCCTTTTCCTTCCCCCACTTAATTTCCTTTTCCTTCCCAAATTCTCAGTTCTCTATCAAAGTCTCTTCCCCATGATATGCCACTCATCTCTCATTCAGCCTCTCCATCCCCTTACTTCCTACCCTTCACCAGCCTCATTCTCTTGCCCCTCACCAACCCCCATGTCCCCTTCTCCATATCAGATCCATCCTTCAAAGCCAAGTTCCAATTTCATGCAGATCAAAAGTCCTTAGGCACCCGAAGTAGAAGAAACATTAGAGATCACCTAGCTAGGCTTCTTCAGGACCAGAGAGGTTCAGTGACTTCACCAGCAATCTCAAACATAGGTGGTGAAGCCCAGATTCAAAGGCTGGTCCTCTAACTCCAAATTAAGCCCTTTCCACTTGACCACCCTGTACCCCTCCATGAAGCCTAATTCAACGACTCTGTCCCACATGGTTTTCTCTCTCCTTTAACTCCTATTTTACTTTTGATCATTACCATGCAATAAGCACTGTTATATCTGTTCTGTTTCTAATGCTGTCAGATGCCTAAAACTTTTTTTTTTTTTTGCCAACTAGAGTATGAATTCCTTGGAGACAGGAACCTTGCCATACTTTATATCCTTCACCCAAGTACTCAATAAATACTTGGTGGGTTAACTGAATGGATCTACCCTTTGCATGGCAGGCCAACAGTCTCAGAGCAGGTGAGTGGTGTGCTTTGACCAGAGAAGAGTGTCAAGAAAAAGTGGACGTCTCAACAAATCTTAGTCTCAGATACCACGCCATCTTTGATGAACACCTAGTGTCCTAAATGATACCAAATGGCACTACTTCTTCTAACAGGCTGGGCATGGGAATGATGTTAATGATTTCTATAGAGTCTCTGTGACTCAGAATTACTAGTCCATTAGGCAAAATCCTCACATGATCCTAGGATTTAAATTGGGAAGTAACGTTAAAGATCATCTATTCCATACTCCTAATCTTTCAGAGGAAGAAACCAAGGGCCCCAGAGTGTCAGAATGACTTGCCCAGTGCTACAGAAGCAGTAAATAACAGGGTATACATTTGAACCCAGGACCTCTGACTCAAAATCTAGTGCCCTTCATACTACTTCGGGGCGGGAGTATCTGGATTAAACCTTGACGTCCAGATCCAATATCACAGCTGCAAAACCCTGCGGCAGCCCCTACCCTAGCGTCTTAAATGGCAGTGGAGGGGGGGCGAAGCCTAGAAGTAGACCGTCTGTAAAAGTCGTTTATTGGACTCTACCGCCATCTAGTGGACAGAGATACAAACAAATATCTATGTCCCAAAGCCCAATATGGAAAACAAGATAGTAACTTGTGCCAAGCAGAATATTTTGATTTTCTATAGTGGCTTTCCACCAACAATCTTAAAATGCTTTACAGGAGCTAATTTAAGCCTCAGAACATAACCACAAGTTTCTGGCACAGAAAGAAAATTCAGGGCTAAGATTCTCAATTTTTTTAGTGTAGAACAAGGCAGTGCATGGATTTTCAGTTGAGTGAAATGTTTCCACACAACCCAGGGAAAGGTTGAAGGGAAAGTGAAGAGGAGAGGAGCAATTTATGCAAGTTGTATCTCTTTAAGTTTCCCCTAGCATTACTGCTCACCCGGCACCTGAAAATCTTTGTATAAAAGGCTGCCTCTAATTACCAGGAGAAACACTGCTCAAATACACAGTACAGTTGGGTTTCCATGTTAATTTTTGGAAGTGGAACCAATCAATATGTTGTCCACTACAGTAACAATATTAACTATTATTGCCTAATTACACATTGAGATGTATGTATGTGTGTAGATAAAATGTTGGGTTTTTAATTAAATCATCTGGGATGTTCACACAACATGGCTAAAGTTTCCTGAATGTTTCAAAATCTGTGTGTGTGTGTGTATATTTTTATGTGTGTGAATGCTTTCTTATCAAAACATATTTACTAAGCCCCTATTAGTATGTGTTGTGTTAAGCACTGTTTGAAGCATGTTAAACATACAGCTTTAAACTCTGGTGCTTATGGATACATGAATACTGTAAGCATGTACATTACATGGCAGGAAAAGGGCAAATCCATTTAGCTGGAATGCTAAGAGAAGAGGGCATCATGGGACTTACAAGTTCATGCAAAATAGTGAACTCATTATTATACTACTTCCTTTGGCTAGTGTCATAGGTGTAGTGGGGGAAATATTGAAAGAAAATGGCAGTGTGTGTGTGTGTGTGTGTGTGTGTGTTCAGCACTTCACTTTTACTATTTTACAGGAAAGCACTTTCCACTGGAGTGTGTCCAAACCAGCATCTGGCACCTGAGAAAGTGAGAGTTTGAGCCTACTACACATGAAATAAGAATCAGTGTAAATAAAATTTAGAGAATCACTGGTAAAGCAGGTTTTGGTTTGAAGCCAAGTGCAGCAGCTGCCTTTTAAATTGGTGTGGAAAGGGGAATTTCCAATGGAAATGATGCCAGAATCATCATCCTAGTGAGTACTCATTATAAGAAGTAGCCCAATGAGGCCAGTTTAGCTTGTGAGAATAATAGCTGACATCCCTTGAATTACAGCTCCCACTCAATCATTCCAAGTATCAAAAGACCAACTCCAAGAGAATGTCCCTCCTGGTATTCAGCAAATTATACATAGCGGTCATTCAGATCTATTCTTATTGCTCATGTATTGATGACTTACAGCATGTTTGGCACTGTACTGAAATAAGTCATTATGTTTATGAAGCCCATTGCTCACTCCCAACAACCTAGTAAGAGCACAGGTATCAGTATACCCATCTTACTGAGAAGGAAACAGATTCGTGAAGTTTAAGTGACTTGCTCAGAGTCATGGCAGAAGGGCAACTCCAACTTAGTTCTTTGAATGCAAGCCTAGAGTACTTTTTACTACCTCAGCGTTGCTGTTGCTTTCAATAAACAAGATGGTGTTTTTTCAATAGGAAGGTACTACATTCAAAGGTATATGAAATCATATGTGCAGTGCAAACATTTTGCACACATTCCATACATATACTCATTCTTTTCTTACTTACAGGTTAAATACTACTACAATGAAGATTTCTGTGTCAAATGCTTTCTACACCATATACCACAGTAAGTGCAAAATGGATATATGGCTTGAATAAGAAATTTCATACCATAAAAATAATTCAAAGAGAATAAGATCAGGTACCTTTTGTAGCTGTGGCTAGGAGAAGAGTTCTTAACTAAACAAGGAAGGACATAGTCACAAAAAATAAATGGATAATTTCTGTTACATGAAATTGAAAAACTTTTGAACAAACAAAATGAATGTCACTAAGGTTAGAACTGAAGTTGCTGAGTGGGAAAAATCTGCATTAAGTATCTATCAAAAATCTAAGATTTACTGGCTACGAATACAGATAAGATCAAGTGCCATTTCCCAGTGGATTAGTGAAAGGATATGAACAGCTGTCAAAAGAATTACAAACTATTAAAAAACAAACAAAAGATGGTTCCAAATCACTAATAAATAAGAGAAATGAAAATCAAAACCACTCTGAAGTTTCACTTCACACCTAGCAAACTGGCAAAGATGACAAAAGATGGAAATAGTGAATGCTGAAAGAGCTGAGGAGAGGAAGGCATACTAATATATTCTTGATGGAGATGTTAATTGGTCCTACCATTCTAGAAAGCATTTCGGTATATACACATATGTATATATTATAAATGTATATGTATATATGTGTGTATATGTGTTTTTTTTTTTTTTTGCTTTTTGGAGGGCAATTGGGGTTAAGTGACTTGCCCACATGGCTAGTAAGTGTGTCAAGTGACTGAGGTCAAATTTGAACGCAGGTCCTCCTGACTCCAGGGCCGGTGCTCCATTCACAGTGCCACCTAGCTGCCCCTTTATGTGTATATTTTTAAGTGACTAAAATGTTCATACCTAGAGATCAGGTCTCATATATACTAAAATATTAATAGCAGCACTTTTGTGGTAGCAAAGAACTTTTTAAAAAGATGCCCATCATTTGAAAAATTCCTAAACAAACTATGACATATGAATATAATAGGATATTACTGTGCCATAAGAAATGATGCATGTAGGGATTTCAGAAAACCCTGGGGAAGACTGATATGATGGGACACAGAGTGAAACAAAAACAACAGAATACACAACAACTGCAAGAGAGTAAATTAAATGAAAAGAACAAAACAATGAAATGAAATGCTAGGTAATTAAAATGGCCAAGAATCTATGCCCTGGAAAGAAGACCATGGTTTTAATTCTTTTCAGAAATGGAAGACTATGGGCATGGCTTGTTAGACATACTGTCAGACTTAGATGAGTGTAGATTGTTTTTTTTTCTCTTTCTTTTAAATTCTTTGTTACAATGAATGGTTCACTGGTTAGGTGATCATGGAGGAATGTATTAGGCAATGAAGGTAATGTAAAAAAAATCAACAAAAATTTAAAATATGTATTTCTAAATACTAGCTAGTCAGCTGGGTGGCATTGTGGAGAGAGTGCCAGGCCTGGAGTTAGGAAGACTCATCTTCCCAAGTTCAAATCCAACCTCAGGCACATACTAGCTAGATAACTCTGGGCAAACACCTTGTTTGCCTCAGTTTCCTTTTCTGCAAAATAAGTTGGAAAAGAAAATGGAAAACAACTCTGGTATCTTTGCCAAGAAAACCCCAAATGGGGTCACAAAAAATTGGACATGACTGAACAACAAAATAATCCTAGCTACTGGCCCAGTTATTTGAAATAAGATTTGATTCAACAAAATCCTAGAATCAGTCAAAATATCTGAACATTTTCTTAGAGTTGTAGGATAGGGACTGGACCTGTGATCTCATTGAATAGGTGAGGAAACTCAAAGTACCTGACACCCAGAAGGTGCTTTAAAAATGAGAGACTGTGAGTCACAACTGAGAGGTTGTGACTTACCCAAGGTCACACAAGCAGTGTGGTCAGGGGTGGACTTGAAGCCAGTCTTCCTGGCTCTGAGGCTGGGCTTGATCCACTGTCATGCTGCATCTGCAATGAGTTCTGACTTGTAGTTTTACATCTGGGGAGTGTTTCTGGACTGGACTTATTATTTTGTTGGTACAGAAAACTCCCAGGGAGGGAATTGGGCCCTTGCTCCCTCCCCGTCTTGCCTTCTCCAGAAGATTAAATCCATAATCATCTCCTCCCCCATGTCCTCCCCCATCTCCAGGCTGCTCCCCTACTACAGGGCAAACATGACCAGGTCTTCCTCATCTCTAAAAAGCTCTCACTACAGCCTACCATTGCCTCCATTCATCATCCTACAAATTTCCTCCCAAACTCCATGAAAACCTTATGATGAGGAGCAGCCAGGTGGCTCAGCAAGTAAGAGCACCGGCTCCAGTGTCGGGATGACCTGGGATTGAATCCGGGCTCAGATACTCAGCACCACACCTGGAAATAACTGGCCGTGTAACCTTGAGCAAGTTACTTAACCCCAATTGCTTAAAAAAAAAAAAACACCTTATGATGCAATCCTCCTGGAGGCTTTTCTGCTCTGCTAAATGAAATGCATGGTGAAGAAACAGCTTTCTGATTGGCTGCAGACCAAAAAGTGCAATGCACACAAAAGGACCAGCCACATCTATTTCTTTTTCCCCCTTGGCTTGACCAAGGGAAAACACGCTTCAAGCCTCTGTGAAAGGAGAGAACTGAGATTATAGTGTAATTCTGAGCACAAAATGGAGGGGGGAAGCCCTGAGAGACACCCATCAGTAACAGGCATGACTTGGATGAAGGTGAAGGAGACAGGTCAGGCAAATAGGATGAGATTCAGGATAGAGTAGGGTCACAGAAACCTACACAGAAGACAGCACCAGGAAGAAGGTGATTAACAGCATCAACAGCCGGAAAGAGGTCTAAAAACATGAGGTTTGAAAAATGGCCACTGCATTTGGTAACTTTGGACTAAGCAATTTTAGTGGAGGTCAGAAGGCAGACTGTAGACAATTAAAAAGAATGAGAGAAAAGGAAGTGGAGGCATCTATTATGGATGGTCTTTCAAGGAGGTTAGGCATAAACAAGAGAAGAGATGTGGGAATGATAGTGGGGGAAGAGAGATCAAGGGAAGGTTTTTAGAGGATGGGAGAGGCATGGGCATGTCTCTAGGCAGTAGGGAAGCAGCCACTAGAAAAAGAGAGATTGAAGAAAAGTGAGGAGAGGTGATGTAAAGGGCAATCTGCTGAAGATGGGACAGAATGTAGAGGAGTTTGCCTTGGCAAGGAGAAGGGCCACCCTCACCACAGGAGACAGGGCTGAAGGAGGAGACAGTGGTAGAAGGCATCTGGGTTATGAGAGATGAGGAAGAGGGGAGAAGAGGGACCTCTTTGCAAAGAGCCTCAATTTTCCCATAAAATATGAGGCAAGTGGCAGCTAGGTGGCGCAGTGAATAGAGCACCAGCCCTGGAGTCAGGAGGACCTGAGTTCAAATTCAGACTCAGACACTTAACACTTACTAGCCATGTGACCTTGGGCAAGTCACTTAACTCCAATTGCCCTGCCTTCCCCCTCCAAAAAGCAAAAAAAAAAAAAAGTGAGTGTGTGTGTGTGTGTGTGTGTGTATCAGAATTTTCAGCTGAGAGGGTGGGAAGGAAGGAAGTAGGTTTGAGGAGGGATAAAAAGGTTTTGTAGAGCCACTGCAGTGAGGGGGACAGCAAATTAATTGGGGAAGCATAAAGGGATTGTCTGCTATCAGGAGGGCCCGGTTAAGGTTATGTAGTATAAAATTGTACTGGACCACGTCAGCTCGTTTCTGTGGTTTTGTGAGTTTACTTCAGCTGTTTTCAGCAGCATCTGCATAAGAGCAAAGGTAGTAAGCAGATGGTAGGCGTGATCCAAGGCTGAGGCTCATCTATCATATGAAAAGGGAGCAAGACATTCCAGAAGAACACAGTGTAAAGCTGCTTTACCAAGAGGTCAAGATGGGGAAGGGAGATGGCTTGGAAAAGAACTGAGGGGGCAGAAGAACTAGAGGTCACAGCAAAGATGAAAAACAGAGTTTGGGACTGCAAAGCAGAGGGAGAGGAACTGGGATCAGCTCAGGGCATTGCAGAGTTCCTGAGCATTGAAGTGGCGTGTTTGTGATGGAAAGATAAAGAACATGGCCCTCCCTGCACGTGGCTCAGGCTGGGGGGAAGCACAGGTCACACAGAATGCCTAAGTGAGGAACTGTGCAGCCAGGCTGTTTGAAGGAGTATGCATATGTGTGCTGACAGTAGAAGGGCAGGAACTGAGAAGAGAAAGACTGTGTGTCAGGCGCTGAACCCATTGATGAAAGACCAGGCGTGTCCTGGAGGTATGCAGATAGCCATACAACTATCTATCAACATGTTTTAATTAAGTCCCTATTATGGGCAAGGCTTTACTATGGAAAATAGAGACTACTATATTAACATGTTGATTAAAGAAAAAGGTATGTTCCAAAAACTTACTTTGTTGTCACAACTTTCATTCCTTGAGGTAAAAATAACACAGGGGAGCATTCTCCTAGAACATGGGTCACACAGAGCAGGTGCAGATCTGCCCAACCTGCTTCTGACCTGCCACATGTATGATACAGCATCTGGGCACAGCTGGAGGCCACAAACTCCTTGGCTGTTTCTGGCTACATGATGACCCAGTGTTGAAAGGTCTTGTCCTTTGGTATGGCAGAAAATTTAGAGTGGTCCCTCAGACCTCTCCCCAGTGCCTCCCACAAAGAACAGCAGGAGGCTGAATGAAAGACTAGATCACTGAAAGGTGGAAACAGCTTCTGCTTACCTCTCTCCCTTTGACTCTCCAAGTGGCATCATGTAACTAACTCTGACACTTTCAGTGATGGGTGTGGAAGGGCTGGCTCCTCTCTATCCCCCACCCCCTTCTGGCATCATGGTGACTACGCCCAGAAGGCTGCCAACACAAGGAATTCAACTAGGCCAAGCTGGTGCCTAGACTGGAGTTGTCTTTTAGCTTACATGCTTTATGTTTCTTTTCCTGAGCAGGTAACTGAACATCACCCTCAATATAAAGGTGTCCAGGCTTGGAGTTAGAGAGGTCCAGAGGGGCTGACTAGCAGCCAGGGACCACCTGTAAAGGGGGGGGTTAGAGTTGTGTGTGTGGAGAGAACAGAAGCAAAAGGAAATGTGGCCATGCTGTTCCATGATTTCACAAACTGCTTTATGTCCTGTTACCCTCTTTTGAAGGTATTTGTTGTTTTTCAGTCATGTCTGACCCTTCATGATCCCCTCTGAGGTTTTCCTGGCAAAGATACTGGAGTGGTTTTCCATTTCCTTCTCATTTTACAGATAAGGAAACTGAGACACACAGGGTGAAGTGACTTGCCCAGGGTGACACAAGTAGTAAGTGTCTGAGGCCAGATTTGAACTCACGAAGAAGAATCTTCCTGCCTTCAGGCCTGGTGCTGCCCCCTTGAAACTCTCTCTTGAGGATATAATCGTAGTTAGAAGTTAAGTGACTCAATCCTGTTGTAAACTGTTCTGACAGTTTATGCTGTGGGTGATTTTTGTCCATCAGCATTCCTTGGGTGCAGTAAATAAAAACTTGTTTAATACCTCACAGCAATACAAAATACCTTTTGGTAAAGTCCTGGACAAGAGCCAAATTAAAATTTTAAATAGTTCTGTGGGAGTTCCATGAACCAAAGAGTTAAGAAAATGGAGCCTAACCCCTCATTACAGGCTAGATTCTCCCAGGGCTGAACCTGTTTCAGACCACCTACATAGGTCCACAGATCAGAGGGACCCCTTGGTGGAGAAGGGAGTAGGTGCAGTATTCTGAAAAGTGATTTTTTAATGTTAGAGCAGGATGTTGGAAAAGGTAAAATTATAGTGGGCAAATATTTATGTTAGGTGGTACTAAATATAACCCCCCAAAATCCAAAGTGATGGAATCTTGGGTTAGAAGGCAGGATTATGATTAGAAGGAGAAGGAAGGAACAAATGCACTTGGTCAGGGAGGGTAAGAGAACTGGGGGGTGGGGGGGGATTTGAGGGAAAGGGACCAGGAAGCCTGTCAGGCAGATTTGTATTGGGACAAAGTTGGTTCTAAATACAAGAAGAAACTGATCAGTTCCTTTGGTCCCAACAGTTGAGCCTTTCCTATAAATTTCATTGACCCTGTGGAGCAAAAAGCCAAGACCACCCTTCTAAAATGAATTTCCTCTTATCACTCCCAAAGGGCTAATCAAGTTTATTTTAAGAGCTTGCCTCATGTGTAATTTAAGAAAAGAGAACCAGACTTTTTAAGTAGTCTGTATTTGAGTGCTAAAACATAAGAATAGGCAAATCCCTTGACCTCTTCATCCCTAAGTGATATTTCCTATGCTATGAGCCTCACACTCTCACATTGTGAAGAAAGCATTTTGTAAACATTAGCTCGCTATACCAATTTAGGCTAATCATAGTATGCACATGAGGAAGCTATTCCCATCTGCAAAATGGGCATAATAATGTTCTTCAGGCTCTGAAGTGGCTGCTAGGAATTGGTTAAACTTGAATAAGTAGTGGTTATAGCATTCTATGGTTAATAAATGATTCCCCAAATAATTAATGGTCAAAGGATATGAATAAGTAGTTTTCAAAAGAAGAAACCTATCTATAGTCATATGAAAAAAATGTTCTAAATTACTGATGATTAGAGAAACACAAATTAAAACAACTGTGAGTTACCACCTCACACCTATCGATTGGCTAACACAACAGAAAAGGAAAATGGCAATTACTGGAGAGAATGTGGGAAAATAGGGACAATAATACACTCTGGCTGGAGTTGTGAACTAGTCCAGACATTCCGGAGAATAATTTGGAACTATGTATAAAGGGCTATAACACTGTGCAAGTCCTTTGACCCAGCAATACCACTGCTAGGTCTATGCCCCAAAGAGTTCAAAGAAATGAATATGTACCAAAATATTGGTAGTGGCTTTTTGTGGTGGCAAAGAATTGGAAATCGAGGGGATGCCCATCAATTGCGGAATGGCTGGGTAAGTTGTGGTCTATGATTTGTGATGCAATACTAGTGTGCTATAAGAAATTATGCAGGGGATGGTTTCAGAAAAACTTGGTAAGACCTATATGAACAGATACAAAGTGAAGTTAGAACCAGGAGAACAATGTACACAGCAGCAGCAATACCATAATGGCAATCAACTATGAAAGATTTAGCTGCTCTGATCAATAAAATGATCCACAACAAATCCAAAGGACTCAGATGGAGAATGCTCTCCACCTCCAGAGAGAGAACTGATGACTGAGTGCAGACTGAAGCATTCCCTTCCCCTCACAACACAGCTAATGTGGAAATATGTTTTGCATGACTTCATACGTATAAAGACTATCATATTTTTTGCCTTTTCAATGGGTGGAGGGGAGAATTTGGAATTGAAACATGAAGATAATTGTTAGGCGTAGGGACAAGATGACCTGGGTTCAAATCCTGACACGCATTCAGTAGTTGTATGACCATAGGCAAGTAATTTAACCACTCTGAGCCTCAGTTTCCTTATCTATAAAATGAGAGGGTCAGACTTGAAGGCTTCTAAATCTATAATCCTATGATAGGAGGTAGAAATAAAGCAGGTGCTTATAAATTGTGTAAAACTATGTGTAAAATAATATTGCTGTGCTATAAAAACAATGAATACAAATAATTCAGAGAAGCATGGGAAGACTTCTAGGGACATATGCAAAGTGGAAAATAATATCCATAATGGGTATAATGTCAATGGAAAGAATCAGAAAGTAAAATTGGATGCTGTGTAATTATAATTACCAAATTTTGTCTTTTTTTGAAAAAAGATGAGAAAATGGATCTCTCTCTCCCTTCTTTGAAGAGGTGGGAGACTAAAGGTATGATGGAATGTTATATATACCATCAGACTCAATTTGATGTATCATCCTTGGACCAGACTCTACCATGTCTCAGGCACCTTCCTCCACCTTCCCCTTTTCAGCTTCCTTTTCTGATACTGTAGGCTCCTTGAGGGCTTTTTCTTTTCTGTATCGCCAGAACTTGGCAGAGTGTTTTGTACATAGTGTGCATTTAATAAATGTTTACTAATGATTGTTGCTTATTTTTGCTGACCTTCATTCTTTTCCCTCTTATTCTTTTATAACTATCTGTTTCTTTTTGTGGAGCGGTAGTCCTGGACAGATTTCATTTTTCATCCTTAATTCCATCTAGACCCTTCCTCTGTTCAGTCTTCTGTAAAAAAGGTCCATCTTGCCTCCATTAAAGTGCTCAGATTCAATCTGGTCCACTTGTCAATACCAGCTTCACAAATGCTCAGATTCTTAAAATCTTGCCCACCCAGATTGCTGTTCTAATAAACCTTGAATTTTGGGGCCAGCACCTCTAAATCTCAACAACAGGCATAGATGGAATGATAAAAGGGCTTATGGTTCATGTATTACATGTGTCTGTCTATCTATACATATATATGTATAGCTAATTCTTTTTTAAAAAACACACATCTCTTGGCCTTTTATTTTAGATACATGTATGTGTATATATGTAGGGTATCTGTGTGCATATGCATATTTGCACATGTGAGCCGAATATGCATTACATACACATGCAGGTGCGTGCATATGTTGCACACATCTGTATACACGTGCATTGCATGTGTGACATATGTATGCACACATTGTTGGTGTTGTGGCAGACATGCTGTTTTGTAACCTGCAAAAGCCTCTGTACAGGATCCCACTACTATGAAAGTTCGTCCCTCCGCAATGGAGACCCAGCAGTGGGGTGGGGGTGGGGACAGGTTTTTTTTTTTTTTGCCTTTTTTCCCCTGGAGGGCAATTGGGGTTAAGTGACTTGCCCAAGGTCACACAGCTAGTTTTTGTGTTAAGTGTCTTGAGGCCACATTTGAACTCAGGTCCTCCCAACTCTAGGGCCAGCGCTCTATTCACTGCGCCACCTAGCTGCCCTGGGGTGGGGGTGGGGGGCAGTTTTGAATTCTTAGAGCTTAGAGTTCCGGGCTCCCATTCCAGTCTCAGGGAGGTTCCTTCTGCTAAGCCACATGACCCAAGGAAAGCCTAATGCGTCAAAGGCAGGATTGGACTCTCTATGACCTCAGTTTCCTCATCTGCTAAATGGGAGGGTTAAGACTAGCCCACCTCTGAAGTCCTCACCTTGCTAATACCAGCTGTAAAATGGAAGCAATACCTGCAGCAGCCCCCGACTGGTAAATGGCAGCTGTCCTCCAGCTCTCCCCCCTCCTCATCCACCCACCACGATGGTCAGTGTCCCGCCCGGCCCTCAGGTCTCAGGGGAAGACCTCGGGCCTGCAGCTTCGCCCTCCTCACACAAACTGAAGCCAGTAGGCGAGGAACCCGAGGTCACGTGGGAAAGCGCGGGAACCGCGCCTCATGCTCCGCAGTCCAGGGCGAAGCAGGGAGGGAAGAGGGAGGAGTTGGGCGCATGCGCCTTTGCCCTGCTTCCCGCGAGCCTAGCTTTCCCCGGAAGCTCCTCGAGACCCTGCAACGCGCTCCAGCAGCCTCTAGAAGGAGAGAGAGGACTAGGCACGGTATTGTGCAGCGCGAGCCTCTCTGGGAAATGTAGTTCCCGGATGCCAGGGCCTGTCGCCCAAACTTGAACTACAGCTCCCGTCACGCCCCGCGCGGCCATGTAACAAGAGCCCATGGTCCATATGCTCAGCATCCCCAAACGACAAATTCCGCTTGACAGTGTCTTGAGTCCAGCGGAATTGTCTTTAAAAAAAACCTCATAGCTCTTCAGGGGCGCTGTGAGTGAGTGAACTTCGCTCGTGTCCTCGGGCAGGCCAGGGAAAATTTAGCGTCGTGCATCGAATCTGCCGCAGAGAAACGTCCGGCGCAAGCGCTGGTGTGGAATCTGCCGCCGCCGGAAGGCGGGCAGACCGAAAGACCGGCCGGCAGAGCGCGCCGGGCAGGGGCACCGGCGGTCATGGCGGCGCCAAGCCCGGCTCCTAGCTCCGGCGCCTCGGCGCCCCAGTCGGCCGCCGACGCCCCGCTCCAGTACAGCCTGCTCCTGCAGCACCTGGTGGGGGACAAGCGGCAGCCGCGGCTCCTGGAACCCGGCGTGCTGGGTGGGATCCCGAGCCCAGCCAAGAGCGAGGAGCAGAAGATGATCGAGAAGGCCATGGAGAGCTGCGCCTTCAAGGCCGCGCTGGCCTGCGTCGGGGGTGAGCGGAATCCCCGCGGGGAAGCTCCGGGACGTCGTCTCTGACCCCTCCCGTTTCGCCTCCATTCCCCGGGGCCGTGGCTCCCCGACCTCTGGCTCATCTCCCTCTTGCAAACATAGACTCTCAGCAGTTGATTTCTGGAGGGTGCGAGCGTTAGTGTCGGGGAGCTGCGCCTGGGGGAGGGGTCGCTCCGCAGGGAGCTGATGCGGGCCTGGACAGCAGTGGGGAGGGGCAGGGCATGGAAGGTAGACTGGACACGTGCGGCACGAAGGGCAGCCTGGCCAGGAGTTTCCCCAGGGTTTGGCCATCGCCTTCACACACTGGTTGAGTTGAAGAGGAGGGGATCCCTGTTCACTTTGAGGTTCTGTGTCACAGGCAGAAGCATCCTCCAGTTTGCTGTGATGGGTCCGAGATTTAGAGCTGGAAGAAACCACAGAGATCAGTCAGACCAGGGCATGTGAATCTAGGATTTAGGACAGATTTCAAGGGGTCTGTCCAGTTGGATGGGGAAAAATAACGCCTTTATTTTCACTTACCTGTAAATTAAATGTTATTTCTTTCAGTTACTTAAAAAACATCATTCATATAAAAGGTCCATAGATTTCATGAGACTGCTTAGAGGTGTGTTCATGACATGAAAAATGTCACAATCTCTAGATAATCTAGACTAACCTCATTTTATTGATGAGCAGCCTGAGGCCCACAGAAATTGTCACACAGTCAGTAATAGAACCAGGACTGAAACTCAGGTCATCTTGAACTCCAAATCCAGCGTTGTTTCATTGCACTATATTGCCATAAAACAGTAATGTATACTCTAACTGGAAAGGCAAGACATTAACACGTGAAAAGCTGCTATTATAAGGCACTGTATGATAGATGGATAGTACAGGTTGTAAATTAGGTTTCTGTGACAGAGTGGGAAGAGGCACTTGGAGGAGAAGCATGGGTTGGAGTGGGAGGTGTTGGGAAGCCTTGTGAGCAAAGGTACAAGGCCTGGAAGGGAGGAAGAGATGAATAGGGAGAGTAAGTAATAATAGCTGCCATTTTCAGCGTTTTACGTACATTATCTCATCTAAGTCTTATAACAAGCCTATCTAGTAGATACTGCAAGTGTTTCATCCCCACTTTGCAAATGAAGGCACTGAGCTCTGGAGAGGTTAAATGATTTGGAACATGGTTATATGAATAGTAAGGATCAAGGGCAGTATTTGGACCTTGATATTCCTGACTTTAAGTATCCAGTGTCATGCCTCCTCTCAAGCAAAACCAAACTGATTATGAGTGGTCTTGAATGCCAGTTTGAGGAATGTGGACTTCATTCTGTAAACCTGAAGGAGTTATGAATGAGAGAGGAGGGGGAGGGAGACAGAGGAGAGGGGATATAATATTTCAAGAAGATCTTGGTTTGCAGTATGGGTGAGGAAATGAGAGGAAGGCACCAGTTAGGAAGCTATTGTAATAATCCAGCTTGAGATCTGGACTAGGGTGGACGCAGTGAAAATGGAAAGGAATGAACAGATATGAGAACAGAACTTGGTAAGTGGGTATAGAGATGGTAAGAATTGAATGTCAGATTTTAAGACTGGTGCCGTGGGGATAATGGTGGTGCCTTTGACAGGATTAGGGTAAGTTAGGCAAGAGCTGCCCTCTGTGTGTGGTGGGGACAAGGGACGAGCTTGAAGCTGGTGAAAGGAGGGACAGTTTCCATTCAGTTATATGATGTGTCAAGTGATGGGGACACTGAAGTCAGAATTAGTGCTTGGGAGGAGTCAGGGCTAAAGACAAAGATATGGAAATTTTTCACTGAGGTAATAATTGAAATTGAGTGTGGATGAGTTCTTTGAGGGAGAATCTAGCAGAACAGCAGTGAGTAGTCAGCCTTGGGGAATAACTACAGTTGGGGGGTCCTGGAGCACCCATTGCAGTTGTGCTTGCAATAATACCATAGTATTAGGGAAACCACAGGAGGGTGGATAACAATGTTGAGGTCAGAGAGAATGAGGACTGGGAAGAGGATTTGGTGATTAGAATCTGGTCAAAGTAGGGGCGGCCAGGTGGCACAGCGAGTAAGAGCACCAGCTCCAGTGTCGGGATGACCTGGGGATCGAATCCAGGCTCAGACACTTAGCACCCACCCAGAAACACCTGGCTGTGTAACCTTGAGCAAGTTACTTAACCCTGACTGCTTAGAAAAAAAAAAAGAATCTGGTCAAAGTACTTATCAGGGTGGAGGCCAGATTGGAATAAACCTGGAGTGACTACGAAGTAGAAATGGAGAGCACAGACCAAGCAGGTGAGATGCTGTTGGGCTGGGAAACGGAGAGGAGAAAGATGCTAGCCAGAGTGGGCAGTTGAGGCTTTCAGGGTGTGTGTGAAAGTCAAGGGCAGGGGTGGGAAACCTGTGGCCCACACCTGGTCTAGAATGCTGGAAGGTTGGGGAGATGAGGGGCTTAGCAGTTGGTGCTGACCCTGCACGCCTTTGCCCAGGCCGCTCCGCCTGACCTCGGACTCTTAGAGTCCCCAGCATCCTTCCAGGTTTTCTTTCAACTGCCACTTCTTCCTTAAAGTCTTTCCTCTCTTCATTTTCTCTCCCTCCAAGTTGTGAGTGTGCTCTCTCTCTCTCTTCTCTTCCTCCCCCTCTCCTTCCATGATCTTGTACTTATTTGTGTACATGCTACATTCCTCCTCTCCCGCCAATAGACTGTAACTACCTTGAGGACTAGGATGTTTTCATTACCGGCACAGAGAGGTGGTATGGTGGGTAGAGGACTTAACTTGGAATCTGGAAGGCCCGAGTTTGAATCCTTCAGACATTTCCTAACTGTGTGACCCTAGGCAAGTCATTTAACTTCTCAGCCTTGGCTTCTTCATCCATAAGATGGGGATGAAGAAAGCACCCACCTCAGAGTGTTGTTGTATATACCTTAAAGTGCCTTTTTAGTGTTTGCTATTATTATTACCTATTATTACCCAGCTGTACACACAGTCAGTGCTTAATGGTTTGGTTATTTAGCTGAATTGACTATCACCACAGCACTCATGGTACTCCTTATATAAAGGGTGAAAATGAGTTTGGATAAGGTGGGTTGTAGGTTTCAGAGGAAAGGGAGGAATCATGGGGACCTTCCTTCTTGGCAGTTTCCTTTATCTGGATTTCCAGGAGAATCTCCCCATATCTGCCCATCACCAGATTCCTGTGAGCTTGAGGAACAGCTTCAGGCATAACTATAAAATTATGTGGCAGGTTTTAGAGTTAGCTGTTGGTCTACAGTGTTTCATGTCCTTCTATTCTCTCATCAGGGAAGTCGTTTGGGAGCCAAGAACCCTTTTGTAACATGACGTAGATGTTTTTTATCTTGTATACTTGCCAGCACGTGTCATTGTGTTTAGTGATCATTAGAGTGCCCATGATTAACACTCATGCTCTTTATAATATGCAGCCCCCAAACAGCCTCTGGTTACCTTCTCTTGTCCGTGAGCACTTTCCAAAAAGTAGAGACATCAGGGGAGTGTGACTGCTGGCAGAGGTCATTTTGTAGTCCAGAGTTACTACAGGAGACTTGGCGAAATAACAGTTTTTCCTTTTACTTATTCAGGATTTGTCTTGGGAGGAGCATTTGGAGTGTTCACTGCTGGCATTGATACGAATGTGGGCTTTGACCCAAAGGATCCCTATCGAACACCAACTGCAAGAGAGGTTCTCAAAGATATGGGACAGAGAGGAATGTCCTATGCCAAAAACTTTGCCATTGTGGGCGCCATATTCTCCTGTACGGAGTGTCTAGTGGAATCTGTAAGTGATGGCTTTCTGAAAGATTTTGGTTCATGGACATTAACCTTTAGCATCCCTGCCTGGTACAGATGCTGTGGAGCTCCTGTGCCAGGGAAGCAGCGAGAAACCAAGAGGATGAGTTTCCTTTCATCACCCGGCAATCTGGGTGGGAACCCCTTCCAGGGGCGTGAGAGTTAGCTTTCTGGCACATGCCTGTATATCCTGTGTATATCCAGCTCCAAGCTGGCTTCCTTTTCCATGTGGGAGTTAAAAGGTTGTAGTTTCACTTAATCTGCCTGGGTCAGGCTAGTTAGGAAGAGAGATCCTGGCATCCTAACGGCTTGGGACCTTCTGTATCAGGTGCCCTGGTGCCATCTGCAGGAGATGCCTTTGAACAAACCTAAACTTTCAGAGTCGCCTTTGAATTTGCACCTCAAAATTTTAAAAATAATGAATGTTAAAAATTGTTTTTACATAAATTGGAAAAAAATATTTGAAAAAAAGAATTCTTTTCAAAAAAGATGGGATTTTTATTAATGGCAAAATGAATTGGCCAACTAGAAACCCGTGATTCGTTTTGTGATTGTTTGTCTGGTTTGTTTCTGTGGCACTGACCTGTATTTTTCAAATCCTGCAGTATCGGGGAAAATCCGACTGGAAGAACAGCACCCTCAGCGGCTGCATCACTGGAGGAGCCATTGGCTTTAGAGGTCAGTGGCCCGCTCTCGTGGGGGTGCCCTTGGTGATTGGGGGCGGCATCGCCCAGAGGGCAGCCCAGGTGACCATCGTTTCCTGATGCCTGCAGTTCAGATTTAGCCATGTGTGAATGTTGGCGTGCAGGTGGCACTTCATTGCTCTGGGGTATAGTGGAATGAGGGTTGGATTTGGAGTCTGAGGATTGGGGGCTCCAGTCTGATATAACCCAGGCAAGGCTCAGGGATTCGTGTTCTTCATCTGTAAGAAGTAGGGGTTGGACTCACTTCTAGTTCTAAAATCTCTGAGTGTACGATCTGTGCAGGAATTTAGAGAGGAAGAATCATCTCTTTGACAGTGAGCAGTCCCAGGAATGGTTATACTGAAATTGATTATACCATAGGGAATTTTATCTAGGTTTCTTCCTTTTTCTTTCTTTTACTTTTTATACTTTGAAAAGAAGAATCACTTCCCACTATATTGCTCCCCACTCCCATCAGTTGAATTGTCCCTTATTCCAAACACAAATTTGAGCAAAATCTGATCAATGAAACAACTGTGTCTCATAGGCTCCCTAACACTCCACTCCTCTTTCCTGACTGGAAGGAGGACATGTGTTTTTTCCTCTTTTCTCTGGGACCAACACTTTGAATCAGAGGGCCTGAGGTCAGACCTCAGTTCTGGCACTTACTCCAGAAAGACCTTTCCCCCCTGCCCCAGCTGACCATTAGAGCCTTATTCCACAAATCTCCACTTCCTATGGTCTAGTCAGATTACCCTTCTAACTTCATATGTTACTCACTGCCGTCTCTGGGCTTTGCCCTCCCTCCCTTCTGCCCCTGGGAATCCCATCTTCTTCCAGTCTCAGTTCTCACACAGCACCTTCTGCAGGAGGCTTTCCTGACCTTTCCCCGCTAAATCACCATGTACATAGATCTGTTTTAGATGGAGGCATGTGGTGCAGTGGAGTCCAACTCAGAAACAGCCCATTCCTCTGTCCCTGTGAAATGCGTGTGTCTTCATTTTAAAATGTACTGTTATCAGGGGTGGCTAGGTGGTGCGGTGAACAGCTGTGTGACCTTGGGCAAGTCACTTAAACCCAACTGCCTTCCAAAAAGCAAAAAAAAAAAAATGTACCGTTATCTATGTTTGCATAGATCTATGCATCTTTATTTGTATTGTTGCATATTTTTTCAGTTACATTTGAATCTGGTCCAGGCCCACTCATGTGTTAGAAGCCGTGGTGTAGCAGATACTCAAAGCTAGAAGGCCCTGAGTTGTCTAGAGAGGATGCATTAGCAGGCGTCTCCTTGTGAGTGAGGGCGCCAGCCTGCTGGGATCTTGTGTGCTCCCTGGTTGTCCCTGGTGCGTGCCTCTGTGTACACAGCAGCTTGAGGGCAAAGACGATGCATTTAACCTTTGTCTTTGTGTTTCCTCCTCCTGGCCCATAGGAAGCACTTGGTTGGTAGGTCAGTCACTTCATCTCTTTGGGACTATTTCATGTGGAAAACAAGGGGGTATCATTCCATGATCTCCAAGGGCCCTTTCGCTTCTACATCCTTGATCCCATGGCCTGAGTTGGGCAAGATTTTAGTGTTTTCACTGACGTTATTGTGGTTCCCTTGGTTCTGTTCCCAGAACTAAGAATTAGTTCAGTGCCGTGTTTCATCGCGTTTGTCACATTCACTGGTGTTTGTGATATAATACTATCGTGTCCCACTCTCATGCTGCAGTCTGCTCAGCCATTTCTCATTGGTCTTCCATATTGTTTGCAGTTTTTTGCTACCAAAAAAAAGTGCTGCTATGAAATTTTGGTATCTACAAGACCTTCCCCTCTCTTTGCTTTTGGGGGGCATGTGCCCAGCAGTGGGATTACTGGGGCAGAGGCTAGTGACTTCCTGCAGTCACAAAATGCTTTCTAGCATGGGACGAATCATTTGTAGCTCCACCAACAGCCTGTTAAGGTGCCTGTCTTTTTCAGAGCTCCTCCAGAGCTGACTATGGCTCTTGGCATCTCTGCCAGTCTGCTGTGCATGTGAAGTGAAACTCTAGGTTTCTTTTTGAAAAGGACAGTTAGATTCCTCTTGGCCCTGTGATTTTTTTTTTTGGAGGGGGGAAGGCAAGGCAGTTGGGTTAAGTGATTTGCCCAAGGTCACACAGCTAGTTAAGTGTCAGCTGCCTGAGGCTGGATTTGAACTCAGCTCCTCCTGACTCCAGGGCCAGTGCTCTATTCACTGTGCCACCTAGTTGCTCCAGCCCTGTGATTCTGTACTCTTTATTTTGGGGCCCCTGGACCACACTTGACCCTTTGAAGCATTTAGAAAGCATGTTCCATGTGCTAGGAGACATTTCAGTTACCTGCCTGTTGGTTATCCTTCTGTTCAGGTAGAACCAAACACAGGTGTTCTAATGACTTTAGAAGAGTGGTTTGTTTTTTTTTTGGAGGGCAATTGGGGTTAAGTGACTTGCCCAAGATCATATGGCCAGTTTTGTGTTAAGTGTCTGAGGTCAGATTTGAACTCAGGTCCTCCTGACTCAAGGGCTGGTGCTCTATTCACTGTGCCACCTAGCCACCCTGGAAGAGTGGCTTTTTAAACATTCCATGTTATAATTCCCCTCCATTAGGATAAAATTTAAAAGTTGCTTTGTTATTAAGCTGCCATCTGTTGGTAAAATTGGTGAAGATTCTGTGGAAGCAGCAGGCATTGCCCAACAGCTCTCTAGCCACCATCACCTCCTGGCTTGCCCAGAATCTAAATCCTCTTTTTTGTTTGTCCATAATTGCTGAAAGATTTGTCATCATTACCCCTACCCTTGAGCCTTAACCAAATGGTTGTGTTTGATAGAGGAATAGGGAGAGCTTGCTGTTTCTTTGCTGAATCTTCTCCTGCCTTTGCTACTGCCTTGGAGCAAATTGGCTGCCTTCCATTCTCCTTTAATCACCTCTCTATAAACAAATGTCAGGGTGACAAGCTGTCTACTTTATTGGATTCCAAGGTTGATGCCCTTAGACTGGGTTCCTGTTCTGAAGAAGCTCTTGCTTTGGAAATGAACTGATTAATTCACTCGGATGAGAGGAGCCAAATGAATGTGTAGCTAGCTGCTGCAAGGGGGCCGATTGTCTGGGGCCTTGCTGGCCGCTTTATCTGTGTTCGTGCCATTCTCCAGCTAGAACTTAATCTGACGTCTCTTCCATACCCGGAGTGGTTGATCTCTCCTTTTGTTTTGCAGCTGGTTTAAAGGCCGGGGTCATTGGCTGTGGAGGTTTTGCTGCTTTCTCTGCTGCGATCGATTATTACTTACGATGAGAGGAGCTTCTCCTGGGTGAGAGACTGAGCACCCCATCGGGAGCCTTGCATGGAGGAGGCCTGTCCTTTAAGCACTTTGCCTGAACCATGAGTCTGAAAGCTTCACTGGGTTTGCTTCCCCTCTCCTTGAGTGGTGGGTAACACAAGGTGGGCTCTGTTGGTCACGTCTGCCGCGCCTCCAGTTTCCCGAGCAGCTACACTCAGCTCTTTCCAGGTGCTGGCAGACTGCCTTTGATGGTGATCCTCAGTCCCTCCTGGACTCCACCCAGAGCTTTCTAGTAAGAAATGCCACAGAATAGCCGCTTCGAACAGCTCAGGGACAGTTTGTTGACTTTAAGGAGTTATGAATTGTGATTGCAGCTGTCCACCCTACCTTTATTACTGCTAACAGACATTCTTTACTATCCTATGTTGGGATTTTTTGCAGGCAACATATCTGTGGTTCCCTTATTTGAGGGAAGGGAGAGGGTCTGGGGGCAAAGTAAAAGTCACTTGTTCCTTCTAGCCCATTCTGTGGCTACCACCAGGTCATCCTTACTGTGGAAAATGTATATTTAAATACAGTTTGAAAAGACAGATTTGATGGTCTTTTTCTCTTTTGTCAAACTCTCCCCAGAACAGGACTTGGGTACCTACCCTGTGGCCCAGAGGGAAAGGGGTGGGAAGTTCTGACTGAAGCTAGGCCTAAGGGTGCACACAGGGACATGTCCATCGTTGGAGACCATTACAGACATGCCCACTGAGTATATCCCTGGGGTGCATGGTATTCTCCCTTTTGGCTTGCTGACAGCCATGTTTCCAGCTGGCTGAGCAGACAGGCTTGGTTTTCTTTGACATTGGCTTAAGGAGCCAGGTGTGAACGAGCCTCACTCCTTCTTAACTTGGTGGCTGAATCCCCCCTCTGCCCTCAGTGTTGTCAGTGGGAAGTTGTTGTGAGGGTTTTTCCCCTCCCTGTGTTCTCCAGTATCAGTCTCAGCTTTGATTGAGTCCAAAGCAGGCGAATATAAGTGACAGCCACTCACCGACCTTGCTTTCAGAGTGCTCTATTTGGCAGGATCTGTGTTTTACACCTGACGCTTGGGCATCTTGGGCCAGTTTGGTGTATAAATGAAAAGGCTCTCAGACTAATAGCACACAGGAAGAAAATGAAGGTTTGGTCACCTGGCGAGAGACACTGCCCTAACATGTCAGGTTTGAGCTGTTCTATGTCCTAAAGGACGCTTTTATTAGCACAAAATCCAGATGCCCTCTCACCATCTCTCCCATCAACTCGAACATACTTTTTAAATCCACAGTAAATCCATCTCTGCCCAGGGAAGCAGTTTGATTAAACCGGGCAGGAGAATGCCCAGGGTAGGGGGACTGGTCTGGCAATGGGAAATGGCATTCCTCAGACTTGACTCTGACATCTCAGGCAGTTATCCTGATGCTGGGATGGGCTGGGTGGGGCCCCAGCTATGCACCCCTTTCCCTTCCTATCACACTGTGCAGCTACCTTACCTGCATTATCACCTTGATTTTCACCCTCCTTTCAGAGGAATTCGCCCAAATGTTTACAGCTGAGTGTGCCTCTGTACCCAAAGCAGTGTGGTTCGTGCCAGCCAATCACACCCTCTTCTGGCTGCCTGTCTCTCATCTCCTGGGCAGATCCCCACAGCCTTCTGATAATGAATTCAACATGATGCTTCTCAGACCCCCTGCATGGCAGGCCGCTGCTGCTATTAGTCTTGACGTTTCTATTCTTGACAGTTCCTTTCAGGGCAAACAGGAGCTGACAGTGGTTCCAGCACCCCTGACACCCATACGGCATTTTGGGAAGCACTGTGGAGGCAAGTTTCCTCATCCTATACAATTACCTGTCAGAGCATTAGGACACCACGTAGCCAACTTGAGTAGCATCCAGCCCAGCCATGGCACGAGGCCCTGAATGTCGTTATTAATGAATCAATGAAATGCTCTATTCTCCATTGCCTTTGAGAAGATGAGCTCTGTGGAAGCTGGTTCAATAAACTGAGCATTGTCAGAATTGACTATTCAATCAGAAGAGGAGATGAATGGTTTCCTGTTTTAGATGGCCAGATCTATAGTATGAGCTCATAAACTAAACACTAATTTTCAAAGACATCTGTTCCTTCTCTCCAGAATAAACACAGTACTGGGTGAGCTCTGGCCTGATGTGAGCCGGCATCATCCCTCTGGCACCCGTGGATGGGAGCTTGGGGACTACATTGTGCTTCAGCCCCTTTACAGACAAGAAGCTCTTTAGAGTAGGCCTGGCCCTTGCCAAAGAACAGCCTCTGTCTTCCAGAAGAAAATTGAGGAAAATTTAAGAGAGAGAACCCATTGTGTGTGCTTGAAAACACAAGATCCCCTGCCTTTTACCCACCATCCAACCACTTTTTGGGCCCCTTCACCCTCTGAACTTTTGGGGAGTTGGCATCCTACCAGTGGGGGCAATAAAAAAGCGCCAGCTTTTCTAGCCAAGACCATAGTGGCTGGTGGTAACACCAACAAGCTTGCTCAACCAAGATCCAGGAAGAAGACTGAGAAGCTTTTTCTCATTAACCTTGATTCCATCTTTGACTTGAAGGGGAGGCGTAGCTGAGAAAGCAGCATTCAGGAAAAACATCTGGATGCTGCCAGGTCTTCCCTGGGCCACTGAGAAGGCAAATGTCCACACCACAGGGCTGTTTTGTGCAAATGTTGGGGCTTTGCATTTTTATTAACATTTTCCTCTCACATGGTTTACATCCATTTATAATAATCTACATAATTGAAACAACACAGACAAAAAAATATATCCTTACCAACTCATTAAAGTCAAATTATTAATGAACAGCCCTATCCTACCTGTATCTGCAAAACACCAGATCTCCCAGGCCCCTGTGTGGAAGAGGGCAAGGTGACTGGAGGGGGCAGGATACCTGCAGCCTGTCTTCTGGGTGCCACAGAGCAGGCTGCAATGGCTGGGGCCCAGGCTGTGCCATCCCTAACTTGAGAAAGTGAAGGATCTCTCTCTTGTACAGCTTTGTCCTAGCTCAGTACCTATCCTTTCTTCCCACTGTGGACTTTGAGATACATAAATATTTTTATTTTACCTTCTCCTTTGCCTCTACTTTTCTCCTGCTTCCTTGTCTCCAGGTGGCAGCAGCTGACTCCCTAAGAAGCCAGAAGCTGCTCCTCTTTTCCCACTGGCTTCTTGGAGGGAGCCTTGGGGCAGAGGGCTCATCTTCAGCTGCCGCCAGCCTGTCAAGCTTTCTCTCCAGTCCTAGGACTTGATTTGGAAGTCAAAGAAAAGCTCCATGGTCCGGGAGGCTAACTTTGGCGTGCCAAGGCTACTGGGCAGCTGGGGCCTTTGGACTTGGGGATTTTCCTCTTCATCTGGTATGCTAGAACCTCTGCTGCCAGTGGGTCCCTTCCCTTTCCCTGACATTGCCAGCCTGTGGCCTTAGCCAGCTTCTGGGCAAGGGAGAAAAAGGACCAGAGGGAAGTGCTTCTCACAGAAGGGGCTGCATCTCGTGGGCTGGCATCTGATCCAAATTGGGCCTTGAGCACCAGCCAGGCAAGGCTGCTCTCAGTTTCTAAGAAGCCAGGAATACACTGAGGGCAGTCTTCTTCCACATGCCCTCAAACACAGGGTGCCCTGCCTTTCTACAAGTCAACTCTATCCTATCATTATGTGGATGGAACTCTCACTGGGCTCTACAGTCCCAAAGCCAGGGGTATGGACGAGGGGACTTCCCTCCTCTTCCCAGCACTAGGTAACTGGTCTCAGGTGAGTGAGAATCCATCTTGCTCTCCACAAGTCATGCTGTGGTGTTGCCAGGTTGGCTGGGGAGTGTGAATTAGGTGTGCGTCGGTCCTCTGAAGAGCAGCCTCAGAGAGGCCAAACTGCTCCCTCCCTCTAACCCCCTTCCTGTAGCTGGCTGGGAAGGTCACTGCCAGAAGTCAGGCAGGCAGGAGAGATGGGGTCTGAAAGAACAGCACCACAGAGGCCAACTGCAACCATCATGCCCAGGCCTCAAACTGTCATACCCCAGGGGCTCTAGCAAGGCAGGAGAGGGGGTCTGTTCCGTGGCTGACCTGCCTCATTCTGCTGGCTGGGGCAGGGTTGGAAAAGGGCTTGGGGGAGGAGGGGATTTCAGAGATCATGCTAGATCTCCCCAAGGGCATAAGGGGGTACCCTGTGGCAGTGCCTGGCTACAGAGCACCCAGGTCTAAGGCAAAGGTTTTGAGGAGGTAAGAGAAAGGTGCCAAGGGCTGGGGCTGCCCACTGAAGGCTAACTCCTTTCCTGGGCACCTGGGTCAGTCCTATTTGTAGCCCCAGGGGGAGACAGGCCCCAGCAGAAAAATAGCTGTTAGTCCCTCACTCACAGAGCTGCCTTCCCTGCCCCACCTCCCACCTCTCTCCTTAGGGACCCAGAGCTACACTCGGTACCTCTCACTTCCCAATCTGTGAACACAAAATGAGGAGAAGTGGCCCAAATTCTTCTGTTTCCCCAGCATCAGAGATTTAGAGGAGAGGAAGGAGTTCAAGGTCTTCTAGTCCAAGACTTGTACTTGGCAGGTGAGAAAACTGAGGATCACAGGGGAAGTGACATGCCTAAGGTCATGTACACCCTTGTGAGTCGAGTTCCCCCAAACCCTCTGGATGGACAGCAGGTCACCCGCCATGAGTCTGCACACAAAGGAAATAGAATACCAGGGAGGAAGGAAGTGAGAAGCAGGGGAAGAAAAATCAGGTGATAATCTCTCCTAGGAATGAATGGGGTTATAAAGCGGGGAAAGGAAACGAGGACGGACCCTTCTGGACACACTCCCAGGATGAGAGATGCTCCAATGGCAGCTCCCAGAGTTGTCTCTGGACCCTTGCTCTGAGCCAGGGGGGTCAGCGTGGCCCCTTTTTGTGGTCTGGCGGCCTCACCGGCACCGAGGCAAAGCAGGACACGGCACCTCAAAGAGCTCTCCCAGGCAGCGGCCCTGGGCCAAGGCTTCACATGCAGGGCTGTGGGGTGGGAGTTGGTGGAGGAAGTGAAGAGGAGGGCCTTCTGGGAACAGTGCCAGGAGAGGGCAGCTTGGCAGAAGTTGCAGAGCAAACAAAAAACCTCTGCACTTAGCCTCAGAATGAATGAAAATGCCAGAGGAAAGAAAGGTCCAGGTCCCCAGCCTGAGCCGGCCACTACCTTTTCTTCGTGACAAATATACACAGGATGATTCCTGAACACCACAGGGCATCAGACATGAGCGGAAATACAGAGGGGCAAGGATGGAGCACAGCGGGATGATGGGCCGCGGGGGAGGACGAGGCCAGCTTTGTACAGGGCTGCACAGGAGACATTCCAGTTCTCAGAAATCCCCTTCCCTTGTCTGGTCTGCTCCGTCTGGTTTTGTGGGGTGGTGGTTTTCAAGTCTGTGCTGAGCCCCAGGGCCAAGCCAGGGGGAGCTGGTGCCCCCGTGGTGGACCCCGTGCCGCCCATGCCTGTGCTAAACGTCCGTGGAGAAGTACAGTGTGTTCCGTTTCAGTTCTGCGAAGGAGATGGGCGGATGCTGCAGGTAATATAGGAGGACCTGGACCTGAGGGGAAGCAGAAGGGAGGCAGTGAGGGCTGGAAGCTGCCCCAGGCCCCTGGGAGGGAACTTCAAAATCCAGGAGCTTGCCCAAAGGCAGCACGGGACAGGACCCCAGGACCAAACACCAAGAGCCCACAGAGACCGCGGGGTCTTCCGGTCCAACCTGGTTATTTTGGAGAGTATCAGCAATGGGGGTTTGAACTCAGCTCCTCTTACTCCTAAAGCCAGTGCTCTCACTTAATAAATGCTTGTTGACCCACTGAATGGGGTGAGTTAGGAGAGAAGGCATCTCCTTTAGGCAGCATAGCCTGAGAAGGCCAGGAAGTCTACTGCAGCTCTGCATCCTGCAGACCCAGGGGGCAGCGTGGGCATGAATGCCTGGGCTATGGCCTCATGCCCATCCTGGAGGGGCAAAGGCTTCCAGACTGAGACGGAGAAAAAAGCAACTTTGGACAGGTCAACCTGACAGGAGCAGGCCTCCTGAGATCTGGGATAGGAATCTGATCAATCAGTAAGTACTGACTGAAGCGTCTGGCTCTGTGCCAGTCACTGGTGCTAGCTGCTGGAACAGCCAGATGTGGGGCCTTCTCTCATGTCACCTGGGGAGGCAGCCATCCCTGGGGCGGAAAATGGCAACCTTCTCCTCTGACCAGGGCTGGCTTTCCCTCCCCTGCGCTCTCTCCCTTATTCTCAGGCCTTAGGGGAGCTCAGGGACAAGCCACTCCAAGTCTGGAGTTCCTTTTTTTTTCTTTTTGGAGGGGGCAAGGCAGGGCAATTGGGGTTAAGTGACTTGCCCAAAGTCACATGGCTAGTAAGTGTTAAGTATCTAAGGCTGGATTTGAATTCAGGTCCTCCTGACTCCAGGGCCTGTGCTCTATTCATTGTTCCACCTAATCGCCCCAAGCCTGGGGTTCTTAACTCTGTTTGTATCCCAGACCCCCTGGCAGTCTGGTGAGACCTATGGGACCCTTCTCAGAAGTAGTTTTAAATGTATAAAAAATAGGGTCACAAAGGGAACCAATGAAACAATTTAGAAAATAATGTACACACACGTATATGTGTATACATACACACAGTGCATGTATGAGTATGCACACACATGCATACATATGTGTATATGGGTATACATACACATGTGGGGGTTATACACATACATGTACACATACATATACATACACATACCTATATAAACAAGGTTATAACTGATATTCTACTTGCCTTCTCAAGGGGTGGGGTAGGGGCAGGAGGGAGAATTTTAATTTCAAAAATTTTTTAAATGTAAAAATTTTTTGAATGTAATTGGGAAATATTTAATGAAATTAATAAAATATATATATTTTTAAAAAGAAAAGAAATCCTGTCCTAAGGGCCTTGAGTTCTGCCCCTATGGCCCACTGACCCCCTGCTGTTACATATTAGGGAAGCTTTGGGACGACAGCATCACGTGACTTTTCTTCCACAGAGGACAGGAGCAGGGAATCATGGGAGCCACTGAATCCAACCCCCTCATTTTACAGATGAAGAAACTAAGGCAGCAAGGGATTAAGGGGCTTGTGGGTCTGAAGCTAGTGGCCAAAGGCAGGATTTGAGCCTGAGTCTTACCTGACTCCAAGGCCAGGGCCGCCTCCACTATGACACGCCTTCAGTGATTTGGGGGAGGGGGGAGGAGGTGGAAGAGAGAGATCCTAGCACTCGTGTGGGGTCCTGGGAGGAGAGGACCTCCAGGCCCTGCTTCTTTAAAAGCTGCCTCCTGCCCCTGCTGGGGCCCGGCACTGTGGGGCGGAGATCTCCTGAGCTGGCTGTAGGCAGGGGGATCAGACCCATCTACAGGGAGCCAGCCAGCGGATCATGCAATCTCTCTTCTAGCAGCCCATGTGTTCTTTCTTTTTCAGATCAGGCTGTAATTTCACTGGCCTGACAGTAACTGCCAGCTTTTATATGAAGCTTTATGGCTTGCAAAGTACGATACAAATATTATCTCATTGGATTCTCATCCTGCCTGCCCTCCCTCCGAGAGGTAGGTGCTCTTCTTATCCCCATTTCACAGATGAGGACACAGCTTAACTTAACAGAGAAGTTGAGTGACTTGCCCAGGGTCACACAACTAGTGGGTGTCTGATGCAGGATTTGCATTCTGTCTTCCCGACTTCACTTCTAGCTCCCTCTATGGGGAACTCTCAGGGAGGCAAGGCCTTTACCAGTGCAGATCTTGAGAGCTTTCTGTGGCACCAAGAGGCAAGTTCAGGGTCTCACAGCCAGGACGTGTCAGGGACAGGATTTGGATTCCAAGCCAGGCCCTTTAACCCCTGTGCCACCCTCGCCCTCTGTTCTTTCTCCTCAAGTACCTGAGGGAGGCAGGCTCTCTCTGCTTCTGATCCCCATCTGCCAGTGGGAAACAGAGGCACCCCACCTGGTGATTACCTGTGCCATGACGTCATGAGACCAGATGTCCGAGGCTGAGGTCAGATGTCCTTTGCTCTCCACCTCAGACGGTCTCAGTAATGTTGGGCCAAACACAGTGGCCAGATTGTGAAGGGACATTTTGTTGATGGGCTCCTTTTCAGCAACCCTGGGGAAGAGGAGGGAAGGAAGAACTGGTCATTCCTGCCCTGGGCCCCTGGAGGAATGGCGCTCCAGCTTGCCCATTCTCTGCATCCACTGCCTGGGGGCCTCCCTAGGAGGCCAAGGAGCTCCAATCCCTTTGAGGATGGGCCTTGAAGGCATGACTAATTTCTAGACTATAGGTTTGGACCTTGGAGACATCTTCAAGAGGAAACTGAGGCTTGAGGGATTCACAGCATCACAAGCTTAGAGCTAGAAGGGCCCTTACAGTTTGCTGAGCCCAACCTTCTTGGGATGATTTTTTAAAAATGTATGGGGGAGGGGCGGCCAGGTAGCACAGCAAGTAAGAGCACCGGCTCCAGTGTTGAGAAGACCTGGAGATCGAATCCCGGGCTCAGACACTTAGCACCCACCCAGAAACACCTGGCCGTGTAACCTTGAGCAAGTTACTTAACCCCAATTGCTTAGGGGCGGCCAGGTGGCTCAGCGAGTAAAAGCACCGGCTCCAGTGTTGGGACGACCTGGGACCTGGAGATCAAATCCCGGGCTCAGACACTCAGCACCACACCCAGAAATAACTGGCCGTGTAACCTTGAGCAAGTTACTTAACCCCAATTGCTTAAAAATAAAAAAAAAAAATGTATGGGGGAACCATCTAGCCCAATCCCCTCATTTCTGAGAGATCAGGAGAGTTCAAAGGAAGGTCACTTGGCTAGTTAGGTGTGACTGGGCTGAGGAGGGGGCCATAGTGGCTTTGGGTTGGAGCCGGCCCTATGGAGGGAGCTCCAAGAATGGAAGGTGGCCTCTCCAAAGCCAGGGGTGAAGGGTTTGTCCCTCTCCCCCTCCTTCCAGATGACTGATGCTCAGAAGCCTGCCTTGGGTTTTCTCCCCGCCCTCCTGTCTCTTGCATAACTGGCCAGATGTACTCGCTGTGATTTCTCCCTGTAAACAGCAGGTATTAGCTGCTGTCTGTACCCAGTGCCCAGGCAGGCCTTAGCCCTCCCCCCCCTTCGTTCCTCCCCCAATCTCCTCCCATATAGCTGTCTAACAAAAAACCTGTTCCTTTCCTGTCCTCAGCATCAGCACCCCAATGCCACTTGAGAAGTGTCTCCTGGAGCTGTTTCCAGCTTGACCTGCACTTACAAATGCCCCCCAATCCCTCCTGGGGCCACCATCATCCTTTAGGGAAAACCCACAGGCCCTGCCCAAATGGAGCAGTCCATTGCCTTGGAAACAGGCAGGAAAACAGGGCCATGTCTGGAGGCAGCTGTGCAGGCCTCCTCCGCCCCCAACCCACACAGAAATTGAGCCTGGTCCAGGAGACCAGATGTGGGAACAGGCTGTGCCCGGTTCTCAGGGTGGAAAACCTAATGGATTTTCCCTTTGCCCTTCTCCATGGATGTTCCTGCTCACTCTCCAAACTGTTTGGGAACTGGATGGGACTTTGGTCCTGGCCAAACCAGAGGGGAAAGTGCCTGAGGATGGGAGGAACGTGAAACCTGAGCTCACTCCCAGCTCCATCTCCCACTCCTCTGGCCCCTTTGGAGGTGTGGGAAAGGCCCAGCCTCCTGAACAGTCAGCTTCTGCTCAGACTGAACCAATGTTCACCAAGGCAGATTCCCAGAAGCCAGAGAACCCAGAGCCCAAGGAGAACAGATGGAGGGGGGATGGGAGAGCTGATGCCATGATTCCTGAGAAGTGCAATCCCTCTTTCCAGCCCAGGCATGGGGAACCTGTGGCTTCAAGGCCACATTGAGCCTTTCTAAGTCCTTGGGTACGGCCTTTTGACTGACCCGAGTTTTATAGAACAAATCTTTTTATTAAGGGGATTTGTTCTGTGAAGTTTGGATTTAGTCAAAGGGCCATTCTTGAGGACCTAGAGGGCTACATGTGGCCAAGAGGCCGAAGGCTCCCTACTCCTGTTCCACCCCCTACCATCTAAGTTCACAGGCTCCCTAATCAAGAACTGGAAGGTGAAGAATCTTAAGATTGCAGCTCTATAGCTGGAAAGGACCTCTGAGGCCATTTAGGATTCCCTTATGCCCCCATTTTATAAAGGAGGAAACTGAGGCCCAGGTAGGTGAAGTGACTAATCCAAGGTCACACAAGCAGTAAGACTTGAAAGAAGATTTGATTCCAGAGCTAGTCTATTCTCTCTGGAAGAGGACCATCCAACCTCCCTGGGCACCTGCCTTCCTGGGGGTATGGTTATGGAGAGGTTGCCAAGATCACACAGAGGTCTAGCCTCTCCTGCTGGGTAGTCCTACCAATCTCAGGAGCCCCTTGGGCAATCCCCCCCCCCACACCTCTTTACCTTTTCAAGTGTTCTAGCAAGAAGAGGAAAGTAATGAGGTTGGGATCGGGAAGAGTTCGAAGAAGGTGCATCATACAGTTTTCCTTGGCAGCAGGATCTGAGAGGGCTGGAGACAGACGGGAGAAAGAGGGTCAGCAAGAGAGTGAGCTCATCAGGACAAGGTATGTGCCAAGGCCTCACCTACAGAGCCCACACTTTTGTCCAACTGAGCCACTGGAAGGAACCGAGAGGGGTGCATACCCTCTGCTATGCCCAGGATTAATATGACCATCCTCTTTTCTGCAGGAGGGCCATCACAGCTCTCTGGACAGGTGAGTTCTCTTTATAGACCTCATGCTGTACCCTTGGACCTAGGGCTCTGTAAGTCACAGGAAGAAGTGTGGAAGTAACCTAATCAAAGACCCTCATTTGACAAAGAAGGAAACTGAGGCCCAGAAGCCGGGCTCAGAGGTCAGCTGATCCAGCCTGGACACTATCCCTGACCAGTAGTCCTCCTGTCTCCAGAAAAGACAAGAGAGAATGCGGTGGGAGGCGGCAAGGTAGAGTTTGCTGCCCGGCAGCCAGCCAGCAGCTGACCAGTCTTTCATGTGCTGTGCTCTCCAGTCAGACTGGGAGCTCCCTGAGAGTAAAGGACTGTTTAACTTTTTTTTTTGCTTGTATCCCCCGCTCTTGGAAAAGCACTTGGCACCAGGTGAGCCCTTGATAAAGGCCTATTCATCCGTTCATTCTTCATTCACTCGTCTCTCCCAATGTGCACCGCGGCAATTGACAAAGCCTGTGTACCTTTTGCCTTCCCCCACCTCCCCCACAGCTCCCTCTTCCTTTGCACCCAACCCAAGATGGTGTTTTACTTCCTGTTACCATTTTTAATGAAGCAGAGCTGGAAGGCTGGAGGAGGAAGGGCAAACCACCTCACCAGAGCTTGGTGAAGGGGTCCCTTTTCTCTCTAAAATGAGACAAATCTCCAGTCTCTCTATCTCACTGAGGAAGGCAGTTGGGGGTAAGGGACCTGAGTGCTAGAGAGGACAGAGATAAAGGCAGAAGCTGGAAGCCAAACTCATGAGCTTCCCTATCAAGGGCTATTTTACTCTGTGGGTAGAAGGGTCAAGAAGGCAGCCTATCCATGAACAGTACAGCTGAGGGCAGAGAATCCCTTTTCTTGAGTCCCTCTGGCAAGTGGGACTGGACTTGGAAAGGCAATCCAGGCTGTGCTGATCAGAAAACGTCAATATTTGGAGAGGCAAGAGGCATGGTGTTACAATAAGAATGACAGAAGGTTGTAGAGGGAGACCATGAGCACAGGATGGAAGGGTGGGGAGGAGATGATAGGGCTGGGGGTCAGGCTTCCAGGTCAAGAGCCAGAGAGGACCATAGAGGGAGTGCTGCGTACAACAGACCACACAACAAAAACCAAGTTTCAGTTGCTCCATCAGGCTCAGTTATGTTCAAAGGTCAGCCCTGTTCTGAATATTGAGCGCCATCAAACCGTCAAATAACACCATAACAACATAATATGGCTTGGAGGCTTCTAGTGGACCTGGGAATTCAAGGCATCTGGGGTTAGAAATCTTCCCTCTCCAACCTAAATGAAAGGAAGGCGCAGCACCAATAACCAGCTGCATGTTCTTATGCCTTCCTAAATGCTCCCCAATCCCAGGATCACCTGGACAGGAGCCCCAACTGCCAGCCTTCAGCCTAAGAGAGAGCCCAGGGGAGCCCTCCAGACCTGGCGCAAATCTCACCAATGCCCTCCATGAAGGCTGGATAGAGTCTGTCTGTGAGGAGGGGCTCTGGGAGCTCCCGGAAGTACAGCTTCAAGGTCCCCGCAATGGCATTGATATCCATATCACTCAACATCACTAGCACATCCTTATTGTCTGGAGAGGAGAGAAGAGGAGAGGAGTGCGAATTAGTCACCCCCATAGATTCTTAGAGCTGCCTGCTAGGAATGCATCCAAGCCATCCCCGATAAGGGTTCCTCTGGTCTCTATTTCAAGACTTCCAGGAATGGCAAGCACATGGCCTACCAATTTTGGAGAACTGTAATCATTAGAGTTTTCCCTTATCCTGCCTAAAATACACCTTTGCAGAGCCAGCAAAATCCCTCCACCTTCTCCCCCCCCCTCCCCCCCGCCAAAGAATGCATATGTTGTTTGATCTCCTGTTACCATTTTTTTTTCCTTTGGCCAAAACCTGCAGTTTCTACCCACTGATCAAATTTCCCTCTCTAGGGCCAAGAAGAATAAGTCGAATCCTGTCTCCCATAGAACACCCTACTTATGAACACACACACACACACACCTTGGCAGCTTTTCACATTCTCTCCCTCCTGTCTTAGGGCCCCGGGATTTCAGACCAGTTCCCTCTTCCCCTAGAGGTCAGAGGTACCATACTTCCCTATTCTATTCATGCTGTGCTAAGAAAACTGTCAGAAGGATCTTTCCTGCCAGGGGCCATCAACATGGGGGTTGGCTACAAGCTGGCATGAAGGGCCTTCCTGGTAAATGGTTTCTTTCCTCAGACAGGCCTCTGATAAAGGATCATGGACGGAGAGCTAGAAGGGACCTCAGAGGCCTACTACTCCAACCTGCCATTTTATAGATGAGGAAACCTAGGCTGGGAGATGCTAGGCAACTCTGAGGCCAGGCTTGAAAGCCAGCCTTGCCCTAGGCAGCTGTGGGCATAAGGCAGAATGTGAGACTTGGCAGGCATGAAGACCTGAGTTCAAAATCCTGCCTCAGACATTTTACTAGCTGTGATCCTGGGCAAATCCCAACCTTCCACAGTCTCGGTTTCCATGTCTGTACATGAGATCATAATAGTACCTACCTCCCAGGATTATTGTGAAGATCAAATGAGATCATGTTTGTAAAAAGCAGATTGTAAATCTTAAAGTCCTATATAAATGTTAGCTGTTATTATTGTTATTACACTATTTCCTATGTTATGCTGTCTCTCCAATATCCCTGTTAAAGATAAGGCAGGGCCAAGACAAATCCATAGAGGAAGCTGTGATTTGGCCCTTTCTGGAGAAGCTTGGGACTCATTGAGTCCCTACTCAGCCATGACAGGGGAGGGGGTACTATGCCCTGGGCTGCAATCTGGTTTGCTTTGGTCATGACTCTCTTATGTGAAGAGTGGAAAAGGGGATGGGGGAGAGAGAAAAGTCAATTCCATAATCCAGAGCTCTGGAGCCATGTTAATACTGTACAGAAGGCTCTGTCCTCACTGACAGTCTCAGTTAAGCCCCTCTCTGGAAAGCTCGGCACATTTTTTACACCTAAAATCATGTTCAACCAAGCCTCCGTTTTCAGGCCACAAAGAGAAATCTGGGCCAGGAACAATCAGCTTTGTGCCAGTATCTCCCTCAGCCTCCTGGCCCCATCCTGCCCCCTCCATTCTCCCAATCTTTCTCTCCCTACCTACTCTCATTGCCCTCCCCCCTCTCCCCAAAGGATGTCATCTTCTGTGCCTGCCAAGGGCCACCCATCAGGGCCTCTGCCTCTCCTGGGGTGGGGGTGGGGTAGAGGGAAAGGGCCAGGGAGAAGGTTCAGGCTGATTCTTCAGGAGCTGTCCAGCTCAGCCTCTAAGGGACTGGCCTGGTCTGCCTAAACCAGCTTGGCTTTCCCAGCAGGCAGGCAGGCAGCCAGTCCATACCAAGTACTAAGTACCAATAAGAAGACACAGTCCTAGGCTCATCACTACAGGATCATATGAATGAAACCAAAGGCCCTGGTCCAACCTTTGAGAGTCTTCTGGGCTTAAAAGAGAAGGTAGGATAAATATCATAGGATAAAGACCGATTTTATTGGTGCAGAGATTTCCTGGGTGAGGAAATTACTTTCCCCAAAACAAGTTGGCCCCTTCTGTGCAACTAACAGTTTTAGAGACTCTTAACCTCGTCTTGAACTTTGAAACAATGTATATTTTGATGCATTTGCTTCATTGTAATTGGTTTCCTTTATAATCCTATACATTTTAGGCTTTTAAAAAACATTTATCTGAGTAGCCCATAGGCTTTAGCAGATTGCCCAAGGAGGTCATAAGATGAAAATGAACAACCTGTCTCTGGGGTTACCTAGAACACTGGGCAGTGAAGCAATTCACCCAGGGCCCACAGTGCCTCTCAAACTCTACTGAGAAAGACCTCAGGAGCCTGGCATCCAGAAGCCGAGAAGTGTGAGATCAGGGCTTTTGAATGTCTCCACTGAGTACTCTGGGAATGAGCACGGGAGTCAATTTCCAAGATGTAAACTGTAAATTTCAGCTTTGTCAGATCCAAGGCTCCCCTCTACCTGCAAGTCTAGGCAAGCTTGGGGAGAACACCTGAGAGCCAGACAAGAAAGAGTGGAAGTCCCACCCTTTGCATCCCCTCTCAGGCAGTGTGCCCCATTCCCCGCCCTCCTCTTCCCAGGTCCTAGGGCTCCCCTGGGACTCACTGGCATCAAAGACAGCCTTCAGTGCCTGGATGTCAGTGGCCACCCCTGAAATCCGGTAGATGCCGATTTCCTCAATGCCTCTTTTCTCCACCTCCTCCACACACTGCCGGACGATGTAGGGTACCTTGGAGCGCTCTCGCCTGTGGAGGCAGGAGTGGGCAGCACGGTGACTACCTTTGCCGTGATAGCAGTCACCTCCCCTTACCTCCCACTCATGTCTTCATTCCCCAGCCTTGGGTAGTCATGGCTGCTTGGAATGGGGAAGGGGGAAAGAGGGAGGGAGAACAACAGAAAATACCCACAGGGCTTGCTGTGCCAGTAGAGGGCTGGAAAAGGGGGTGGGGGTGTCAGATCAAGGTACACAGCATATCTGTTCTCTTTTCCCGGATTGATACCAAGATAAGGGTCAAGTACAAAATGTTGGGTTTCATAAGAGGGAGGCAGATTAAACAGGAGTACAAAGGGATGAAGGAGGGAAGAGGATTTTCCTTTGGGAAAACCTTCAGGAGTTTCAGTGAGGACAAACCACCCTGGGGGGCTCTCCTCCTACAGGAGAATGAGGTATCTGTTTCTAGGGAAGAGCTTTAGTTCCCAGTCACAAAGACTCCTTTCTGAGATAAGACACAAGCTGGGCCAAAGCGTGCCCCACCCTTCTCCCAACACGTCCCAAGATTATAGGATCCCAGAGGCAGAGCTCAGAGGGACCTCAGAGGCTGGCAAGCCCCACGCTCTTCATCCTCCAGATGAAGTAACAGAGGCCCGCAGAGGTAAGTGATTGTCCCAAGTCACACAGGGAGTACAAGAGGAAGGCAGGATGTGAACCCAGGGAACTCTGTAATCTAAAACGAGATTTCCTGTCCTAAACTGCCTTTTCCTGGAAGATGTTGCCTTGCCAATTCAGGGCAGTAGAATCTCATCTGCCCCAGGGGGAGAGGGGTCAGAGGAAGGATGAAGTAGCCAGCTTCTGAATTAATCAATCAATCATCATTTGTTAAGGAGCTGTGCTAAGCACTAGAATCAGAGCATTTCAGAACTGGAACCCATCTTAGAGATCACTTAGTCCAGCCATTCCTTCTCCTTCACTTTACAGAGGAAGAAACTGAGGCCCAGGCTATAGCACCATGGCTAAAATGTCAGGATGACATCTTCCTGAGTTCAAATCTGGCCTCAGACACTCATTGGCTGTGTGTCTCTGGTCAAGTCACTTAACCCTGTTTTCCTTAGTTTCCTCATCTGTAAAATGAGCTGGAGGAGGAAATGGCAAATCTTCGCCAAGAAAACCCCAAAAGGGTTTTTAGTAGATTTTTTTGGTATTTATTTTAGTTTTCAACATTCATTTCCACAAGATTTTAAGTTCCAAAATTTCTCCCCATCTCTTCCCTACCCCTCACCCCAAGATAGTAAGCATACTGATCACCCCTTCCCCCAGTCTGCCCTCTCTTCTATCCCCCCATCCTCCCTTCCCCCTTACTTTCTTGTAGGACAAGATGGATTTCTTTACCCCCCAAATGGGGTTTTGAGTGGGGATCTGAACCTAGAATGTTGCCTTTCCAGTGGAGGGCTCTTTTATTCCACCCCCTGGGGACGTGTGGATTTGGCAGGGAGCAGAGGGGCCTGGGGCACTTGGATTGATGGCCTGGGGAATACAAGTTCCAGGAATGGCACATACTTTGTCACGACGCTGATCTTCACCCCAAACACTCCTGTCTGCTTTTTAGACGGGGTCCTCTTCAGGCTCATGTCTCGGCTGGTGAATTTCATGGAGAACTCTACCTTGATCTGCATCGAGGAAAAGGCCAAGTTGGGGCAGGGTTGGGACAAAGGATAGTCAATGCCCTGGAAATGCCACCAAGACACATGGTGATGTTGGAGACCCCAACAAGGGGGTCTCCAACAAGGTCACGGACACAAAGGGATCAAGCTGTGGGAAGGCAGGGCAGTCCAGTTGTTATGTGGGCTGCCTCCATCATGGGCAAGGCTAACCCAAGGAAAACTCTGAAATGCCCCTGAAAAATGCTCTGAAAAAAAGACAGAGCTTCCCTGACTGGAAGCCAGGGAGTGACAACAGGGAGGCCCACCATGCCAAGATGGGATCCCCTCTAGCACCAGCGTCCTTACCCCATTCATCTCGATCACGTCCATGTGCCAATTCTTTGTCTGCACGGTCTGTGGGTCCAGCTGCAGAAACAGAGGAGATGAGGAAGGTTACGTGTGGCACAGCCTCCACCAGAGGCAGAGGAAGACGCCTCTCCACCAGACACCGGTACACGTTAAGCAGATTTTTCAGCCTCCCCACTTGACTGTAAGCTCCTTGTGGGGAGACTGACCTGAACTTTTTGTGCAGCCCAAACAGTGCCTCACACAGCATGGAGCACAGAACGGACACACAATAAATATTTGTTATGCCCAGGAATAAATGGATGAGTCTCAGTTGGACAGCCACATGTGGGAGCCTTTGACGGGCATGGGGGGTGGGTGGGGATTGTGAGGAAAAAGAAAGATAGGGAGAACTGATTACCCAACAAGCTGGTGCTGAGGACACACAGAAAACAGTCTCTGCCCTCAGAGAGCTTACCTTCTAGTGGGAAACACCAAGTTATAGATAGAAGCATACACTAACCACTTACTAGAAGTGCCGGACACTAAGCTAAGCCCTGGGGATTAAAAAGAAAGGCAAAAACAGGATTCCTGCTCTCAAGAAGAGAAGCAGCAGTCAATAGCTACATACATACAAGATACAGACAATGGAAATGGAAGGGAATCCCAAAGAAATGCAAAATAAGTGGGGTGATGGGAGAGGCACTAGCATCTGGGAGAATCGGGAAAGACCTCGTGTAGGAGGGAGAAACTGTACTGAACCTTGAAGGAAACTAGAGGTGCTAAAAGGTGAAGAAGGATGGTGTTCCAGGCATGTCTCTGGCATCTCTGTGCAAAGGTGTGGAGATGGGAGATGGGATGCTGTAACAGAACACCACATACAGATCTTAAGTAACCCAGTCACAGAAAAAGAAATGGAGCTAGTTGTAAAGGAACTACCAAAGGGAAGAAAAAATCTGTTATGGATGAATTTACAGGAGAATAACTTGTAGAGGGCTTTCTTTCTCAATGTGTCTATACAAATTATTCTCAATACTTGAAGAAGAAAGCACTCTACCAAGCTCCCTTTTATGGGACAAATAGAATCCTAATACTTAAACCAGGGAGCAGAAAAACAAAAAGAACTATAAACCAATATTTTCCTCAATGGATACACATTCAAAATTTTTAAATGAAATCCTGTCAAACGGACTATCCGAGAAGTTGTTCATTCCGATTGCAGTGGATTTATGCCAGGGAGGCCAGGTTGGTTTAACAACAGGAAAACAGTGAACATAATATTTTTTGAAAAATGAATATCCAAAATTACACAATCATCTCACTAGACAAAGAAAATGCCTTTCACACAGTATAAAACTCATTCATGCTAAAAAAAAAAATCCTACAAACTACAGGCATAAAAGGAATCTTTTTTTTTTTTTT